>NC_084582.2:8002500-8347500 GCF_033978685.3 Nerophis lumbriciformis | reverse complement strand
AGTTATTGTGGCTCAATTTGCCTTAATTTTTTTTATGTTAATGTATTATTATTTAATATATATTATTGTTTTAGTTGCTTAAGAGATATTCCTGGCTCTGAATTTGCTCATTGCTATTTTTATGTTTTTGTGCATTATTTGTTGTTTTCACAACATACTCCTTATTTTTACCTGAGTAATAAATCTCTAAAGTAACAGTACTCTTACTTGAGTACAATTTCTGGCTACTCTACCCACCTCTGCCCAAGACACACTGTAGCTCTTAGCTTAAAAGGAGTCGATGCTTGTTCTAGGACTGTGTAAAATACAAATGCTGTAAAAGTCTCCATGGGGCCAAACACACAAAGCATTGACTGACAGCCAACTCAGTTCGTCTGCCGTTATCAAAAATCTCGATGGGACTATTTTAGCTGTCAGCTGCCTCACCACACCCCGAGCTTTACTATTACTAAACCAATTTGAACAGAGCAGGTGCTGATTGACACCACAAACCCCCCGCTCGGTGCACCACTGTCAGCCGAACAGTCACATATTTAATTCCGGTGCCACATGGAGGGACGCTTGAAAGACGCCGGCGCAACGGGGTGAACGTGCAAAATGAGAACATCTACCTTCATTGCCTGTGATCATAATAGCGAGGCGCGAAGGACGTTTATCAGTTCTTTCCGATTTCATTCAGATGGGTGACGTGCAAAACGCTCACATTGTCAAAGCTGGCCCCTATTTTCTCTGCAAAGTGCAGTGCAGGTGGACTGGATAATACATGTGCCGCACAGAAAAACAGCATGTCTTACCCACGTCTCTGGTAGGGCATCTGAGGAAATGACTTCTATTAAAGTCCGCGAAGCACACTAAAGCTTCACAGGCTCATGCTGACACCATGAAATAACGATTTAAAAATCCATTTGTTTCTTATACTGTAAGGCACAGGTGTCAAACTCAAGTCCCGGGGACCAGATGTGGCCCCGCCACTTCCTTTTATTTGGCCCGCGAAAGCCTGGAAATAATATGTACCGTATTTTTCGGAGTATAAGTCGCACCGGCCGAAAATGCATAAGAAAGAAGGGAAAAAACATATATACTGGAGTATAAGTCGCATTTTTGGGGGAAATTTATTTGATAAAAGCCAACACCAAGAATAGACATTTGAAAGGCAATTTAAAATAAATAAAGAATAGTGAACAACAGGCTGAATAAGTGTACGTTATATGAGGCATAAATAACCAACTGAGAACATGCCTGGTATATTAACGTAATATATTATGGTAAGAGTCAGGGGCGTCACTAGCTTTTAAGGACAGGGGGGGCTTTGCCCCCAGGAGATGCACAGGATGCGAGCGAATGTTACGCACGAGCACAAAACTTCACAAACGGCTAACAAAGACTTAGAAATTATTCATTGTTATTATTATTATGTTAAAGAAATGCACGGGACGAAATGAAATGCTCCCCGGGACGATGGCTTTGAACCATATATTTTCTTTTTCTTTCTATGTATTTATTCATTTTACATTTTATATTAAATGTCTTGGTTTTTCCTCCCTCTGAAAATCTTATTAAATGTTTAACAAGCCATCCTATAATAATAAAACAGCTATAATGTAACAATACAATAAAACAAATATATTTAATGATGTTTTTTTCATTATTTTAACAATAGGCTTATGAATATTACTTTATATAGATTCTACAAGAAACACAAAACTTAAAAAATAAATGATTTACAATTGCACACACAAGGTTTTGTGCAGCTTCACTCATTATAAAGGAAGATAATGTACTTCGTACACCTGCAGGACCGCAAGCAAGGTCGCAGAGAAAATGCGGGCTGGTATTTGAGTGATGTGGGCATTTTCTATATGAACAAGTGGAATGGATTGGATACCGACGCACGAAAGGGGCTCTCTACCTTACGCTACGAAGTGAGGGGAAACTGAGTGAATAATAACAGGTTATATGATTATTTATTTAAACTCATATTTGGGCCACTTTATAATGAATATGTCGGCATTTATTTGTAAAAAAAAACAAAAAAACACCAAATTATTTAGGGGGGCTTAAGAATATTTTAGGGGGGCTTGAGCCCCCCTAAAATAGGCATAACAACGCCAATGGTAAGAGTCATTCAAATAACTATAACATTTAGAACATGCTATACGTTTACCAAACAATCTGTCACTCCTAATCGCTAAATCCCATGAAATCTTATACGTCTAGTCTCTTACGTGAATGAGCTAAATAATATTATTTGATATTTCACGGTAATGTGTTAATAATTTCACACATAAGTCGCTATGAAAAAACTATGAAAAAAACTATGAAAAAAACTGCGACATATAGTCGGAAAAATACGGTACTCTAAGATTTTTTGTTAAAATAAAGCCAATAATGCAATTTTTTGTGGTCCCCTTTATTTAGAAAAGGACCGGAAAGTATCAAAATCATTTTAGTACCGGTACCGATACCAAAATATTGGTATCGTTACAACACAAGTCTGTGGTAATACTACGCCAATCTGGGTTGGCGCCGTGTTCAAAACATGTTGAGAAAAGCTTTCCTTCATCGGTGAGACAAGGTTTTTATCGACAATGCATGAACGCCCCTTAAAGGGGAACATTATCACCAGACCTATGTAAGCGTCAATATATACCTTGATGTTGCAGAAAAAAGACCATATATTTTTTTAACCGATTTCCTAACTCTAAATGAGTGAATTTTGGCGAATTAAACGTCTTTCTAATATTCGCTCTCGGAGCGATGACGTCACAACGTGACGTCGCATGGGGAAGCAATCCGCCATTTTCTCAAACACCAAGTCAAATTAGCTCTGTTATTTTCCGTTTTTTCGACTGTTTTCCGTACCTTGGAGACATCATGCCTCGTCGGTGTGTTGTCGGAGGGTGTAACAACACGAACAGGGACGGATTCAAGTTGCACCAGTGGCCCAAAGATGCGAAAGTGGCAAGAAATTGGACGTTTGTTCCGCACACTTTACCAACGAAAGCTATGCTACGACAGAGATGGCAAGAATGTGTGGATATCCTGCGACACTCAAAGCAGATGCATTTCCAACGATAACGTCAAAGAAATCTGCCGCCAGACCCCCATTGAATCTGCCGGAGTGTGTGAGCAATTCAGGGACAAAGGACCTCGCTAGCACGGCAAGCAATGGCGGCAGTTTGTTCCCGCAGACGAGCGAGCTAAACCCCCCTGGATGTCTTGGCTCACACCGTCCCGAAGATGATCAAGAGAAGAATATCGACCCTAGCTTCCCTGGCCTGCTGACATGAGGGTATGTCTCCAGAATATATTAATTGATGAAAATTGGGCTGTCTGCACTCTCAAAGTGCATGTTGTTGCCAAATGTATTTCATATGCTGTAAACCTAGTTCATAGTTGTTAGTTTCCTTTAATGCCAAACAAACACATACCAATCGTTGGTTAGAAGGCGATCGCCGAATTCGTCCTCGCTTTCTCCCGTGTCGCTGGCTGTCGTGTCGTTTTCGTCGGTTTCGCTTGCATTCGGTTCAAACCGATATGGCTCAATAGCTTCAGTTTCTTCTTCAATTTCGTTTTCGCTACCTGCCTCCACACTACAACCATCCGTTTCAATACATTCGTAATCTGTTGAATCGCTTAAACCGCTGAAATCCGAGTCTGAATCCGAGCTAATGTCGCTATAGCTTGCTGTTCTTTCCGCCATGTTTGTTTGTGTTGGCTTCACTATGTGACGTCACAGGAAAATGGACAGGTGGTTAAAATCAGGCACTTTGAAGCTTTTTTTAGGGATATTGCGCGATGGGTAAAATTTTGAAAAAAACTTCTAAAAATATAATAAGCCACTGGGAACTGATTTTTAATGGTTTTAACCATTCTGAAATTGTGATAATGTTCCCCTTTAAGCGATGGCCAAAAAAACATAATTTTAGAAATGGATTCTTGAATATGTCGAATTGATTCAGAAACGTAAAATAAAAAATAATTGCAATTCAGATGTGAATTGATTTTTCCGGCACCTCTAATGGTTATCCTCTTTAGGGTCACGGGTAAGCTGGAGCTTATCCGAGCTGACTTTGAACACAGCGGAAGGACAGCTGAAAACCAAGAAAAGATGTCCGCACGGAAAGAACATGCAAACTCCACAGTGAAAGATCGAAGCTGAAGATTCGTCACAATCACCAATGTACCAAACTCACTTTCCCCCAACGGACACAGGCAAAGTCATATTTGACTGCGTCCCAGGGCACCTACGCACACGCTGACAGTTGACCTGTCTGAAAAGCCTAATAGAACGTGTTGGCAGATGTGTTACGGGAACAATTCACCTTGCCATCTGTTTTGCGGCTTTCATCGCCAAATCCTTCCAGCTCTGTCCCGCAGTCAAGGACAGGATGAAATACAAGTCCCATTATGGGGCAGCTACGAATAATGCATTATCAATTAGTCCCCTCTGCTACTGATTGATGCTTAGCAGGTGGTAAAAGGCCATTTTGTCCATTTAGGACTATATTGTCCTCTTCCCCCATGATTGCCTTCTTTCCTTCTGTTCATTATCAGATTTTGGTTGAATTGCAGCACGTCTGCTCCACAACCTCCCATTAAAGATCATGTTTAATCACTGTTGTGAGGCCCCACAGTCATTAGGATGGATCCTACCTGGAATCACCACAAAGTATCAACAGAAAGGGATCTTGTATAGAATTTAATATCCGCATTCATGCGAGTGTGGGAAAGAAACGGAGGGAAGTGGAATAGATTGAAAGTGGGCGGGAGGTGTGGCTACCGTATTAACCACTGAAGTATTAAAGTAAAGGTCAGAGATCATTTTTGCTAAGCCCAGATTATCTTCCCTTTAGATCAGAAATTAACTATGTCATCACGTTTCAGTCCAGGTTGAGATAATCAGTAAAGACATATCTAATACAAAATGAATCCTCGCTCCGTTGCAGACAGAAGGGGTTAGCCCCTCGGTGCCGTAATGCATTATTAGTTCTAATGAGAAAGTGATGGACGGTTTAAAGACATTTACGAACCACGTCTACGGTGGTGTTTGGATTTCAAAGGATTGATGGAAGCGAGGTGCTGACATGGCTACAGAGCTTCAAAGTGATAGGCTTACTTATTAAAAAGGGTAATATAAAATGGTATTTTATTAACATTGTGTGTGAAAGGAGATCTACTTTCATAAAGCACATCTGTGCCGCCTTACGATTTCCTTCATCACTTTCTGTTTGCATCCTGGAAGCCTTGTTGACAACCGGTTCAATCAACAAAGAATGCGTCATCGTCCCCGTGTCTTTATAAAGCAGTTTATTGAAATAGGAATATGAAATGCATGTATTTTGCCCCTGAGAGGTTTTTCCTGCAGGGGTGACAATACGGCGGCGGGTTCAAAATCATTCCCATCAATGCAGGCAGATGAAATGCAAACACAATCAAATCCGTCTGGCTCATAAAACCATCCTCTGCCCAAATGCCTATCCTTCTTCTTCTCATCATGTGTCTGATGAGAATTCATACAGCTGGAGAATCTCCTAATCTATGCAAACACACTGTCACTATTGATTTGTTCGGAGAGGATACGTCTTTATTAAGACTCGCCAGACATCCCTGTTCCTCCTTTTCCATATTGGATGACCTGGGGAAAGGCGCAGAGCCGGCCAAGGCTTTGGACGTCGTCACAGCCACAACAATAGAGATAAGTTACTGAGGGCACGTAATCGGAACCGATAGACTCAAGCACGGATCAATGGAAGTCATTGATACCATGAGAGGAAGGACAAATTGTGACATCTCTTTTCTCATTCATGTTCAAAGGAGCTTCTTTGAGACAATTGACCCTGCCATGGTTGTTATGTGCAAACGTGATGTCTACAGTACACGTCTCTAACAGATATACAAAGAGGTGGCAGCAAAATACACTTTTTTTTGGAATGTTGTCTATCGTTCACAATCATTATGAAAAACATGAGGACGGATGGATTTTTTAAATGCATTCTAACTTGTAAATAAAAGTAAACAAAAGTCCGCTTACAGCGGAGCCAGTGGGAGTTCCTCTATTTTTAAATGTGCTCTATAAATAAAGTTGATTTGATTTGATTTGCCCATAAAATCCAATAAATACCAAGTGCAGTTCCCCTTTAAAAAGGTACATATATTTAATAACAATATTGTTTTTGATTCATTATTATTTTGAAAATAAAATCAGACTGAAGGTTTCGGGGATCCAAAAGGCCACCACAAGTGTGAAAAATCCTCTATTGCCTGTAAAAACCTCTTAAATAAACATACAAAAAGCGCCAACTGTCACGTTCAAACACAGGACATCTATTAAACAAGACAAAAAGGCAAGGAATCAAACAGAGACAGAATTCAATTTAGACTCAATTGAGGAGAGACGGCGTCAACCTGTAACCTCTTACAGTGTCTTAGCACGCTCTGACGAAGAAGGTTTTCGTCTCCTCTTTTAATTCAGATGTTCCATGTTCACGCACCAACATATGTCACAGCAGGAATTGGGAGTATGTAAAACAGTCATTGTTTTCGGTCGCTTTGAAGTCCAAGAAGAGGATTTCTCGGGCTTGGGCTCTTCCTGGATCCAGCTGGGGCAGGTGTTGGAGGACAATGGACAACCCCTCCCGTCTCTTGTCCACAGCAACTTCAAGAGGGCAGCGGGTCGTAAATAGCGTTGACCAAATAGTTGGAAGAGAGTTTGGGAACCACTTCAAAGAGAGTTCGTTTAACACTTCAAAGAGAGTTCCTCCGGGAGTTGAGCACATCCTGCCATCTGTCCGTGCTGAAATCACAGTGGCGTTTCACGAGCCTTCCTCTTCTTGCCAGGCCTCCAAAGACAGCATTCATAATACCACGTTTCTTTTGTGATAACTTACAAACAATTATTCCAACACCAACAATACTCCATTCACATTTGGTGGCCTGAATATTTACCGACAGAAGACCCTCGATCTGTTGACTCGATTGTTAGTTATTTATTTAATTCATACATAAAAAAGCCAAGCATATGTGTTCTTGACTTACATAAGGATTGTGAATGATAAATAGCACACCTCTTTCAAAATGTTGCATACTTCCAGTATGACTGATCTGATATGTTGCGTCCGGCCAGTATTCCCTCTCAGGGAATTAAAGTCACTGGTCAATCCCAAATTCTTTCAGATTACATATATGCAGAGTAAGAAGGACCATCAAGAAAGAATAGGAATATCAACAAGTTTTACTGAAGCTTCAGGAGACCAGCCCACATCAATATAGTCATACCGTCATCTCGAGATGGTCTAACATTCAAACGGAAGAGACAACTTCTTGCATAGAAGAAAGCCCCCACCCTCTCCAGAAAGGAATACAGGCTCATTGTTCTACTACAGATAAGATATAAGGGAGTACTCCAACTCTTAAATTGCAAGCCTTCAAGGTAACACACACAGTTAACTTGCGGACATAAAATGAAAAAACAGAAAGAGTACAAATGGAAAAACACTAGCTGTTTTAAACATGACTATGAATAAAGAAAGAACTCTTAAACATATATGCATTCTCCACAGATACTATGGTCAGAGCCAAAAGTGTCACTCTTTTGACCTAGAATCTACGGAAATTACCGAAGGTGTTTGGAGCGGAATATTCAAAATGGCTGACTGAATTTTGATACATCAATATATATTATTTTTGCTTTAAATCTCTAGATCAATTTCAGATCTGTCGATTATAAGTTTATTATTATTTTTTGAGCAATGACAGTTTTAAAGTAAAATGCCTGCATGGCAGTTTTTTGTGTCAATATTGCAATATTTTCTCATTACATTGCACCTGTTTGCTCTTTTATTCCACTTTTTATATATTTTGTTTTAAACAATTAGATGCGGGCCGCAAATGGCCCCCAGGCCGCACTTTGGACCCCTGCCGTATGGTAACCCCAGCTGGCGAGGTGCTAAAAATTGTACCTCTTACTATCTGCCAGTCCCTATTGTTTTCCTAACAGTAACGGATCAGTTGCGGGTACAGTATATTCAGTGAATCAATATTTCTCAAACAATAATAACCTCCAATGAAGTTTATTGTCCGGCATTTGTCCATGTTTGCAACATGTAAAAGATATTGAACCAAATGCATCCCTTGCCGGAAGATTTCGAAAAATGATTGACCTTTTCACACGGAATCAGTGTGCAACAACTGATTGGTTCTCCGTTTACAAATGTAATACTGGAAGCGTGCTATCAACACCTGGTGCAGACCTGGATCAGTTTCAGTAAACAATGTTGTCTGACGAGGGCAGAGGTTATGTCTGCGAGAGATAGTTATCCCACATGTCATGTTCTCCAGCACCTGAGCCAGTGAGTTTGACACAGTGGCCATACGTCACAGGTTCTAATTCAAACCGAGCTTAGACGCTGATGTTTCAGTCTGTTGGGAGCAAAAATGGACTGAGTTAGTTGAACATTGCATCTGCAGGGTTGGGCCACGCTATTACTTCTTTGAAACAGCTGCAATTTAGTCGCTGATGGTTGCATTATCTTAATTTATATTTACCATCCATCCATCCATCCATCTTCTTCCGCTTATCCGAGGTCGGGTCGCGGGGGCAGCAGCCTAAGCAGGGAAGCCCAGACTTTCCTCTCCCCAGCCACTTCGTCCAGCTCCTCCCGGGGGATCCCGAGGCATTCCCAGGCCAGCCGGGAGACATAAGTCTTCCCAACGTGTCCTGGGTCTTCCCCGTGGCCTCCTACCGGTTGGACGTGCCCTAAACACCTCCCGAGGGAGGCGTTCGGGTGGCATCCTGAACAGATGCCCGAACCACCTCATCTGGCTCCTCTCGATGTGGAGGAGCAATGGCTTTACTTTGAGCACCCCCGGATGGCAAAGCTTCTCACCCTATCTCTAAGGGAGAGCCCCGCCACCCGGCGGAGGAAACTCATTTCGGCCGCCTGTACCCGTGATCTTGTCCTTTCGGTCATAACCCAAAGCTCATGACCATAGGTAAGGATGGGAACGTAGATCGAGCGGTAAATTGAGAGCTTTGCCTTTCAGCTCAGCTCCTTCTTCACCACAACGGATCGATACAGCGTCCGCATTACTGAAGATGCCGCACCGATCCGCCTGTCGATCTCACGATCAACTTTTCCCTCACTCGTGAACAAGACTTCTAGGTACTTGAAGTCCTCCACTTGGGGCAGGGTCTCCTCCCCAACCCGGAGATGGCACTCCACCCTTTTCCGGGCGAGAACCATGGACTCGGACTTGGAGGTGCTGATTCTCATCCCAGTCGCTTCACACTCGGCTGCGAACCGATCCAGTGAGAGCTGAAGATCCTGGCCAGATGAAGCCATCAGGACCACATCATCTGCAAAAAGCAGAGACCTAATCCTGCAGCCACCAAACCAGATTCCCTCAACGCCTTGACTGCGCCTAGAAATTCTGTCCATAAAAGTTATGAACAGAATCGGTGACAAAGAGCAGCCTTGGCGGAGTCCAACCCTCACTGGAAACGTGTCCGACTTACTGCCGGCAATGCGGACCAAGCTCTGACACTGATCATACAGGGAGCGGACAGCCACAATCATACAGTCCGATATATTTATATTTACGCAACAAAAAAACAAAAATAGGACAACTACCTACCGTATTTTCCGGACTATGAGGCACATTTAAAATCCTTTTTTTCCCCCCTCAAAACTCGACAGCGCAGCTTATAACCCGGTGCGCCTAATGTAAGGAATACGTTTGGTTGAGCTTACTCACCTTGAAGCTATTTTATTCGGTACATGGTGTAATGATAAGTGTGACCAGTAGATGGCAGTCAAACATTAGAGATAAGTGTAGACAGCACTATGATTGCAATATGTATCAAGTAAACAACACCAACATTTTAAATGCCCATCCATCCATTCCATTGGAAATATAGAACATTACACACGACACTCAAAAATATATCAAAATGTTTTACTACGACTTTGGTATGAAGCCGCACCGCTAGAGTAATTGTCCGTGGATTAAACATACCAATATTATTATGGTGTGTGTATAAGGTAAGACATTATCTGCCGTTTTGTTTCGCAATATTATGCAAAAGCACCTTTTCTTACCTTCTGGTACCTGCTGATCTGCATTTGGGATCTGCATAAGTCCTGAAAAATTGAGCGCGTCCGCGAGTCGAAAAACTTCTTCTTTTTCCTTTATCTTCTTGTTATGTGACATTACCGGTAACCCTCCGCTGTTGCCATTTCTAATATAAAATTGTGGAGAGGCAGGGCCGGCGGTCCGACACCGGGGCCCGCTCCAAGATGGCGGCGAGGGGGGCGTGGCCTGCGGACTCGTGTCCAAATGGACTACAGGTGCATGGGTCTGGCAGCTGGGCACAATCAGATAATCTGTCCGTGTATAAAAGGGTGACAGCCGAGAGAGACGAGAGGAAGGGTGGAGAGCCAGCGGCAAGACGCGGAGCACAGTCCACAGCGAGAGCGAGACGACAAAGACGGAGACGCGGCCGGCTGAAAAGCGGGAAGCGGATCGAGCAGCAGGTGGAGCCGGAGCTGAAAAGCGGCCAGCAAAAGACTTTCTTATTTTGAAAAATAAAGAAGTCTAAACCTGCTCACGACGATGTCGCCCGTTGATGGTCCTGAGAACTCACCCGGAAGCAAGTGTCTTCCACAAAAATAGTGAAAAGTTCTTACTTATATCTGTCAGTGAACTCGCCATGAAAGCGCTAAAACATACCGGTGTAGTGAGTTTACATTATTCACCCAAGGAACTTTAGTTATTAGAGAGTTCCGGTCGAACGGTTTTTCACGGGACACATTGCCGGTGTTGTTCTTTCCAGATGAGGAGATGCTGCTCCGTTATGGATTGAAGTAAAGTCTGAATGTCATTAAAACAGTTAGCTCCATCTTTTGACACTTCTTCCACTCCCGTCCTTGCACGCTACACCGCTACAACAAAGATGACGGGGCGAAGACGCTGCCGAAGGTGAGCCACGTAAATAAGACCGCCCACAAAACGCCGCATCCGGAAGCGACTGTCAGAAAGCGGCTTGAAGATGATCTGTAAAACATAATCTATGCAACATTTTGACCAAAGAACCACCATTACATGTTATGTAGACCACAAGGAGGTGTTTTCAATTTAGAAAAAAATAACAACAATAGGACTCCTTTAAGGCGCCTTATAATCCGGTGCAAAACAGATAAAAAAATAGACCATTCATCGGCAGTGCGCCTTATAATCCGGTGCGCCCTATGGTCCGGAAAACACGGTAATTGTTTCGAGTAATGGCTGATATGCGGTGTCTTGTAGTTGTATTCGCACTAATTTCTCAATTTCTAAGCTTTTGTCACACATCCACCAGAGTAACACACCATGTTTCATTGGATATGAATACGCCGAATGATTTAATTCATTTAATTAAGAAGATTATAAAGAAGAGGAATCACTTCGCATTAACCTTCCCCTCGTATATCTCCTTGTGTCCCACATTTCCCACTTTGAATCAATGACAAATGTTGTAACCCCATTAAATACTAATACAAGTACCTTTCAAGTGAAACCCTGTACTGCTGCTACCTGAAACTGCAATTTATCTTCATCTCTGACACTGCAGCCATTTTTACTGCACATCTAGTACCATGTGCTCCGAGACCAATGGAAACTCTGGTCTCTGTGAATTTAAGGAATTACTGCAGAAACTGTGTGCTGCCCTGGTCTTGGGTCATTGTTTTGGATTGATAAATGCTTGACCTTAATACTGGTTGGCTTAACCCTGGTTTGTGGTTTATTATTTATGAGATGTGCTGGAAATGACATGAAATGACAGGAACTTCAAGAGCCCCTCTATTGCTGACAACATTGGCACTTATTTCATAGCTCTGGACTTAATGATCTACAGATAGTTCCCCCAAAATTGACACAGTAGGCTTGTTTTCTAAGGAATTTCAGCTCATTTTGGAATGCCTGTTTTTAGCTTCAAAATGTCTGCATCAGCCTGCTGACGTCACCTATAGAAACATGGAGGCAATGCCATATTTTGTAGTATGTGTTTTGGTAACATCTTCACCCCCACACAGAACTTGAAGGAATCGTCTAATTCAGGGGTGTCAAACTCAAATACCGAGTGGGCCAAAATGTAAAACTGTCAAGACTTGGTCCTGTGTGTTTGCTTTTCCGGGATGCAACGGAAAGTTGGCTCGGGCGAGACGGGAATGTAAGTACATTTTTATTTAAACACTATAACTACAAAAAAGTACAAACGAAAAGCGCGCACAGTGGCGGAGAAAACGACTTGGCTATGAAAACAAATACTTGCACAAAGGCAGAAACTATGAACAACAAAAAAAACCACTAACTGTGGCTTAATAAACAAAAACTTACTTGGCATGGAACCGGCATGAAAAAAGAGCAGCAAGGGTCATAAGGGTGTGGAGAGTGTGCAGAAGCATAAATGCGGGGATGTCGTCAGAACGACAAACTGAAAACAATGAACTTAAATACTATAGATATGATTAACGAAAACAGGTGCGTGACTCAAAATGTGAAACAGGTGCGTGACGTGACAGGTGAAAACTAATGGTTGCTATGGTGACAAAACAAAAGTGCACAAAAAGTCCAAAAACAAAACCGAACATGACCAAAACAAAAACATGATCACACAGACATGACAAAAACTGAACAAAGCCGCGGGCCAAGGTTGAACAAATGAACCTTTTAATAGGGACCCAAACAAGTTTTGCATTGAATATTGAACAAGCAAGGCTTATATAACTTTATAGTGACATGCAAAATCGAGTTTCAAATAATAATAATAATAATAAAAAAATATCAATGGCATATCAAATAAAATTTAAATAAAAATGGAATGCCTCTTTTCTATTTGCAGCCTTCTGAGGTAAATATCAACATTAACTTTTTCCACAGGCTAATAATAAATTTGAAAATAAAATAACAATAATGAATGATCAAACATTCAAGCCTTGAAGTAGCAAGAGAAAGTGCATGAATAAAACGTTAATTATTGCTCAGTTTGCTACACGGATTTGCTTTAACACTGAATATGGAACAAGCAACGCTTATATAACTTAATAGTGCAAAATCAACTTTCAAAAAACAAACGAAAAAACATCAATGGTATATTAAATAGAATGTAAAAAAAAAAATGGAATGCCTTTTTTCTATTTGCAGCCTTCTGAGGTAAATATCAACATTAACTTTTTCCACGGGCTAATACATTTGAAAATAAAATAACAATGAATAAAACAACCATTCAGGCCTTTTTACTGCTCAGTTTGCGACACACTGATCTAATCTGATGTGCCCAAGCCAGACACCTGCCATCTTTTCTGGGATGCTAGTTCATTAATGTCGGGGCTCAGGTGGGCGGGGTTTGGTGGTAGCGGGGGGTGTATACTGTAGCGTCCCGGAAGAGTTAGTGCTGCAAGGGGTTCTGGGTATTTGTTCTGTTGTGTTTATGTTGTGTTACGGTGCGGATGTTCTCCCGAAATGAGTTTGTCATTCTTGTTTGGTGTGGATTCACAGTGTGGCGCATATTTGTAACAGTGTTAAAGTTGTTTATACGGCCACCATCAGTGTGACCTGTATGGCTGTTGACCAAGTATGCTTTGCATTCACTTATGTGTGTGTAAAAGCCGCATATATCATGTGACTGGGCCGGCACGCTGTTTGTATGGAGGAAAAGCAGACGTGACGACAGGTTGTAGAGGACGCTAAAGGCAGTGCCTTTAAGGCACGCCCCCAATAATGTTGTCCGGGTGGAAATCGGGAGAAATTCGGGAGAATGGTTGCCCCGTGAGACTTTCGAGAGGGGCACTGAAAATAAGGAGGGTTGGCAAGTATGAGTATTAGCGGTGAATGCGGTGCCGCTGTATAATACCGGCGGGCCAGCTCTAATGTTAATTTGATATTGCCTCAAGGGCCAAATTAAATTACACGGCGGGCCACATTTGGCCCGCGGGCCAGAGTTTGACACCCATGATCTAATTAGTCTACCGGATGCATTGTTGCAGGTCGTAGCAATATAACTGAAGAACATACTTGCCAACCTTGAGAGCTCCAATTTCGGGAGGTGGGGCGCGGTCGGGGGTGGGGCAGGGCGTGGTTAAGAGGGGAGGAGTATATTGACAGCTAGAATTCACCAAGTCAAGTATTTCATACATATATATATATATATACATCCTGAAAATATGCAAACAAAACTGTGTTTAGATAATTGATACTTCAAACTTGCATAAATAAATCTTAAGGAATATAACATAACTTGGCTTCTGAGAGCTTCAAAATGTAATGAATAAAATGCTAAAGTTGTTGATAAACAAGCAATTATTTTAATAATTAAATATGGTCATTTTAAATGAATTATTATGATAATTTAAAATTCATTATTTCAAATATGTTTATTTTAATGTATAATTCTAATGCCTGGATGTAATAAGGAGTCAGAAAAAATACAAATAAAAATACAATTAATTTTGATGTTTTTACCAAAATATAGTAAAAATGTATTTAGTTTTTCTTTTTTTTAAATTAATAAATATACTTATTTTTAGGTAAGATAAACATAATAATACAATTTATCTCTAGTCTGGATGATTTAGTTCTTGTCACCCCATCGTGAAAAAAGGCTGTCCTCCAGCTCCGGCTGAAAATCGGGAGATTTTCGGGAGAATATTTGTCCCGGGAGGTTTTCGGGAGAGGCGCTGAATTTCGGGAGTCTCCCGGAAAATTCGGGAGGGTTGGCAAGTATGCTGAAGAAGGAGTCAGCCTACATACATTTCCAAATGATGGAAGCGTGAGGAAAGTATGGATCTTTCCAGTCATATTGACTCTCGCAAAATTGGACGGACCAAGCGAGAGGAGTGTAATTTGCAGTAATTATTTGATTGATTCTGACTTTGAAGAAGAATGTCGTAGTTTGGATGGAAAACATGTAAAAGCCTCAAGCCCAAATGTGCAGCACCCTTGAGGGGAGAAAGACTGAATCAGAACCTGCAGAAAAACAAACCCGGTGCCCAAAAACAAGAGAAAAAGAAAAACTGATGTTTTCCTCAAGATGCTTGAGGAAATGCTAAAAGAGCATGATGAAACACAGGCTATGGTGTCCATGAAAAGGGAGATGGAAGACCGGGAAAGTTTGGAAATGACAATTATTTATATATTTTTAGCTCATAATGTTAATTAACAACATCCGTTTTTAAGAAATGATGGACCAGGGCAAGCAAACATGCATTTCAGTCGGGGGTCAGGAACCCGTGGCTCTTGAGCCACATGTAGCTCTTTAGCACCGTCTTAGTGGCTCCCTGGAGCATTTTAAAAAATGGAAAAAGATGGGAGGAAAACATATTTGTTGTTTTAATAGTGTTTCTGTGGGTGGACAAACATAACACAAACCCTCCTAATTGTTAGAAAGCCCACTGTTTAATATGTTTGTGTTTATGCTTCACTGTTGAGAGTATTTGGCCAGCGCCGTTTTGTCCTACTAATTTTGGCGGTCCTTGAACTCACTGTACAAATATTTATTTATCCGTCTCTGTCACCGAAAGACGTGTTTTATACCACTCCTTTGTCTCATTTTGTCCACCAAACGCTTTATGCTGTGCGTGAATGCACAAAGGTGAGCTTTGTTGATGTTATTGACTTGCGTTGAGTGCTAATAATCCATGCTAACATGCTATTTAGGCTAGCCGGGTGTACATATTGCATCATTATGCCTCGTTTGTAAGTATATTTGAGTTCATTTAATTTCCTTTATGTCCTCTGTGTATTTAATTTATATTCATTTGCATGCCTCATGACACATTATCTGTATGTAATATTGGCTGCATTTCTGATTGTGTGCCATGTTGTTCCAGACCACAGCAAATGTTACCCAGCTTGCAAAGATTGTAATAAATCCATTAGAAGACGACAGCCTGTCCTTTCCTTTAACTTGAGCACACACATCTATACCTTTGGCAGTTTTAAGCCAATAATTTCCAAGAGTTTTCTCACCCTCTGAGACACTTACTTAATGTGTTGCCTTCAACTTTTTGCGGCTCCAGACAAATTTGTTTTTTGTATTTTTGGTCCAATATGGCTCTTTCAAAATGTTGGGATGCAGACCCCTGATTTAAGTGATGAAAATAATAGTTTTACACGCTTTTATCATCATCTATGCAGGTAAATGGGCTCTAGTTACAGTGTGTAGATGATGTCACACCAGGTGTCTGGCCCTGAAAAACCCCGTTTCCATATGAGTTGGGAAATTGTGTTAGATGTAAATATAAACAGAATACAATGATTTGCACATCATTTTCAACCCATATTCAGTTGAATATGCTACAAAGACAACATATTTGATGTTCAAACTGATAAACATTTTTCTTTGTGCAAATAATCATTAACTTTAGAATTTGATGCCAGCAACATGTGACAAAGAAGTTGGGAAAGGTGGCAATAAATACTGATACAGTTGAGGAATGCTCATCAAACACTTATTTGGAACATCCCACAGGTGAACAGGCATATTGGGAACAGGTGGGTGCCATGATTGGGTATAAAAGTAGATTCCATGAAATGCTCAGTCATTCACAAACAAGGATGGGGCGAGGGTCACCACTTTGTCAACAAATGCGTGAGCAAATTGTTGAACAGTTTAAGAAAAACTTTTCTCAACCAGCTATTGCAAGGAATCTAGGGATTTCACCATCTACGGTCCGTAATATCATCAAAGGGTTCAGAGAATCTGGAGAAATCACTGCACGTAAGCAGCTAAGCCCGTGACCTTCGATCCCTCAGGCTGTACTGCATCAACAAGCGACATCAGTATGTAAAGGATATCACCACATGGGCTCAGGAACACTTCAGAAACCCACTGTCAGTAACTACAGTTGGTCGCTACATCTGTAAGTGCAAGTTAAAACTCTCCTATGCAAGGCGAAAACCGTTTATCAACAATACTCAGAAACGCCGTCGGCTTCGCTGGGCCTGAGCTCATCTCAGATGGACTGGTGCAAAGTGGAAAAGTGTTCTGTGGTCTGACGAGTCCACATTTCAAATTGTTTTTGGAAACTGTGGACGTTGTGTCCTCCGGACTAAAGAGGAAAAGAACCATCCGGATTGCTATTGGCGCAAAGTTGAAAAGCCAGCATCTGTGATGGTATGGGGGTGTATTAGTGCCCAAGACATGGGTAACTTACGCATCTGTGAAGGCGCCATTAATGCTGAAAGGTACATACAGGTTTTGGAGCAACATATGTTGCCATCCAAGCAACGTTACCATGGACGCCCCTGCTTATTTCAGCAAGACAATGCCAAGCCACGTGTTACATCAACGTGGCTTCATAGTAAAAGAGTGCGGGTACTAGACTGGCCTGCCTGTAGTCCAGACCTGTCTCCCATTAAAAATGTGTGGCGCATTATAAAGCCTAAAATACCACAACGGAGACCCCCGGACTGTTGAACAACTTAAGCTGTACATCAAGCAAGAATGGGAAAGAACTCCACCTGAGAAGCTTAAAAAATGTGTCTCCTCACAATGGACATTTGTTTTTTTGCCTAATTCTTCTGTCTGAGTTACAAATCCAAGAAAAAAATAGCCCTGTTAAATGTCCACTGTAGATGATGCTGGTTCTCAGGAGGATATATTTTATAGGTGTACTTCTTACATGATGATTAAAAGCTGGGGTGTCAAGTCTTTGTTTTGTCACAGTTTCCTAGATTCATAAACATTTAAGAGTTGGACACTCTGGATAATGATTAGAATTTACTAAAGGACACTAAAGGTGAATTGTTATAACTAATTATTAATCAAGGTGGTAATTAAAGTGGGTTTACCATGAGATTTTTATAAACACATCAACAAAAAACAACCAGTTTTCTCCTTTGATTTCAATTAATTATTGTAACCTTTTCATTTGTGGCTTCAAATATTAATCTGTAACATGTACCACGTGTTATTGCAAGGACATGAAAAATGTCAATTTCAATTCACTGGGACATGTTGTAATTTATGCTTAACATTCACCTGTGTGAAAGTAATGCTGCAGGGCTCGAAAAATATTTATAAACCAATCTGACTTACCCGGTCTGACAGGAGCAGTATTTCTTTGTTAAAGATTTACAGTACGGTGACAAATCAGGGTCTTCTATGACTGTGGGACAGCTTACCATATTTCAAAATATAATATTGATAGTTTTAGGTACTACACCTCTAGCTCTTTTCAAAATCAAACTCTGTGATTGATCATTGTTGGGTTATTCATCCATCAAAATGTGAAAAGAAAGATTTTCATATCGAACACAGGCCACTGTTCAGACTCCCATGTGACCACACAGGAACCGACCAATGAAACCAAGGCTGATATATCAAACTGTCGTCATGGAATTTACATTTTTTTTCTTTGAGGTTATTTCATTCTGCATTTCAGTACAGAGTGTGGGCCAGGGAGCGGAAGTGACTCAGGTAGAAATAATCACCAAGTTCCTCTAAGGCAGTGGTGTCAAACTCATTTTAGCTCAGGGGCCGCATGGAGGAAAATATATTCCCAAATGGTAAAATCATGGCATGATAACTTCAAAATAAAAACAACTTCAGGTTATTTTCTTTGTTTTACTTTGGCCAAACATAGAACAAGCACTTTCTGAAAACGTACACATTTACAAATAATCCTTGAGACAAACACTTCAAGTTTGTTGAAAATTCTGAGGAAATTGGTGCAGTTTTCCTCCACCCCAGATCACACCTCACTCCTACCCACTTCTCCAAAGTGGGCTGGCTCAGGGTGGAGGACAGAGTAAAACAACTTGCACTGAGCCTGGTCTATAAAATCCGCTATACCTCCCTGATACCGAAGTACATGTCAAACTACTTCCTTGACGTAAATGACCGCCATAACCACAACACCAGGGGGAGCTCCACTAACCACGTTAAACCCAGATTCCGATCTAACAAAGGTCTTAACTCATTCTCCTTCTATGCCACATCAATATGGAATGCACTCCCAACAGGTGTAAAAGAAAGGGCATCGCTATCCTCCTTCAAAACCGCAATAAAAGTACACCTCCAGGCAACTTCAACCCTAAACTAACACCCTCCCCAGATTGTAAATAATCAAATGTAAATAATCAAATGTAGATACTTTTTCTTATGCTTTCTGATCTCTCTCTCTCTATCTCCACTTTTTGCTGTACATATCCTACCAAGTCAGACCTACACTGTTTCAATGTCCATTTCTCTGTTCTCAATTGTAAATAATGTAAATAATTCAATGTATATACTCTGATGATTATCTTGTGTGATGACTGTATTATGATGATAGTATATATCTGATAGTATATATCTGTATCAGGAATCAATTTAAGTGGACCCCGACTTAAACAAGTTGAAAAACTTATTCGGGTGTTACCATTTAGTGGTCAATTGTACGGAATATGTACTTCACTGTGCAATCTACTAATAAAAGTTTCAATCAATCAATCAATCAATCAATCAAACAGTCTTTCTGAGATTGAACAAAAAACACAACATGTAAACTCTTCTAGGTATCAAATACTTCCTTTGTCATGTCCACGTATCAATCCAGAGCTAACTCAACAAACCTTAAGAAACGGAGGTACAAACTATTCAAAAAGGGAAATGTACATAGTTTATATACCCCACCCGCCCCCCATGTTTGTATATTTTGTTTTTCAAATCCCCTGACATGTATACTGTGTATTTGTACATAATTTATCAATTTTTCTAACGAAATTTTTTATTTACCGTATTTTTCGGAGTATAAGTCAGACCGGAGTATAAGTCGCACCGGCCAAAAATGCATAATAAAGAAGTAAAAAAAAATATATAAGTCGCACTGGAGTATAAGTCGCATTTGTTGGGGACATGTTTCTTTTCTTTTCTCCTCTGCTCCCCCCTATCCCTGTGGAGGGGGAGACACACAGGTCCGGTGGCCATGGATGGGGTGCTGGCTGTCCGGGGTCGGGACCTGGGGTGGACCGCTCGCCTGTGTATCGGTTGGGAACATCTCTGCGCTGCTGACCCGTCTCCGCTCGGGATGGTTTCCTGCTGACCCCACTGTGGACTGGACTCTTACTGTTATGCTGGATCCACTATGGACTGGACTCTCACAATATTATGTTAGACTCACTCGACATCCATTGCATTCGGTCTCCCCTAGAGGGGGGGGTTACCCACATATGCGGTCCTCTCCAAGGTTTCTCATAGTCATTCACATCGACGTCCCACTGGGGTGAGTTTTTCCTTGCCCTTATGTGGGCTCTGTACCGAGGATGTCGTTGTGGCTTGTGCAGCCCTTTGAGACACTTGTGATTTAGTGCTATATAAATAAACATTGATTGATTGATTGATTTATAAAACCCAACACCAAGAATAGACATTTGAAAGGCAATTTAAAATAAATAAAGAATAGTGAACAACAGGCTGAATAAATGTACGTTATATTATGCATAAATAACCAACCGAGAACGTGCCTGGTATGTTAACGTAACATATTATGGTAAGAGTCATTCAAATAACTATAACATATAGAACATGCTATACGTTTACCAAACAATCTGTCACTCCTAATCGCTAAATCCCATGAAATTTTATACGTCTAGTCTCTTACGTGAATGAGCTAAATAATATTATACGGCCAAACTATGAAAAAAACGGCGACTTATAGTCCGAAAAATACGGTACATGTTACAGGTTATATATCTTTTATTATTGAATGTATCGAATGGGATGAATATTTAATGGACCACAATGGAAACAAGCCTTTTGGCTTTTTCTGCCATCCATTTGCCTTTTTAAAGCATTACATGGATTCAATTCTTTAAGATGTCAATAAACTTCTCAATCAATCGATCAAGTTTTCTCATTTTTGACATAGACATTATGGGGGAGTAAGGATGCCAAATAACGATGTGTTCGAAGCAGAAGACATAAAACGGCAGTTTTTAAGTTACATGTGGGTCGAGGAGGAGGAGCCGCAGCCACGCTTTACTTTGTACTGTCGGAGGCAGATATTTACATATATCCATATTTAAGTGTTACTTCTTTACTTTCATAGTCATATTACAAGACACCTAGTGTTCTTCCTGTTGTTCTCTTTTGGTTGTCTGCAAGTACTGTATGTGTCAACCTTGATTTTGTGGTATGCAGGGAGTGGACATAACTCCTTTCTCTTATCTGTTCCTGTGCCCAGCTGAGGAGGAATGGGTATGTGTTCGGGCTGGAGGAAGAGACAAGGAGGGTGGGAGCAAGAGACACTTTATAGATGAGAAGGTTTCCGTATTTTAGATTCGACCATTTTAGCTGCGCTAGGGAACGCTTGCTGTACTGAATTGGTCTCACGTTTATTTTCAAAGCTTTGAAAATAAATCACAAAATACCCATTCTGTCTGGTGGTCAAATTGAACTCGGCTTATGTGTCATAAAAAGAACTTGGGAGTGACCAGCAACTTAAATTCCCTCGGAGGAACATCTGGTCCTAACGCAACAGTACCTCTTGCTAGTCCTAACAGAATTGCTATTGTGACATCTCGTGGACACATTTAGGACAGCAGTTTCTTCCATTCAAAAGAAACGCAGCTCATTTTATTACTTGGCAAACTCATCAGGTGGGCTTGGGTTTTTGTTCAACTCAACATTTTTCCTTCCTCAAGGCCCATTTTGGTATCGTCAGAAGTCCTGTTGCCTGGCTACAAATCAAAGTTTGGAGTCCAGAGTGATGACCAGGTTCTGAGGACAACCCGACAAGTCTGTACCGAGCAAACACTCGCTGACACGCTACTCCCCCCCCCCAAACGAAATAACCGAATCCCCTCAATCCTAACCTTTTGATATCCCTTTGAGGATGTATTGGTAAATAACACATACACATGGATGTGTGCTCTTGAAATCTTCTGACTTGAGGGGGATTTAGAGGGGCCCATGCGTAAACTCCTCAGGGCAGGACTGACATTAAACAAGCTAAGTGTTTGCAGGATCGATGTGGGGTACTTTGAAGCAGTCATACCTCTGGACTGCCATGTGTCCTTCACAACTGCACAGTCCCACAAGACATATATACATCAGAGACAGCGATGAAGCTCACAGATATGACCACCGGCATGATTTAGACTTAAAAGTTCGCAGAGTTTGATAAACCTAAGCAAGACAGATTTATTTTATAGAAAAATAATCACTGACTGTAAGAGCTCATAACTACATGACGGATTGGTCGTCGGCATTAAAAGCTGGCAGAGTCACGCCGAATGGGTAATATGATGTTCCCGCAAACTGTAATTTATGGGAACAATGTGGCACAACGCAATTCATGATCATCTTATCATAGAAGGGCAGCCAACTCTACAAGGTCACAACTATAGGAACAGGAAAATACGCCGCTTAATATTCATTAAGTCTTCTTCTTATGTGTTGTATACAGAAGAGGGGAGAGACAGGGAAGTACCGTATTTTTCGGACTATAAGTCACAGTTTTTTTCGTACTTGTCGAGTTGTCCTCAGAACCTGGTCATCACTCTGGACTCCAAACTTTGATTTGTAGCCAGGCAACAGGACTTCTGTCGATACCAAAATGGGCCTTGAGGAAGGAAAAATGTTGAGTTGAACAAAAACCCAAGCCCACCTGATGAGTTTGCCAAGTAATAAAATGAGCTGCGTTTCTTTTGAACAGAAGAAACTGCTGTTCTAAATGTGTCCACTGGATGTCACAATAGCAATTCTATTAGGATTAGCAAGAGGTACAGAGTAAAGCGTGGCTGCGGCTCCTCCTCCTCGACCCACATGTAACTTAAAGGGGAACATTATCACCAGACCTATGTAAGCGTCAATATATACCTTGATGTTGCAGAAAAAAGACCATATATTTTTTTAACCGATTTCCGAACTCTAAATGGGTGAATTTTGGCGAATTAAACGCCTTTCTAATATTCGCTCTCGGAGCAATGACGTCACAACGTGACGTCACATCGGGAAGCAATCCGCCATTTTCTCAAACACTGAGTCAAATCAGCTCTGTTATTTTCCGTTTTTTCGACTGTTTTCCGTACCTTGGAGACATCATGCCTCGTCGGTGTGTTGTCGGAGGGTGTAACAACACGAACAGGGACGGATTCAAGTTGCACCAGTGGCCCAAAGATGCGAATGTGGCAAGAAATTGGACGTTTGTTCCGCACACTTTACCGACGAAAGCTATGCTACGACAGAAATGGCAAGAATGTGTGGATATCCTGCGACACTCAAAGCAGATGCATTTCCAACGATAAAGTCAAAGAAATCTGCCACCAGACCCCCATTGAATCTGCCGGAGTGTGTGAGCAATTCAGGGACAAAGGACCTCGATAGCACGGCAAGCAATGGCGGCAGTTTGTTCCCGCAGACGAGCGAGCTAAACCCCCTGGATGTCTTGGCTCACACCGTCCCTTATGCCACCGAAGATGATCAAGAGAAGAATATCGACCCTAGCTTCTCTGGCCTGCTGACATCAACTCCAAAACTGGACAGATCAGCTTTCAGGAAAAGAGTGCGGATGAGGGTATGTCTACAGAATATATTAATTGATGAAAATTGGGCTGTCTGCACTCTCAAAGTTTATGTTGTTGCCAAATGTATTTCATATGCTGTCAACCTAGTTTATAGTTGTTAGTTTCCTTTAATGCCAAACAAACACATACCAATCGTTGGTTAGAAGGCGATCGCCGAATTCGTCCTCGCTTTCTCCCGTGTCGCTGGCTGTCGTGTCGTTTTCGTCGGTTTCGCTTGCATACGGTTCAAACCGATATGGCTCAATAGCTTCAGTTTCTTCTTCAATTTCATTTTCGCTACCTGCCTCCACACTACAACCATCCGTTTCAATACATGCGTAATCTGTTGAATCGCTTAAGCCGCTGAAATCCGAGTCTGAATCCGAGCTAATGTCACTATAGCTTGCTGTTCTTTCCGCCATGTTTGTTTGAGTTGGCTTCACTATGTGACGTCACAGGAAAATGGACGGGTGTATATAACGATGGTTAAAATCAGGCACTTTGAAGCTTTTTTTAGGGATATTGCGTGATGGGTAAAATTATGAAAAAAACTTGGAAAAATAAAATAGGCCACTGGGAACTGATTTTTAATGGTTTTAACCCTTCTGAAATTGTGATAATGTTCCCCTTTAAAAACTGCCGTTTTATGTCTCCCACTTCGAACACATCGTTATTTGGCATCCTTACTCCCCCATAATGTCTCTGTCAAAAATGAGGAAACTTGATTGATTGATTGAGAAGTTTATTGACATCTTAAAGAATTGAATCCATGTAATGCTTTAAAAAGGCAACTTATACTCAGGAGCGACTTATGTGTGAAATTATTAACACATTACCGTAAAATATCAAATAATATTATTTAGCTCATTCATGTAAGAGACTAGACGTATAAGATTTCATGGGAATTAGCGATTAGGAGTGACAGATTGTTTGGTAAACGTATAGCATGTTCTATATGTTATAGTTATTTGAATGACTCTTACCATAATATGTTACGTTAACATACCAGGCACGTTCTCAGTTGGTTATTTATGCCTCATATAACGTACACTTATTCAGCCTGTTGTTCACTATTCTTTATTTATTTTAAATTGCCTTTCAAATGTCTATTCTTGGTGTTGGGTTTTATCAAATACATTTCCCCCAAAAATGCGACTTATACTCCAGTGCGACTTATATATGTTATTTTCCTTCTTTATTATGCATTTTCGGCCGGTGCGATTTATACTCCCGAGCAACTTATACTCCGAAAAATACGGTAGTGTCTTACATTTGAACTAATAGCCTGACCTTACTAAAAAATGTGGCCTGGTGGGAAGGAAATGAGCCATAATCTTACCTACAGTGTAGTGTAGGGTTGTACGGTATACCGGTATTAGTATAGTACCGCGATACAAATGAATCATATTTGGTACTATACCGCCTCTGAAAAGTACCGGTTTACCACCACCCCCGCACCCAATCACGGATTACTTACAAGCAGACACAGTGTGTAGACAGAAAAGGGAGAACCGACCCACACTGGTTTAAATGTACCGTATTTTCCGCACTATTAGCCGCACCTAAAAACCACAAATTTACTCAAAAGCTGACAGTGCGGCTTTTAACCCGGTGCGCTTTATATATGGATTAATATTACGATTCATTTTCATAAAGTTTCGATCTCGCAACTTTGGTAAACAGCCGCCATCTTTTTTCCCGGTAGAACAGGAAGCGCTTCTTCTTCTACGCAGGCAAACCGCCAAGGTAAGCACCCGCCCCCATAGAACAGGAAGCGCTTCTTCTTCTACTGTAAGCAACCACCCGCCCGCGTAGAAGAAGAAAAAGCGCGCGGATATACCGTACGTTTCATTTCCTTTGTGTGTTTACATCTGTAAAAACCACAAAATGGCTCCTACTAAGCGTCAGGGATCCGGTTCATGAAAAGACGCAATCTCTCCATCCGCACACGGATTACTATTTCACAGCAACTGATATTCCTGTGAACCGCACTGTGGATACAACGGGAGCACGTACGGTGAATATTCGCACCACAGGGAATGAGAAGTCATCCTTCACTGTGGTTCTAGCTTGCCATGCTAATGGCCAGAAACTTCCACCCATGGTGATATTCAAAAGGAAGACCTTGCCAAAAGAGACCTTTCCAGCCGGCGTCATCATAAAAGCTAACTCGAAGGGATGGATGAAGAAAAGATGAGCGAGTGGTTAAGGTAAGTTTAAGTTTACGCGAAGAGGCCGGGTGGCTTTTTTCACGCAGCTCTGTCCATGTTGATATACGTATGTTTGTGATTGCACATTTGCGTACATTTTGGGAGTGAACAGAGTTGTTAGAACGCTGGTTTTTAATATATTATTAAAGTTTGACTGACCTATCTGACTGTTTTTTTGACATTCCTTTAGCGCAGTTAGATGCGGCTTACAACACCGGGCGGCTTATAGGTGGACAAAGTTTTGAAATATGCCGTTCATTGAAGGCGCGGCTTTTAACCCAGGGCGCCTTATGGTGCGGAAAATACGGTAACTCAGATATTGGGTTTCACTATGTAAAAGCGCTTTGACTCACTAGAGGAAAGCGCTATATAAATATAATTCACTTCACAAGGATGAAATATTAATTAATTGATTCATTCATTACCTAACATTCAATCTGATTGGTTTCAGAGAGAAAACATTGGTAGAAATGAAATCAGTTCTACACTACAATGCACGTTTATATCGTTTTGAGAACCAGCATCCTCTGAATTTTTTTTTGCCCTAGTTTTTTTCAACATTTTAAAACAAACAAAAAAAGCACAAACACACATTTCCACTGCAGAGGACACTGGTCCTCGGGAGGATATATACTGTACAGACAAGAGAGGGGACGAGCACCGATGTATTGGTGACTCATAGATGCTGTGGTGCAATTAGGCTGGTGTGTCATCCACTTAGCAAAAATGCCTCTCCCCAAAGAGAACTGTCCATTTTCTCCCTCAGAGAAAAATAAATAGCGCCACTAGGTAACTGTGATGACGTTGCCACCAAGCGGTTGAGTTTGTTCCTCTAAGTGCTTCCACAGCAGGTGTGTAGCAGAAGAAAACCGGAAAAAGAAACGTCTTTAAAATCGTTTCCTTTGTAATAATCAGCAGCGCTTTTGTCGCCCTCTCATGCTATAGCACAGGCCTGGGCAATTATTTTGACTCAGGGGGGCCAAATTTAGAGAAAAAACTGTGTCTGGTGGCCTATATATGTATATATATATATATATATATATATATATATATATATATATATATATATATATATATATATATATATATATATATATATATATATATACAGTCGTGCTCATAAGCTTACATACCCTGGGAGAATTTATGGCCATTCTTCAGAGAATATGAATGATAACACAAAAACCTTTCTTCTACTCATGCTTAATGGTTGTGTGAAGCTATTTATTGGCAAACAACTGTTTACTCTTTTTAAATCAAAATAACAAAAGAAAGTACCCAAATGACCCTGATCAAAAGTTTACATACCCCAGTGACTTTGATCTGACAACATGCACAAAAGTTGACACAAACAGGTTTGAATGGCTAATCAAGGTTCCAATCCTCACCTGTGACCTGTTTGTTTGTAATTAATGTGTGTGTATAAAAGATATCAGTGAGTTTCTAAGCTTCTGACAGACCATTGCATCTTTCATCCAGTGCTGCACAGATGTTTCTGAATTCTGAGTCATGGGGAAGGCAAAATACTTGTCAAAGGATCTGCGAAAAAAGGCAATTGAACTGCATAAAACAGGAAAAGGGTATAAAAAGATATCCAAGGAATTGAGAATGCCAATCAGCAGTGTTCAAACGCTGATTAAGAAGTAGAAAATGAGGGATTCAGGTCGACCAGCAAATATTTCAGCCACAACTACCAGGAAAATTGTTTGAGATGCAAAGAAAAATCCACTAATAACTTCAGCTGAAATACAGGACTCTCTGAAAAATTGTGGTGTGGCTGTTTCAAGATGCACAATAAAGAGGCCCTTGGAGAAAAATGGGTTGCATGGTCGAGTGGCCAGAAGAAAGCCATTTCTGCGCAAATGTCACGAAGTATCCCGCTTCCAATACGCCAAACAGCACAGAGACAAGCCTCGAAACTTCTGGAACAAAGTAATTTGGAGTGACACCCGCATTTCAGTTTGGCCGCTCTGGAAACACTCTGTGGAAACACTCTGTGGAAACACTCTGTGGAAACCCTCTGTGGAAACCCTCTCCACCCACACTGCTTGGTGCCTCGTGTGAGCTGCTGTGACTTAGATTACCATAGTAAATAGTAGAGATATCCGATAATATCGGCCTGACGATAATATCGGCCGATGAATGCTTTAGAATGTAATATCGGAAATTATCGGTATCGTTTTTTTTATCATCAGTATTGTTTTTTTTTTTTTTTTTTTAATTAAATCAACATAAAAAACACAAGATACACTTACAATTAGTACACCAACCCAAAAAACATCCCTCCCCCATTCACACTCATTCACACAAAAGGGTTGTTTCTTTCTGTTATTAATATTCTGGTTCCTACATTATATATCAATGTATATCAATACAGTCTGCAGGGATACTAATAGTACTAACCTTTAACAGTTTATTTTACTAATTTTCATTAATTACTAGTTTCTATGTAACTATTTTTATATTGTTTTACTGTCTTTTTTATTCAAGAAAATGTTTTTAAATTATTTATCTTATTTTATTATTACTATTTTTTTTAAAAAGGACCTTATCTTCACCATACTTGGTTGTCCAAATTAGGCATAATAATGTGTTAATTCCACGACTGTATATATCGGTATCGATTGATATCGGTATCAGTTGATATCAGTATCGGTAATAAGGGTTTGGTCAATATCGGAATATCGGATATCGGCAAAAAGCCATTATCGGTCATCCCTAGTAAATAGCAGAGGTGGGACCAAGTCATTGTTTTGCAAGTCACAAGTAAGTCTCAAGTCTTTGCCCTCAAGTCCGAGTCAAGTCCCGAGTCAAGACAGGCAAGCCCCGAGTCAAGTCCAAAGTCAAGACTGGAAAGTCTCAAGTCAAGTCCTAAGTCCTGCATTTTGAGTTTCGAGTCCTTTCAAGTCCTTTTAACCACAGACTAATATATTAACACAGATTGTGTATGCTTTTCAAACGCTGTATTTATTTATTAAAACAAGTGCATTTTAAATTGCAGGAAAGAAAATTGTGCTGACATTGCACTTCATAATAGCACTATTAACCAGTCATTTTAAACATTAACTCATTCCTTTACAGAACAAACACATTGAAAAATAAAGTGCAAATGTACTTATTTGTACAAAAGTGTTAACATTGAAAAAACATGACATATACGTGAACATAACAAAAAAGTTGTACTTTTTATATGTCAGGGCCCTATGCTGCATTGCATTTGCAAAAGACCAAATTAGCCAAGAGTCTGTCAGTCATTTGTGCACGATGGGGGCGTAGTATGATGCCACCATGGCTGAAAACTCGCTCCACTGGAGCACTGGAGGCAGGCACTGCCAAGACTCTCATGGCCACTCGGAACAGTGAAGGAAGAGTCTTCATGTTCAATGCCCAGAACAAAAGGGGGAGAGAGTTGTTTTGGGTTGGTGCACTACTTGTAAGTGTATCTTGTGTTTTTTATGTTGATTTAATTAAAAAAAGAAAAAAAAAAAATTATTTCTTGTGCGGCCCGATACCAATCGATCCACGGACCAGTACCGGGCCGCGGCCCGGTGGTTAGGGACCACTGAGGTAAACAACCAACAGTATGTCAGAAAGCTAGCTAAAACGGTACACATATTCATAATATAGTATACATTTTAACTGACCTTTATTTTACTATTTTTGTCTTTTTTTAGGTGGCTAAAATATGCGGTGCTGCTGACCGCCGTCTAACGTTACGTGTGATATATTGACTAACGTAACCCTGCTTAAAAAAAATCACTGAACAAAAAGTATGAATAAGGTAGTGAACTGCAACAGATTCCCGTGTTTGCAATAACGTTATAACGTTAGCAGTGAGTTTACAGCCTCACTGATTTAACTACACAGCAAATAAAAGTCACGTTACTTAGCCAATAAACGTTATCTTACATTCAAAACTTACCGTTCTTTGTGCAACTTCAAATGCCGGACGAAGTTGGAAGTTGTTGCCTCTCCATCAGTAATTTTCGAACCGCATGTGTTGCATACTGCAAACCGTTTTGTGTTGACCACCTCGTAATTTTTATACCCAAACAAAATTATTTTAGGTATCATTTTTTGTTCACTGGCGTGTGGTTTGGACATGTCTTCTTCGTTGGTTGTCCTGCAATTTGATTGGATGAATGCTGTGTGATGAAAACAAAGTACGGTAGATCTAATTTGATTGGCTGTTGTACTGAGACCACACCAGCTGACACACGCAACGCTGATAGACAAGTACACAATGAAAAATACGGAGCGCTCCCGAATAACTTTTTCATCTTTGGGTTTTGGGGAAAGTAGCAAGTCATGTCAAGTCATGTCAATTCAAAAGGCTCAAGTCCAAGTGAAGTCACAAGTCATTGATGTTAAAGTCTAAGTCGAGTTGCAAGTCTTTTTACATTTTGTCAAGTCGAGTCTAAAGTCATCAAATTCATGACTCGAGTCTGACTCGAGTCCAAGTCATGTGACTCGAGTCCACACCTCTGGTAAATAGTATATCATGCAAAAGCGCAGATTCCAACCATTGAAATACTTTGTATAGTTCAAGACTTACGGTCATTTGAAAACATCACTGCACATCATAATGGCAGCTACAGTTTTGATTTTAAAGATCTAAAAAAATTATTTGGGAATGTCCGGCGGGCCAGATTGAAAAGCTTAATGGGCCGAATGTGGCCCCCCGGGCCTTAATTTGCCCAGGTCTGCTATAGCATCTCCAAGTCACACAGAAAAAAAAAAAAAGTGCTATATTCTTAAGGCAAACCATCCTCGGAGAAAATAAAACAAATACATGGCAGGGAGTGCAAACAAAATGGTTATACTAGGAATAGGCATGATAACCAATTAAATGATTATTAATAAATCAACTGTGTGAAATTGTTGATTAATTCCATCTTGAAGCAACTGAGGCAAATGGAGTGTGGTGTGAAAAACGGATGCCACCATGTGATGATGCAAGTCAATTCAACTAACACGACGCGGGTAAAGTCTTGGCTGTGACAGGCAGGCCAGGAGTTTTCTACCATTTTCCTTTTCCAAATGTAGCCGCTGAGCAGTGACACGAACTGGAAATACAGTCATCTGCTACTAGTCTGGGGGACGGCGTGGCGCGGTTGGGAGAGTGGCCGTGCCAGCAACCTGAGGGTTTCTGGTTCGATCCCCACCTTCTACCAACCTTGTCTCGTCCGTTGTGTCCTTGAGCAAGACACTTCACCCTTGCTCCTGATGAGTCGTGGTTAGGGCCTTGCATGGCAGCTCCCGCCATCAGTGTGTGAATGTGTGTGTGAACGAGTGAATGTAGAAATAGTGTCAAAGCGCTTTGAGTACCTTGAAGTAGGGCTCGCGGTTTTGTCTCTGTACGATATAGAAAATGACTATATCGTGATATTCGAGTATACGTTCTCACGCAGTTGCTTTTAGCTGCAGGCATTACACTACAGGCTTTTCTCACTCTTTCCTGTCTCTACTTCTCACAGAGACATAAACAAGCGCACCTTCTTACATACGTCACATACGTATACGCCCTCGCGGAGCAGAGATGTAGCAGCATGGGTAACGTTAGCTGTGGTGCGAGTGGTAATACGAGAGAAAGAAGGTGAATTAATTCCCAAGAAAAACAGCACAGGGTCCATCGTCTGGCGGTGGTTTGGCTTCAAGTGGGAATATGTCGAGCAGACAACCGTCATTTGTCAAGTGTGGGGCGAAAGCGTTGCTCCAAAAAGTAGCATTACTGCTAATTTGTAGCATCATTTGAAAAGTCACCCGCTAGAGAATGAAGAGTGCTTACTCCGCATGTCAACATCTCCGTTCGGTGCCACACCAACAAAATGCCGAGGCAACCATTTCCACATCAACACCGTATGAAAAAAAAAATACGACATAAGGAGATAACATCCGCCGGAACCTACCACATAGCGAAGGACGTACACAATTTCATTTCCTATTATGCAGCTCATTTTTATTTGACAGTTATTGAAATATCTTGTGTGACATCATGCACAAAAGTGCACTTTATTTGTTTTAAACTATTGTAGTGGCGTTCTGTACAAAAAGTGCACTTTAATTTAGTGTTGATGATATGTCATCTTAGTGACATCATGCACAAAAGTGCACTAATAGCTTGTTTTAAATTGACAATCTTGTACTTTCTGTTTTGGAAATGACATGAATGTTTGTGCCACTGCTTAATAACTGTTTAATTAATACAGTTTTGGTAAATTGACTTATTTGTGACTTCCCTCTCTGCATGAAAGTTTAAAATGAGCAAATATTAATGCAGTGTGAAGAAGAATGTTTTAATATAGACACATAGAATCATCATACTGCTGTGATTATATGCATCAGGTGTTCATTCAAGACTAAGGCAAAATATCGAGATATATATCGTGTATCGCGATATGGCCTAAAAATATCGAGATATTAAAAAAAGGGCCATATCGCCCAGCTCTACCTTGAAGGTAGAAAAGCGCTATACAAGTATAACCCATTTGTGTACAGCTCTGGTAATGGGTACATACCTGCACAAATGTACTTAAAAATGTAACAATCAAAATAAATATGCCTTTATTTTGTTTACTAGGGCATGCATATATAATATGCATTAGTTTGACCATTTAAAAAAAAATTTTTTTTTAATGAAATAGGTTTATTTCGGTCATATAATCAACCATTAACCATTTTGTGTGACCAGTTTAAGAGTACAGACTATACATATTTAACAATCATACACATTTACACACAAAAGGAAAATAAAATAAAAAGCATGACCGAAAAAGGAATAGGCTGAAGCCAAAGCTTATATTTGCCTATCCTAAACCTTCACTGAAAATAAGATTACCTGGAACATCAACGTTTAAAAAAAAAAAAAAAAATCAAAATCAATGGGATGAAAGTAATTGTTACTATATTTTATAATTTTCAATTATTTCACCTTTCAATGTTTTCTTAAACCTTAACAAAGAAGTACATGTCTTCAGCTCATCACTGAGCTTGTTCCACTATTTAACTCCTAAAACTGAAATACATTTGTATTTAATATTAGTTCTTGCTTTACCTATTTCAAAAATCAATATCCCCGTAAATTATAGTTTTCTCCTCTTAATTGAAATAACCTAAGAATACAAGCTGGAAGGCTGTTGTTCTTTACTCGAAACATCATTTCCATTGTTTTTAAAAACACAATATCTGAAAACTTTAACACATTAGAACTTATAAATAATGGATTGGTATGTTCATAGTAGCACACTTTGTGTATTATTCTAATGACCCTTTTTTGAAGTTTAATTATTGGGTCTATGTTTGTTCTATAAACATATCCCCAAACTTCAACACAATATGTTAAATATGGAAAAATAAAAGAATAATATAATATATGCAGACATGTCTTATTCAGCATGTGTTTTACTTTATAAAGAAACCATTTCAACGATCAACGATAATAAAAAGGAGATGCTTGGAAATAGCATAAAAGTGCCCCCAAAAACTTGGAAAAACGCGATTCATAGCGCTACTCTTTGGTGTAACCATCATGGGCGTTCTGTTCAGGTATATTTCCTTTATATTTTGATAAATCATCATACATAGGTATTGATCAATCTTTAAGCTGTGTGTATTTGATTTCAGTTTGCTTTTGACATCTTGTTTAGAATTGTAGTTGAAACTTTTACAACCTTGTGTTGCGCTCATGATGGCGTAACCAAGCTAGATTATTTAGAATATTTATTCCCTTTTTTACATTTAGTATATTTAAATATACTGTGTTTTATGCTTTTTTTCTTTTTGGAATACGTACTATACATATAATACAGTAAAGTATTATATGTATATAATAATATAATTATGTTTCCAGCAATACTTTAATTTTGCCTTTGAAAGTAACACTCCAATGTCCATTAGTGGAGCTGTACACATTTATTCTTGTTTCTGCCGCAGCTTCTCCAGTTAGGCGACAACACACTGCGGGCGAAGCGAAACTTAAAGGCCTACTGAAACGCACTACTACCGACCACGCAGTCTGATAGTTTATATATCAATGATGAAATCTTAACATTGCAACACATGCCAATACGGCCGGGTTAGCTTACTAAAGTGCAATTTTAAATTTTGCGCGAAATATCCTGCTGAAATCGTCTCGGTATGATGACGCCTGCGCGTGACGTCACGGATTGTAGAGGACATTTTGGGACAGCATGGTGGCCAGCTATTAAGTCGTCTGTTTTCATCGCAAAATTCCACAGTATTCTGGACATCTGTGTTGGTGAATCTTTTGCAATTTGTTCAATGAACAATGGAGACAGCAAAGAAGAAAGCTGTAGGTGGGAAGCGGTGTATTGCGGCAGGTGTTGTGCCGGATAACTCACCCGCGCCGTAGAATGCACCCCTTGACTGTTGTGCCGGATAACACAGCCGGTGTTTCATTGTTTACATTCCCGGAAGTTGACAGTCAAGCTTTACCATTGGCCTGTGGAGAACTGGGACAACAGAGACTCTTACCAGGAGGGCTTTGAGTTGGATGCGCAGACGCGGTACCGTGAGTACACATGCAGCTGCGGCTTCCAAACATTTGATCGCTTGTCCGTACGTGCGTGCCGCTATGTGCATGTCACGTACGTAACTTTGGGGACTTTGGGGAAATATATGTGCTGTATGAACTTTGGGGAGGTGAACGGTACTTTGGGCTGTGGGATTGAGTGTGTTGTGCAGGTGTTTGAGTTGTATTGGCGGGTTATATGGACGGGAGGGGGGAGGTGTTTGTTATGCGGGATTCATTTGTGGCATATTAAATATAAGCCTGGTTGTGTTGTGGCTAATAGAGTATATATATGTCTTGTGTTTATTTACTGTTTTAGTCATTCCCAGCTGAATATCAGGTCCCACCCGCCTCTCACAGCATCTGAATGGCTCCCACTGCCCTCTAGTCCTTAACTCTCACTTTCCTCATCCACAAATCTTTCATCCTCGCTCAAATTAATGGGGAAATTGTCGCTTTCTCGGTCCGAATCGCTCTCGCTGCTGGTGGCCATGATTGTAAACAATGTGCAGATGTGAGGAGCTCCACAACCTGTGACGTCACGCGCATATCGTCTGCTACTTCCGGTACAGGCAAGGCTTTTTTTATCAGTGACCAAAAGTTGCGAACTTTATCGTCGATGTTCTCTACTAAATCCTTTCAGCAAAAATATGGCAATATCGTGAAATGATCAAGTATGACACATAGAATGGACCTGCTATCCCCCGTTTGAATAAGAAAATCGCATTTCAGTAGGCCTTTAAATCACTCGCCGTGCCTCAAAGTCACTCACACAGCGGCAAAATCCTGATTTGGCAGGAACAAGTTAAGGGCGCAGAGGGGGGGGGGGGGGGGGGGGGGGAGAAGTCAGCACTCGCCAATCAAAGGCTCAGTATGCTTTAAGTTTTCTCATTTGTGAACCAGATCAGAATTTAGCATTTTGTCTGATTTTCTAAATGGAAGTCAATGCCAGCTGAACGAAATGCTTTTTTTTTTTTTTTTTTTTTAGCTTTCTGCAGACTGATTGGTGAGCATCTTCTGCCAGGCTTTGGTGGACATTTGCATCTGTGAAGACCTGTCCTTATCACGTTCCCCGTCTCCTGTCAGTTGTCAGCCTGCCAATGGGTGGCTCGCATTGGCAGATCGCATTTGAATCACACAACATCAGTGTCGCGCATGTTTACGGCACTGGCGGCAGAGGCGTGGGGACTGCAGCACGAATGGCGAGGACAAAAAAAACACACAAACATGTCTCCAAGGTCCATCCATCCATCCATCCATCTTCTTCCGCTTATCCGAGGTCGGGTCGCGGGGGCAGCAGCTTAAGCAGGGAAGCCCAGACTTCCCTCTCCCCAGCCACTTCGTCCAGCTCCTCCCGGGGGATCCCGAGGCGTTCCCAGGCCAGCCGGGAGAGATAGTCTTCCCAGCGTGTCCTGGGTCTTCCCCGTGGCCTCCTACCGGTCGGACGTGCCCGAAACACCTTCCTAGGGAGGCGTTCGGGTGGCATCCTGACCAGATGCCCGAACCACCTCATCTGGCTCCTCTCGATGTGGAAGAGCAGCGGTTTTACTTTGAGCTCCCCCCGAATGACAGAGCTTCTCACCCTATCTCTAAGGGAGAGCCCCGCCACTCGGCGGAGGAAACTCATTTCGGCCGCTTGTACCCGTGATCTTGTCCTTTCGGTCATGAGCCAAAGCTCATGACCATAGGTGAGGATGGGAACGTAGATCGACCGGTAAATCGAGAGCTTTGCCTTCCGGCTCAGCTCCTTCTTCACCACAACGGATCGATACAGCGTCCGCATTACTGAAGACGCCGCACCGATCCGCCTGTCGATCTCACGATCCACTCTTCCCCCACTCGTGAACAAGACTCAGAGGTACTTGAACTCCTCCACTTGGGGCAAGATCTCCTCCCCAACCCGGAGATGGCACGCTACCCTTTTCCGGGAGAGAACCATGGACTCGGACTTGGAGGTGCTGATTCCCATCCCAGTCGCTTCACACTCGGCTGCGAACCGATCCAGTGAGAGCTGAAGATCTTGGCCGGAGGAAGCCATCAGGACCACATCATCTGCAAATAGCAGAGACCTAATCCTGCAGCCACCAAACCAGATACCCTCAACGCCCTGACTGCGCCTAGAAATTCTGTCCATAAAGGTTATGAACAGAATCGGTGACAAAGGGCAGCCTTGGCGGAGTCCAACCCTCACTGGAAACGTCTCCAAGGTGATCATGGAAATTTCGAAAGACTGAAACCAATGTGCTTATTATGATACTGGCAGGCTCAATAGGCTGGTGGAGTAGCCAAGAGGACGTCTGATCATCGGCAAATTTCACACCTTGCCTGCACCATGCTATAAACGCCTCACACCGCAATAAAGGAGTGGCACCAAAAAACTATCATTCGGCGTGTACCTGTAGCCGGGTCCACGGTCCGTTCAATCAAGTGGTCATCCTGGTGAACCCACTCCCCGTTGCACTTGAAGTAGATCTGCGTCGCCGGCGTGGAGCGGCAGGCGAGCGTCACCGGCTTGTTTTTCACGATGTACTCGTCCACGGGTTCCACCAGGAAGTGGGGCAACAGGTCGGAGAAGGCAGGAAGCGTCGCTGTAGCGGCGTGCTCAGAACCTTGGTGCAGAAAATACAACAGCAAAGATTTTAGTCGGGATTGCCAGATATGAAGGATTTTTCTCCTGAACTCAGGAGAGCTCGCAATTGTGATCACTTCACTCGAGAGGGAAATGAAGCAGACACAAAATATTGTTCCTACAATATATGGAGTTGGCTGCCACTTTGCAGCTATAACAGCCTGCACACTCTTTTGGGAGGAGTTACTACAAGTTGCTGGAAAAGTATGTCTTTGGAAGGTTTTTTTTTTTTTGTCCATTCAGCAATGCCTGGTTCACACAATCGCTCTGTTAGCTCGTTGCAACTTTAACAAAAGGAGTATTTGAGGTCAGGGCTGTCTGTTTTTTTTCCCCTCACACAAAACCAAGACGTGTCATTGCACAACACATGACAGGCATTTCTCAAAGTGATCCCATAAGCTTCAAAGTAGAATTGTCAGAACAGCCTCGAGTCAAGGGCAGCACGGTGGAACAGGGGTTGGTGCGTCTGCCTCACAATACGGAGGTCCTGGGTTCGATCCTTTCTGTGTGGAGTTTGCATGTTCTCCCCGTGACTGCGTGGGTTCCCTCCGGGTACTCCGACTTCCTCCCACCTCCAAAGACATGCACCTGGGGATAGGTTGATTGGCAACACTAAATTGCCCTAGTGCAGGGGTCGGCAACCCAAAATGTTGAAAGAGCCTTATTGGACCAAAAATAAAAAAACAAATCTGTCTGGAGCCGCAAAAAATTAAAAGCCATATTACATACAGATAGTGTGTCATGAGATATCATTTGAATTAATATGACTTAAAGGAAACTAAATGACCTCAAATATAGCTACAAATGAGGCATAATGACGCAATATGTACATATAGCTAGCCTAAATAGCATGTTAGCATCGATTAGCTCGCAGTCATGCAGTGACCAAATATGTCTGTTTAGCACTCCACACAAGTCAATAACATGAACAAAACTCACCTTTGTGGATTCATGCACAACGTTAAAAGTTTGGTGGACAAAATGAGACAGAAAAAGAAGTGGCATAAAACACGTCCTAGAAAGTCGCAGAAAGATATACATGTAAACAAACTAAGGTGAGTTCAAGGACTGCCAAAATTAGTAGGACAAAACGGCGCTCGCCAAATACTCGAATCAGTGAAGCATGTTTAGTATAAACAGTGTGCTTTTTAACAATTAGGGAGGTTTGTGTCATGTTTGTCCTCCTACAGAAACCATATTAAAACAAAAAATATATTTTTTTCCCCCTCAACTTTTTCCATTTTTCATACATTTTTGAAAAAGCTCCAGAGAGCCACTAGGGCGGCGCTAAAGAGCCGCGGGTTGCCGACCCCTGCCCTAGTGTGTGAATGTGAGTGTGAATGTTGTCTGTCTATCTGTGTTGGCCCTGCGATGAGGTGGAGACTTGTCCAGGGTTTACTCCGCCTTCCGCCCGATTGTAGCGACCCCGAAAGGGATAAGCGGTAGAAAATGGATGGAGCCTCGAGGCATTAAGAAATTACAAAACCAAAAACGGTAAAAAGTTAACATTGTTTGGGGGTATCCATAATACGCCGATAGGGAGAAGTTTTTATTTACACGATGAGTTGAGTGTGTCTTGACCTCCGCGGCGCAGGCTCCGCCGAACCCCAGAGGCCGGCTCACCGAACCCCTAGGGTTCGATCGAACCCAGGTTAAGAACCACTGGGCTAGAGTATACAAATGAGTTTTAAGATGGGACTTAAAGGCTTACTGAAATGTGATTTTCTTATTTAAACGGTGATAGCAGGTCCATTCTATGTGTCATACTTGATCATTTCGCGATATTGCCATATTTTTGCTGAAAGGATTTAGTAGAGAACATCGATGATAAAGTTCGCAACTTTTGGTCGCTGATAAAAAAGCCTTGCCTGTACCGGAAGTAGCAGACGAGTAGCGTGACGTCACAGGTTGTGGAGCTCCTCACATCTGCACATTGTTTACAATCATGGCCACCAGCAGCGAGAGCGATTCGGACCGAGAAAGCGACGATTTCCCCATTGATTTGAGCGAGGATGAAAGATTTGTGGATGAGGAAAGTGAGAGTTAAGGACTAGAGGGCAGTGGGAGCGATTCAGATAGGGAAGATGCTGTGAGAGGCGGGTGGGACCTGATATTCAACTGGGAATGACTAAAACAGTAAATAAACACAAGACATATATATACTCTATTAGCCACAACACAACCAGGCTTATATTTAATATACCACAAATTAATCCCGCATAACAAACACCTCCCCCCTCCCGTCCATATAACCCGCCAATACAACTCAAACACCTGCACAACACACTCAATCCCACAGCCCAAAGTACCGTTCACCTCCCCAAAGTTCATACAGCACATATATTTCCCCAAAATCCCCAAAGTTACGTTCGTGACATGCACATAGCGGCACGCACGTACGGGCAAGCGATCAAATGTTTGGAAGCCGCAGCTGCATGCGTACTCACAGTACTCAAAGTCCTCCTGGTAAGAGTCTCTGTTGTCCCAGTTCTCCACAGGCCAATGGTAAAGCTTGACTGTCATCTTTCGGGAATGTAAACAATGAAACACCGGCTGTGTTTGTGTTGCTGCAGCCGCCCGCAATACACCGCTTCCCACCTACAGCTTTCTTCTTTGCTGTCTCCATTGTTCATTGAACAAATTGCAAAAGATTCACCAACACAGATGTCCAGAATACTGTGGAATTTTGCGATGAAAACAGACGACTTAATAGCTGGCCACCATGCTGTCCCAAAATGTCCTCTACAATCCGTGACGTCACGCGCAGGCGTCATCATACCGAGACGTTTTCAGCAGAATATTTTGCGCGAAATTTAAAATTGCACTTTAGTAAGCTAACCCGGCCGTATTGGCATGTGTTGCAATGTTAAGATTTCATCATTGATATATAAACTATCAGACTGCGTGGTCGGTAGTAGTGGGTTTCAGTAGGCCTTTAAATGCTTCTACTGAGGTAGCATCTCTAACTGAACTTATGAACTTTGGGGAGGTGAACGGTACTTTGGGCTGTGGGATTGAGTGTGTTGTGCAGGTGTTTGTGTTGTATTGGCGGGTTATATGGACGGGAGGTGGGAGGTGTTTGTTATGCGGGATTAATTTGTGGCATATTAAATATAAGCCTGGTTGTGTTGTGGCTAATAGTGGGTTTCAGTAGGCCTTTAAATGCTTCTACTGAGGTAGCATCTCTAACTGTTACCGGGAGGGCATTACAGACTACTGGAGCCTGAATAGAAAACGCTCTATAGCCCGGAAAATATGATAAAGCTCTCGTAAATAGTGCGATCAGTATTTTATAGACCTCGTTATATCGAACTTTGAGTTTTTATATTTTCGGGGTCATATAAGCAGGTGTGCACAGTAGGTAACAACTATTTTAATTGCGTGTTTAAATATGCAGTCATGACAGTAGATGGAGAAAACTGACAATTTCATGATAACAAATCAATCATCACACCAATATGTGACGCTTGTGTATCAGAAATGATATACCTATGTCTGTATGCATCTTTGATATGCAGAGAGGCAGATGGACAGTTTTGGTGATACAGAGAGAGAGAGAGCGAGAGAAAGAGGGCATCTTGGAGCACAGTTGGCAATGACAGAGCTTGGCCTTGTGGGTTCTTGGCGGGATCGGAGGTCCATGTCTTCACTCCAGCTCTTAATCACGCCCCTTTAAAAATCACTGCTGATGGACTGTTGGCCATAAATCCTGTCTGGGTGACTAGGTCACTTCAAACAGTGTTATAGCACTCGCTCTGCAACCAGGACTCTAGCTGAGTTAAGCCAGTCAACATAACATCTTATATCCGATACACACTGTCGACGTTTTATTCTTCGGAAATGCTATTTGGCATGAGAAGGCCTGCTGTGAAGGAGAGGGGGGGGGAATACATTTCTACTGTGCAGAGATGCAGAAGCTGTCTTTCAGGAGCACAGCACTACCAATGACAGCCGAGCTGTGCACTCGCTGAAAAATGTAGAAAAGGAACACCGAACGACATGAGAAAGCCTGCAGCGCAGTAAAAAAAACAAAAAAAAAACACAGTTTCGTCTCTCCAACGATATCGAAGTTAAAGAAGGAGGAGGAGGGACGACGCAAAAGTAAGAAAGAAGGAAAGATACAGTCTGGTGTGCCGTGGGAGATGATGTAAATTCACCTATTTGGGCTAAAAATATTTTTTGGTAATTATAATCCGCAAATAAAGTGCCGTTGTTCAGTGTCTAGAGCAGTGGTTCTTAACCTTGTTGGAGGTACTGAACCCCACCAGTTTCATATGCGCATTCAGCAAACCCTTCTTTAGTGAAAAATAAAGACAAATTCAAGACAAAGTTATATGTTTTTGGTAACACTTTAGTATGGGAAACATATTCTAAGTAACAAAGACTTAATCTAGAGTTATCTGGACACTAGGGGAACACATACTTGCCAACCCTCCCGGATTTTCCGGGAGACTCCCGAAATTCAGCGCCTCTCCCGAAAACCTCCCGGGACAAATTTTCTCCCGAAAATCTCCCGAAATTCAGGCGGAGCTGGAGGCCACGCCCCCTCCAGCTCCATGCGGACCTGAGTCCGCTTTCCCACAATATAAAGAACGTCTACAGTAAAGCAGTCCGTCTGCCGTAAACAGCAATGTTGTGACACTCTTAAACAGGACAATACTGCCATCTAGTGCATTTGATGAAAGCACTTTTGTGCGTGCCACACAGCAATGCATCATCAGAGAGGGTGTTCAGCATGGTTAGAAAGATAGTGACAGAGAATAGAAAAAGGATGGACAATTCAACCCTTAACTCAACAATGAGTAGATGAGTGTTATGTGTGTGTATATGAGTAAATAAATGAACACTGAAATTCAAGTATTTCTTTTATTTTTATATATATATATATATATATATATATATATAGCTAGAATTCACTGAAAGTCAATTATTTCTTATATATATATATATATATATATATATATATATATATATATATATATATCCATCCATCCATCCATCCATCCATTTTCTACCGCTTATTCCCTTCGGGGTCACGGGGATATATATATATATATATATATGAAATACTTGACTTGGTGAATTCTAGCTGTAAATATACTCCTCCCCTCTAAACCACGCCCCCAACCACGCCCCTGCCCCAACCACGCCCCCCCGCACCCATCCCCCACCTCCCGAAATTGGAGGTCTCAAGGTTGGCAAGTATGGGGGAACATATTCTAAGTAATAAAGACTTAATTTAGTGTTATTTGGTTAGGGTTAGGGCCAGGGTTAAACGGTTAGGGTAATAATAAGGCTATGCAGAACAAGGCATTGCTAAGTACTTGATAATGACTAGTTAAGAGCCAATATGTTACTAATTTGCATGTTAATAAGCAACTAACTAATGGTGAATATGTTCCCCATACTAAAGTGTACTGTACTAGGTGTACTGTCACGACCTGTCACCATACTTGCCAACCGTCCCGAATTTTCCGGTAGACTCCCAGATTTCTGTGCCTCTCCCGAAAATCTCCCGGGACAACCATTCTCCCCAATTTCTCCCGATTTCCAGCCGGACAACAATATTGGGGGCGTTAAGGCACTCCCTTTAGTGTCCTCACTCACCTGAAAAGGAGACTATTATATATGTCTCCATTATCCATAGGTTTATCTATAACCCATAAAGTAGGAAGGCACAGAGCTATTTCTCAGCATGTGTTTATTCCAGCCGGCACGTTAATACACTGACACACAACATCCGAATTCCCATCATGCATTGCTTCAAAACTACGGCAAGTAGTAATGTCCAAAATTTCCAGCCGGACAAACAATATATACAATGCCTTTAGTGTCCTCTCTCACCTGAAAAGGAGACTATTATATATGTCTCCGTTATCCATAAGTCTATCTATAAGCCATAACACGGTGGCCGAATGGATATAGTCACTCATGAACTGTCAGAGAAGCACAAGGCGGTGGCAACGCAGTATTATGGGCCACCTTGCTAAATGGCGACCCGAGGGTGTAACATATGCCGAGACAAAAATGGCCATGCTGATAGCTGCAAGAAACATCCCGTTCTCATTTGCGGATGTTTTCAACAAATCCGTGAAGGATATGTTTCCCGGATTCAGAGATCGCTCGCCAGTACTCAAATGGCAGAACAAAGGCTACTAAAATAGTGAAAGGTAAGTGTTATTTTTTTTTTTTAAGTAAGCAGCAAGTACAGTACAGTTAGTCGAACAACTGTGTTTTCATTACTGTTTACTGTACTATATGTATAAGAAATACTTGAATTTCAGTGAATTCTAGCTATAAATATACTCCTCCTCCCTTAACCCCGACCCACGGCCCCGCCCGAATTCGGAGGTCTCAAGGTTGGCAAGTATGCCTGTCACTGGTCGTGACTTATTTGGAGATTTTTGGTGTTTTCCTGTGTGTGGTGTTTTAGTTCTTGTCCTATTTTGGTGGCTTTTTCTTTTTTTTTTTGGTATTTTCCTGTAGCAGTTTCATGTCTTCCTTGAACGCCTTTCTCCCGCACCTGCTTTGTTTTAGCGATCAAGACTATTGAAGTTGTGCGGACGCTATCCTTCTTTGTGGGGACAGTGTGTCATGTACTGGATGTACTTTGTGGACGCCGTCTGCTGCTCCACACGCCGTTAAGTCTTTGCTGTCGTCCAGCACTCTGTTTTTGTTTACTTTGCAGCCAGATCAGTCTTGGTTTCGTTTTGCGTCGCCATCCCTAAGCTTCAATGCCATTTCTTAGCGGCAATCGCCTTTGGTTTATTTGTGGTTTAAGCTGTCATCTGCATATTGTGATCACAACGAACCACGACATTAGCTACTTGATGCCACCTACTGATTGGAAGAGTATAACATGGTGACTCTGCCGAGCTCTAGACCAGTGGTTCTTAACCTGGGTTCGATCGAACCCTAGGGGTTCGGTGAGTCGGCCTCAGGGGTTCGGCGGAGGTCAAGACACACCCGACTCATCGTGTAAATACAAACTTCTCCCTATCGGCGTATTACGGATACGGCGACAGCTGACTAATCTGCAGGTGTGTAATTTGTTGTGAGTTTATGCACTGTGTTGGTTTTGTTTGGTGCACGGTTCATTTTATGCACCAGTAAAAAAAACATGGTACTTTGAGACAAGAGCTGTAGTGATGCATGCTTGGTTACGGTTTAAATTCATATCCAACAATTGCGAGAACGACTTTTTATTGTCAATATTCATTTTTTTATGTTTTCTGCTGGTGGTGTGCCTCCGGATTTTTTCAATGAAAAAAATAAGCCTTGGCTCAAAAAAGGTTGAAAAACACTGCTCTACGCCACGGACACTCAAGGGAGGCTAGTAAATCCCCCCCAAAAACACCTTTTAATAGTAATATTAATGTACTGCCGTGAATCCAACATGGCTGACTGAGCAGGCGTTAACAACCTTCTCCATCACTCCCCCGTGCAGCAGGAGACCACGGGAACCCTCATCTCTCCTAATGAACCAGCGGTGACCTTTCGCTCTGTTCTTCCTCCTCCTCCTCCATGCCCGTGTCACAGATGATATTAGACGGCATCGTCAACACCAATCCTTGGATGAAGACATTTCCCGAGCAGCCCAAAGCACATTATAGTAATGCCTCTCTCGTTGGTACCCTCGTGTGCTGACTTGCTAATCTATCAGAATGAGATACGGCGAAGCACACCACTGCCGCTGAACCCCATTAATGTTTCGTGTACATGTTTAACTCTAAATGAAAACCAAATGTGCTGTGTCCAATGAAGGACATGCATCACTTGCCGACACACTGACGTTCTCCTATTTTCATAGCGATGTGACATTTAACTCGGGAGTACAATCAAGCGGCATCTTTGTGTCTGTGTGAAAGAGTTGAGGATAAAGACAGCGTTTTGACAAGGAATCATTACTTTAAAGGGGAACATTATCACAATTTCAGAAGGGTTAAAACCATTAAAAATCAGTTCCCAGTGGCTTATTTTATTTTTCGAAGTTTAAAAAAAATTTTTACCCATCACGCAATATCCCTAAAAAAAAGCTTCAAAGTGCCTGATTTTAACCATCGTTATATACACCCGTGCATTTTCCTGTGACGTCACATAGTGAAGCCAACACAAACAAACATGGCGCATAGAACAGCAAGCTATAGCGACATTAGCTCGGATTCAGACTCGGATTTCAGCGGTTTAAGCGATTCAACAGATTACGCATGTATTGAAACGGATGGTTGTAGTGTGGAGGCAGGTAGCGAAAACGAAATTGAAGAAGAAACTGAAGCTATCGAGCCATATCAGTTTGAACCGTATGCAAGCGAAACCGACGAAAACGACACGAAAGCGAGGACGAATTCGGCGATCGCCTTCTAACCAACGATTGGTATGTGTTTGTTTGGCATTAAAGGAAACTAACAACTATGAACTAGGTTTACAGCATATGAAATACATTTGGCAAAAACATGCACTTTGAGAGTGCAGACAGCCCAATTTTCATCAATTAATATATTCTGTAGACATACCCTCATCCGCGCTCTTTTCCTGAAAGCTGATCTGTCCAGTTTTGAAGTTGATGTCAGCAGGCCAGGGAAGCTAGGGTCGATAGGGGGTTTAGCTCGCTCGTCTGCGGGAACAAACTGCCGCCATTGCTTGCCGTGCTAGCGAGGTCCTTTGTCCCTGAATTGCTCACACACTCCGGCAGATTCAATGGGGGTCTGGCGGCAGATTTCTTTGACTTTATCGTTGAAAATGCATCTGCTTTGAGTGTCGCAGGATATCCACACATTCTTGCCATCTCTGTCGTAGCATAGCTTTCGTCGGTAAAGTGTGCGGAACAAACGTCCAATTTCTTGCCACTTTCGCATCTTTGGGCCACTGGTGCATCTTGAATCCGCCCCTGTTCGTGTTGTTACACCCTCCGACAACACACCGACGAGGCATGATGTCTCCAAGGTGCGGAAAACAGTCGAAAAAACGGAAAATAACAGAGCTGATTTGACTCGGTGTTTGAGAAAATGGCGGATTGCTTCCCGATGTGACGCCACGTTGTGACGTCATCGCTCCGAGAGCGAATATTAGAAAGGCGTTTAATTCGCCAAAATTCACCCATTTAGAGTTCAGAAATCGGTGAAAAAAAAAAAAAAGTCTTTTTTCTGCAACATCAAGGTATATATTGACGCTTACATAGGTCTGGTGATAATGTTCCCCTTTAAAAACCTCTTAAGGCCCAAGCTGTTTGTTTACATGCTATTTTTTTAATTTCTCTTTGCTATTTGGTCTTATTGGACCCGAATTAGAATAAAAACTAAGAATCATCTTTTGATATGATGTACTTAGTCCAGTGGTTCTTAACCTTGTTGGAGGTACCGAACCCCACCAGTTTTATATGCGCATTCACCGAACCCTTCTTTAGTGAAAAACAAAATGTATTTTCTTAAAGGGGAACATTATCACCAGACCTATGTAAGCGTCAATATATACCTTGATGTTGCAGAAAAAAGACCATATATTTTTTTTAAGCGATTTCAGAACTCTAAATGGGTGAATTTTGGCGAATTAAACGCCGTTGTGACGTCACATCGGGAATCAATCCGCCATTTTCTCACTTTCGTCGGTGTGTTGTCGGAGGGTGTAACAACACGAACAGGGACGGATTCAAGTTGCACCAGTGGCCCAAAGATGCGAAAGTGGCAAGAAATTGGACGAAATTTGTTCAAAATACGAGGCTGTGGGGAAAGCCGACGAAATGGTCAGTCGTTTGTTCCGCACACTTTACCGCCGAAAGCTATGCTACGACAGAGATGGCAAGAATGTGTGGATATCCTGCGACACTCAAAGCAGATGCTGACATCAACTCCAAAACTGGACGGATCAGCTTTCAGGAAAAGAGAGCGGATGAGGGTATGTCTACAGAATATATTAATTGATGAAAACTTTATTCATTACTCGCGGTTTTACGTAAATTATTATACATAAACTGTGTTTACCAATAATTTAGCTTAAAAACATTAATTTTTTTCAATCATTCGAGTACATTCGGGTAGTCTTGTGTAATGCAGTATTTTGTGTCTATTTAGGTATGGTTAACCTGAGTGCTGAAATCGTGGAAAAATATATGTTCTTAGCGCGCCTGAAATGGGCTGTCTGCACTCTCAAAGTGCATGTTGTTGCCAAATGTATTTCATATGCTGTAAACCTAGTTCATAGTTGTTAGTTTCCTTTAATGCCAAACAAACACATACCAATCGTTGGTTAGAAGGCGATCGCCGAATTCGTCCTCGCTTTCTCCCGTGTCGCTGGCTGTCGTGTCGTTTTCGTCGGTTTCGCTTGCATACGGTTCAAACCGATATGGCTCAATAGCTTCAGTTTCTTCTTCAATTTCGTTTTCGCTACCTGCCTCCACACTACAACCATCCGTTTCAATACATGCGTAATCTGTTGAATCGCTTAAGCCGCTGAAATCCGAGTCTGAATCCGAGCTAATGTCGCTATAGCTTGCTGTTCTTTCCGCCATGTTTGTTTGTGTTGGCATCACTGTGTGACGTCACAGGAAAATGGACGGGTGTATATAACGATGGTTAAAATCAGGCACTTTGAAGCTTTTTTTTAGGGATATTGTGTGATGGGTAAAATTTAAAAAAAAACTTCGAAAAATAAAATAAGCCTCTGGGAATTGATTTTTAATGGTTTTAACCCTTCTGAAATTGTGATAATGTTCCCCTTTAATTTAATCTTAATTTGTAAATATGAATCATTATATTAAAGAAATACTAATAAAGATATATTTTACAAACAAAGTTACAGGAATGTACACATTATCCCATGTTTACATCTCATTGTGCAAAATGTGAATGTTTTAGTGGGAACTAAATGCGATATCTGAAAGGGGTACAAATGATTTCCAAAGCAGGACCCCCACCCAGATATACATTACTAGTACACAGCTCATGAAAAACAATATTTTTTGTTATTGTCATTGCAAGTGGGCCAAAACACTTATATTAGAAAATAATCTCATGGATTATAATGATTATAATAATAAAACATTTAACTTGTTATTTAGTCAGGTTTGGGACTGGTGTGCTGCTGGTGTGGCCACAGTGCATGTGCACGTCTGACGTCGCTCACATGTGCTCCACTGAATGCTCAAGGACTTTTTGCATTTGCTCAAGCATATGGAAAATTAGAGGGAACATTGTTTGGGGGTATCCATAATACGTCGATAGGGAGAAGTTTTTATTTACACGATGAGTCGGGTGTGTCTTGACCTCCAAGGCGGAGGCTCAGTCGAACCCCTGAGGCCGACTCACCGAACCCCTAGGGTTCGATCGAATCCAGGTAAAGAACCAGTGACTTAGTCCATAAGTAACAAACGTGTACTTCATGTTTAGTGACAAGCTAATTCTTATTTTTACAGGTTTTTTTTTTCCAAATTCCATTGTATGTTATACTCTTCTGACACCACCAGATGGCAGTATAAGTGTCCACATAAGGGCTATAAGACCCCATTCGGTAGTGTACACAATTTTGGAAATAAGAGCTAAAAGGTGCTGTCCACGCATGTGGCCACTAAGGCCTTTAGAGGTTTTAAAGGAGGAACAACATGTGAAGAACCCGTTCTATCAGGGGGTACAGTTCACGGCGTTAATAAAGCCTGATAAAAATAGAAGCACATACAAATGTTATGGAGTAAAGCGTAGACAACAGCAGAGGTGGGTAGTAACGCGCTACATTTACTCCGCCGTTACATCTACTTGAGTAACTTTTGGGATAAATTGTACTTCTAAGAGTAGTTTTAATGCAACATACTTTTACTTTTACTTGAGTATATTTATAGAGAAGAAACGCTACTTTTACTCCGCTCCATTTATCTACATTCAGCTCACTACTGATTTTTATCGATCTGTTAATGCACGCTTTGTTTGTTTTGGTTTCTCAGACAGACCTTCAAAGTAGGATCTATCGCATGCCTGCGTTTCACCAATCAAATACAGTCACCGGTGACGTTTGACTCCATTTCACCAATCAAACAGAGCCAGGCGGTCACATGATTAACAAGCTTAAGCTTACATGAACTCAACGTCAAATTTGAGGAAGCACATCGCGGTAACGTTAGTAGATATTTTAGGCTGATGTTAGCTTCCCTTCTATGAATCACTGTCAAATGTACATCGTGTGGGGACAATTAACGCACTGCAGCCTCACAGACACACACACACACACACACACACACGCACACACACGCACAGTCGCACACACACACACACCCACACCCACAGTCACACACACACACACACACACACACACACACACACGCATGCATAGAAACACCAATCAGTGTGTTCCCAGGTGCAGCCCACACCTATCAGTTTATTATTTGCATAAAGGCTAACTTGTTATTTTCCTTTGTAATCTCTGCCTACTGAGCCTATGGTGCTGTTAAGTTATTGTGGCTCAATTTGCCTTAATTTTTTTTATGTTATTGTATTATTATTTAATATATATTATTGTTTTAGTTGCTTAAGAGATATTCCTGGCTCCGAATTTGCTCATTGCTATTTTTATGTTTTTGTGCATTATTTGTTGCCGTCATCATTAAACGAACAGGTTACTCATCAGTTACTCAGTACTTGAGTAGTTTTTTCACAACATACTTTTTACTTTTACTTAAGTAAATATTTGGGTGACTACTCCTTAATTTTACTTGAGTAATACATCTCTAAAGTAACAGTACTCTTACCTGAGTACAATTTCTGGGTACTCTACCCACCTCTGGACAACAGCCAATATTTGCAGACATTTTCTTATTGGGTTATGGGTTATACATGTATAGCGCTTTTCTACCTTTTTTAAGGAACTCAAAGCGCTTTGACACTATCTCCACATTCACACACATATTCACACGCTGATGGTGGGAGCTGCCATGCAAGGCGCTAACCAGGTCCCATCAGGAGCAAGGGTGAAGTGTCTTGCTCAAGGACACAACGGACGTGACTAGGATGGTAGAAGGTGGGGATTGAACCAGGAACCCTCAGGTTGCTGGCACAGCCAATCTCCCAACCGCGTCACGGTACAGGTTGCATATTTTAGTACCCTTCAGTGGAAAGGGATATAAACACATGGATATACTGGAAACGATACAATCATCATCATTAATTTAATGGAATGTCCAGAGAGTTTCATTTCTAATGGCCAATAAATCAGCCGGCTACTGTGGACTGCCCCACCTCTCACCAAAACACTGCACCAGATTCGGCCAAAGCTTGTCAGCTGATGTCTCTCATTGGAGACAAATGAAAGAGAAACCAGCTGAGCCTCTGACATGATGAAGATCTGATGAACATGTGACAGCGTGAACTCACTGCTGGCTTCTGGTTTGAGGGTCACATTGAACACTCAGCTGCTTGCTGGTCTTTTCCTATGCCGTGTTTGTGTGTTAGGGGTTAGACCACAGAACTTTCCTCCAGAAGGTCTTATCTTTGTCCATGTGAACTACGCACACTTTAGGTCAGGGGTGTCAAACGTAAGAACGGGTCCGCGGGATGAGTTTTCTAGGTATAAAAATGAGCCGAAATTTTTGGAATAAAAGAAACCGCTGTTCTAAACGTTTCCACTAGATGTCACAATAGCAATTCTTTCTATCGTTGTAGATGCTACATATGTACACAAAAAATAAACCACGTTAGTGCACCAGTCGAGGAAAATGAGCAAACTACATAAATAACACACTGTAATTTGATTTTTATATTATTTTTTTATCTTGATAAATTGAACATTAACACCAATGAGTTGACTGATGAACATTATCACATAATTATTTCAGAAAGTATAAATAAGATTTATAAACTCTACAAATATGAATAAATGGGAACTAACCTGAAAGCCTTTACTGGCATATACTGAATCATAAGTTATAGACATTTAAAAAAAAGTGTTTTATTATTTTTTTAATATTGTGTTTTATTTTTTCGTATTATTCCCACACTACTATTGCTTTTTTGTGTCACTTTTGATATGGTTTTGTCTAGAGATGTCCGATAACATCGGCCTACCGATATTATCGGCCGATAAATGCTTTAAAATGTAATATCGGAAATTATCGGTATCGGTTTCAACCTCCCGATTTTCCCGGGAGACTCCCGAATTTCAGTGCCCCTCCCGAAAATCTTGCGAGGAAACCATTATCCCGATTTCCACCCGGACAATATTATTGGGGGTGTGCCTTAAAGGCACTGTCTTTAGCATCCTCTACAACCTGTCATCACGTCCGCTTTTCCTCCATACTAACAGCACATAATATATGCAGCTTTTACACACACACACATAAGTGAATGCAGCCGTACAGGTCACACTGAGGGTGCCGTATAAACAACTATAACACTGTTACAAATATGTGCCACAATGTGAACCCACACCAAACAAGAATGACACACACATTTCGGGAGAACATCCGCACCGTAGCACAACATAAACACAACAGAACAAATACCCAGAACCCCTTGCTCTTCCGGGACGCTACAATATACATCCCCCGCTACTACCAAACCCTGCTCCCCCAACCCCACGCACCTTAACCCCCCATCTCCCGAATTCGGAGGTCTCAAGGTTGGCAAGTATGCTCTAGTATACTCTGGACTGGAGCTGTGTGCCTTCATTGTTTTTGTAGCTGTTGTTTTGAGGCATGTTTAAAAAAAAATTAAAAATAATGCACTTTGTGAAAGTCAAAGTATAGTATTTCCCATAGTTGTCGTGGGTATTAGGATTATCTCAGGGAGAACATGTCCAAAATTCCAAGCTGCTGTTTTGAGGCATGTTAAAAAAAATAATGCACTTTGTGACTTCAATAATAAATGTGGCAGTGCCATGTTGGCACTTTTTTCTATAACTGGAGTTGAAGTTGTTCTCTTATTTTGGAAAACCTTGTTTTTGATTGATTGATTGAAACTTGTATTAGTAGATTGCACAGTACAGTACATATTCCGTACAATTGACCACTAAATGGTAACACCCGAATACGTTTTTCAACTTGTTTAAGTCGGGGTCCACGTAAATCAATTCATGGTAAAGTTACATTGTTTAATGCATCCAGCGGGGCATCAGGACAAAATTAGGCATAATAATGTGTAAGAATGTGTTAATTCCAAGACTGTATGTATCGGTATCGGTTGATATCGAAATCAGTAATTAAGAGTTGGACAATCTCTAGGTTTGTCATTTGTCATTTAATTTTTTTTTTTTAATTTTTTTAATTTTAATTAAACATTTTTTGCATCTGATCAAGCCACGAAAATGTGACTTTCTTCTTCTTTTTTAAGTGTGAACGGTGGAGAGGTTATTGAGGATCCTTGATGCTGAGGAATATTCATCCATTTTGCTATGGTCTGGATCGTTTGCTGATCCTGAGCCAGTACAGGATGGATGGATATATACAATATCTGGGTAATTTTTCTAATAATGTCCATACTGTAAACCTTGAGTTGTAAAAGCCCAAGTGCACCACATTCTGGTCACGCACATGTGAGTGTGTATGAGTGGACGTGTGCTTGTGTGAAGGGTCTGAGCGAGCAAAGTATGATTGTCAAATGTGATTTTTTAACTGTAAAATTCAATAAGATATATTTGCGTAAGAAAGTATAAATAATGAAAAGTAAAGGTAGAATACTATTAACCGCAACATGTAAGTGTAAAAAAAACAACAACATTATGATTTGTACATTTTCAGAATGTGGATATAACAAAGAAAACTACGGAACCCCTAAAGGGTAATGGGAGAAAACATTTTTTTGTAATTTATTTATAAAAAAAATGTATATAATAATAATAATAATTTATTTAAAAAAATAAATTAAACATTTTTTTATTTTTTTTTCTAAAAAAAAATAAATGTATAAAACATTTATTTTAATTTTTTATAACTTTAGAAAAAGTTTCTCGTGCGCACGAGATACATGTCTAAAAAAAAATATATATATATATATATATAAATATTTTTTTTCCCCATGTCCCTTTAGGGCAGGGGTCCCCAAACTTTTTGACTCGGGGGCTGCATTGGGTTAAAACAATTTGGCTGGGGGCCGGGCTGTATATATATATATAAACATATACATATATATATATATATATATGTATATATATATATACATATATATATATTTATACATACATATATATATATATATATATACTGTATATATATATACATACATATATATATACTGTATATATATATACATACATATATATACATATATATATATATATATATATATATACATACATATATATACATATATATATATATATTGAATATATATATATATATATATTATACATATATATATATATATATATATATATATATATATTAGATGTATATAGCGCACTTTCCACGCGCGCGATGATGTCCCATTATCGATGACAAAATGCATTTTTAGACATTATGATTTGCCTGAGCGGCTAGCACACACCGTGAGTAGCAAGCGGTACACAGTGGATAAGAAAAGACAGAAAAAAAAAAAAAAGAAAGAAAAAAAAAAAGTATATATATATATATATATATATATATATATATATTTTTTTTATACTTAGGACTTCCCGCGGGCCTGATTTTGGTCGCTGGCGGGCTGGATCCAGCCCGCGGGCCGTAGTTTGGGGACCCTTGCTTTACGGGCTCCATAGAAAACAATCTAAAGTTGTCTTTATTTTTAAGTTATCGTGCCGTGATTTGACCAATGCGGCCCACTTAGGAGTAGATTTTTCTCCATGTGGCCCCCCGATCTAAAATGAGTTTGACAACCCTGCTTTAGGTTAATGAGGTCAAACACGTCATTTCTTTTGAAAGTAAATTGTCGATTTATATGACATTCTGGTCACGCACTGCTTTATTCAAAGCAATAATGAAGGGTTGATGTGTAGTAAATTGGCTTAGATTGTCACCACACAATGGACTTCAAAGTCAATGCACACAGTGGGAGTATCAGCCACTTAACAGAGTCCTTTTGCAGGTCAATGCAGACATCAAGTAAACATACAGCAGCACTGCATCAGATTTCACTGAATGCGATTGGCTTGAACCACAATCTAAATTGATCTACGTCGAATTATTTTCGAAAAACAACAAAAGGCCGCTAAATGTCACCATCTGATCCCATTGATGCAACAAGATTGTCCACCTACAGTCATGGTTAAAAGTTGACATACACTTGTAAAGACAGATGGCTGTCTTGAGTTTCCAATCATTTCTACAACTTTTATTTTTTTGTGATAGAGTGATTGGAGCACATACTTGTTGGTCACAAAAAAACATTCATGAAGTTTGGTTCTTTTATGAATGTATTATGGGTCTACTGAAAATGTGACCAAATCTGCTGGGTCAAAAGTATACATACAGCAATGTTAATGTTTGCTTACATGTCCCTTGGCAAGTTTCACTGCAATAAGGCGCTTTTGGTAGCCATCCACAAGCTTCTGGCAACCTTCTGGTTGAAATGTGTTGTATTGTGGCCAAACAAGCTCAATTTTTGTTTCAACTGACCACAGAACTTTCCTCCAGAAGGTCTTATCTTTGTCCATGTGATGTCAGATGAAACAAAAATTGAGCTGTTTGGCCACAATACCCAGCAATATGTTTTGAGGAGAAAAGGTGAGGCCTTTAATCCCAGGAACACCATTCCTACTAGGGCTGCGAATCTTTGGGTGTCCCACGATTCGATTCAATATCGATTCTTGGGGTCACGATTCGATTATAAATCGATTTTTTCGATTCAACGCGATTCTCGATTCAAAAACGATATTTTTCAGACCCAACAGATTTGCTCACATTTTCAGTAGACCCATAATAAATTCATAAAAGAACCAAACTTCATGAATGTTTTTTGTGACCAACAAGTATGTGCTCCAATCACTCTATCACAAAAAAATAAGAGTTGTAGAAATGATTGGAAACTCAAGACAGCCATGACATTATGTTCTTTACAAGTGTATGTCAACTTTTGACCACGACCGTACATATAACACTTTTAAACACAATTAAAAACCGCTTTAATTCAATTGAAAAGACTGATGCAGTGTTCGGACTTGATATTTGTCTGCAGCTGCTCTTCTTCCCTCAAGAGACGTTTCAACTGACCTAAAATACACACTCAACAGCCCACACAGAATCCCAACAAGGGTGCACCAGCTGCCAGTGTTCTGAGCCATCATGTCCGTGGCAGATTTCCCTCTGCACACGGACCGGAGCATCTCCTCGGTCCAGCTGACCATGTCAACTCCCCAGCGAGGAGATGACGACATGCACAAGAGATGATCAAGTGGAAAAAGAGGCTGGGAAAAAAACAAAAACAAACTGACAGCGGCAGTTTGTTCATCTGTGTTCTTTCTATTGTCAATTCCACCAACTGTCAACTTGTTTTAGCACCATTCATGAAATAAGCCTTTATTTTTTGTCGGTTTCACTCTCTATTACATACTTGAAAACACATTTTTTGAATATATAACAATAGATGGAGAGCATCAATGGTGTTTCTCTCATAGGACACAAATTACTGTATTTAAATGACTGTTACAGTATGTAAAAACCTGCACTGGAACAACATCATTTCCCCAGTGTGGGATGAATAAAAGTCTATTTAAATACAATGTAGAGAAAATATATTGCAATTACCGATGTCCCAATTACAAACATAATGTATTCCTTGTTACACACATGAAGGAGTTGCATTCATTCCAGGAGGGTGCATGTCTTGCCAGGACACCGGCTCGAATTTGAGAGCAAGCTGCAACGAACGCGTCGTCCGTCCAAAAATGCAAAGCAGCTTCTGAAATACTAATCCTCACTACCACGGGGGAGAATAAACCAAGTTTCTTCCAAGTATCATTATCAATGGAGGACTAGAGGACAATGAATGGTTAAGCATACCACACACACACACACACACACACACACACACACACACACACACACACACACACACACACACACACACACACACACACCTATACTGGTAGGCTAGCAGGGCAAATGTCCCAAACGCGGCCAACATGTAAAAAAAACAAAAAAAAACAGGTTTGAGTACCACAAGTCCCGGAGCGAGTCCTGGGGTGCCCAACATGCCCAAAACGCACCCAGCATAGTCACAGGGGGAGGGGGGGAGCAAAAATTCCCCTTCAGGGGACATTTTGCAGCCGGCCACGCGAGTCCAGGGGTGCCCAACATGTCCAAAACGCACCCAGCAAAGTCGCACTGTGAGTGGGGAAGAAAAGTTGGGAAAGTGGGCAAAAGTCCCGAAAATGATAAAAAATGACACCCAGGTTCGAGTCCCACAAGTCCCGCCGCGTTTCACCCGAGTCCGGGGGTGCCCGACATGTCCAAAATGTACCCAGCAAAGTCACAGGGGGAGTTTGGAAGGGAAAAAAAAAAAGTCCGGAAAATGATCAAAAATGACACCCAGGTTTGAGTCCCACCAGTCCCGCCGCGTTCCACCCGAGTCCGGGGGTGCCCAATATGTCCAAAATGCACCCAGCAAAGTCGCACTGTGAGTGGGGAAGAAAAGTTGGAAAAGTTGGCAAAAGTCCCGAAAATGATCAAAAATGACACCCAGGTTCGAGTCCCGCAAGTTCCGCCGTGTCCCACCCGAGTCCGGGGATGCCCGATATGTCAAAAACTCACCCAGCAAAGTCACAGGGGGAGTGGACAGGGCGAGTGTGGAAGGGGAAAAAAAAAGTCCCGAAAATGATAAAAAATGACACCCACGTTCGAGTCCCACAAGTCCCGCCGCGTTCCACCCGAGTCCGGGGGTGCCCAATATGTCCAAAATGCACCCAGCAAAGTCGCACTGTGAGTGGGGAAGAAAAGTTGAAAAAGTTGGCAAAAGTCCCAAAAATGATCAAAAATGACACCCAGGTTCGAGTCCCACAAGTCCCGCCGCGTTCCACCCGAGTCCGGGGTTGCCCGACATGTCCAAAATGCACCCAGCAAAGTCACAGGGGGAGTGGAGAGGGGGAGTGTGGAAGGGGAAAAAAAAGTCCCGAAAATGATCAAAAATGACATCCAGGTTCGAGTCCCACAAGTCCCGCCGTGTTTCCAAAACACCCCAGCAAAGTCACATGGGGAGTGGACAGGGGAAGTGTGGAAGGGAAAAAAAAAAGTCCCGAAAATGATCAAAAATGACACCCAGGTTCGAGTCCCACAAGTCCCGCCGTGTCCCACCCGAGTCCGGGGATGCCCGATATGTCCAAAACTCCCCCAGCAAAGTCACAGGGGGAGTGTGGAAGGGGAAAAAAAAGTCCCGAAAATGATCAAAAATTACACCCACGTTCGAGTCCCACAAGTTCCGCCGCGTTCCACCCGAGTCCGGGGGTGCCCGATATGTCCAAAACACCCCCAGCAAAGTCACAGGGGGAGTGGGGAAGGGGGAAAAAAAGTCCCGAAAATGATCAAAAATGACACCCAGGTTCGAGTCCCACAAGTCCCGCCGTGTGCCACCCGAGTCCGGGGGTGCCCGATATGTCCAAAACATCCCCAGCAAAGTCACAGGGGGAGTGTGGAAGGGAAAAAAAGTCCCAAAAATGATCAAAAATGACACCCAGGTTCGAGTCCCACAAGTCCCGCCGTGTGCCACCCGAGTCCGGGGGTGCCCGATATGTCCAAAACCCCCCCAGCAAAGGCACAGGGGGAGTGTGGAAGGGGAAAAAAGTCCCGAAAATGATCAAAAATGACACCCAGGTTCGAGTCCCACAAGTTCCGTCGCGGTCAACCCGAGTCCGGGGGTGCCCGATATGTCCAAAATGCACCCAGCAAAGTCGCACTGTGAGTGGGGAAGAAAAGTTGGAAAAGTTGGCAAAAGTCCCGAAAATGATCAAAAATGACACCCAGGTTCGAGTCCCACAAGTCCCGCCGCGGTTCACCCGAGTCCGGGGGTGCCCGATATGTCCAAAAATCGGCAGTCCGATATTATCGGACATCTCTAGTTAAAATCTCTGCCTTGTTGTAATGAACATTAAGGCGTACTATGCTACTGTATTTTTAATGTTGGTCAGTGACGAGTCAAGTATTTTCTGAGGTGATACTTGGTGAAAACATGATTGTCACACACACGTGACGAGGTGTGGCGAAATGATTCTCTGCATTTGACCCATAGTTGGAGAACCACTGGTATATAGTTACTAGTCATTTTATTTTGTACAACAATACGAGTGAATTCTAAACTGAGTTACTTGCTATAAAACATTTTCACTTGTCTATTGTTAAAGTATGGTATCTCAAAATAAAAATCGGATGAGGATCTGAGGCAAAACATGTTCATCAGGACATCCTTAACTGCGATACAGTCCATTATATCTCAAAATTTTAGCAACATTAAATTTAAAAAAAAGTATTCTGATGCCCATGCGTGTGCAGTTGTGCATGATGTCATCTTCTAATTCAGTGGTCCCCAACCGGTCCGTGGATCACAATTATTTTTTTTATTATTATTTTTTTAATAATTTTATTTATTCTATTTTTTTTTTTATTAAATCAAAATAAAAAACACAAGATACACTTACAATTAGTGCACCAACCCCAAAAAACTCCCTCACCCATTCACACTCATTCACACAAAAGGGTTGTTTCTTTGTTATTAATATTTGTGGCTCCTATATTATATATCAATATAGATCAATATGCAGTCTGCAGGGATACACTCCATAAGCACACATGATTGTATTTTTTTATGACAAAAAAAATAAAAAAAATATGCCAACAACCCCCCCGGTCCATGGGACAAATTTCCGCAGCTACAAAAACGTTGGGGGCCACTGGTCTAATTTACACAAATGGCAATGATGCATGTGTATGTCATGTTTTATTTCACATATAGGTGAATGCAGAGGAAAAACTGAATAGCGAACATGTTTTGAGATGAGATGACCGACAATACAAGCCAAACATTTTTTTGCATGTCAAAATGGAAGGGGGAGTAAATCCACCATTACAGAGCTAAATGTTAAATAGCAATATAAAGCTAGGATTTTGACTTTTACCATAATTCGATTATTTTTTCTCTGGCATGCCCTGCATACCCTTGCATACAGTATGTCGCCAAACATCCAATGAAAGCCTTTTATTTATTTTTTCCAAGGTCATATTTATAAGTACCTTTACTCGGTGCCTTACTTGCCCTTCAAAACATGCACAACTGCTTGAGACCACGACTCCCGCATTCACGTTGTTTAGCAGCAAAGACCATTGCCAACTGCTATTTGTTTTGGTAGACTAAGTGTTGACAACCTTTGATGTAATATATTGAACTGATTAATGATCATAAAGGTCATGTTGTGCCGGTCTGAGTCTGACTGATGCACGCAGATGAGGTGAATTATGAAGTAGCATGCTGATTTCAATGTACAGTATAAAGGCAATGCCAATAATACCTGTACATTTTTCATGCATTATGGTGAGTGCTATTGAGATTAAAGGCCTACTGAAATGCGATTTTCTTTTTTAAACGGGGATAGCAGGTCCATTCTATGTGTCATACTTGATCATTTCGCGATATTGCCATATTTTTGCTGAAAGGATTTAGTAGAGAATATCGACGATAAAGTTCGCAACTTTTGGTCGCTGATAAAAAAGCCTTGCCTGTACTGGAAGTAGCAGACGAGTAGCGTGACGTCACAGGTTGTGGAGCTCCTCACATCTGCACATTGTTTACAATCATGGCCACCAGCAGCGAGAGCGATTCGGACCGAGAAAGCGACGATTTCCCCATTAATTTGAGCGAGGATGAAAGATTCGTGGATGAGGAAAGTGAGAGTGAAGGACTAGAGGGCAGTTGGAGCGATTCAGATAGGGAAGATGCTGTGAGAGGCGGGTGGGACCTGATATTCAGCTGGGAATGACTAAAACAGTAAATAAACACAAGTCATATATATACTCTATTAGCCACAACACAACCAGGCTTATATTTAATATGCCACAAATTAATCCCGCATAACAAACACCTCCCACCTCCCGTCCATATAACCCGCCAATACAACTCAAACACCTGCACAACACACTCAATCCCACAGCCCAAAGTACCGTTCACCTCCCCAAAGTTCATACAGCACATATATTTCCCCAAAGTCCCCAAAGTTACGTACGTGACATGCACATAGCGGCACGCACGTACGGGCAAGCGATCAAATGTTTGGAAGCCGCAGCTGCATGCATACTCACGGTACCGCGTCTGCGTATCCAACTCAAAGTCCTCCTGGTAAGAGTCTCTGTTGTCCCAGTTCTCCACAGGCCAATGGTAAAGCTTGACTGTCATCTTCCGGGAATGTAAACAATGAAACACCGGCTGTGTTGGTGTTGCTTCAGTCGGCCGCAATACACCGCTTCCCACCTACAGCTTTCTTCTTTACTGTCTCCATTGTTCATAGAACAAATTGCAAAAGATTCACCAACACAGATGTCCAGAATACTGTGGAATTTTGCGATGAAAACAGATGACTTAATAGCTGGCCACCATGCTGTCCCAAAATGTCCTCCGTGACGTCACGCGCTGACGTCATCATACCGAGACGTTTTCAGCAGGATATTTTGCGCGAAATTTAGTAAAATTGCACTTTAGTAAGCTAACCCGGCCGTATTGGCATGTGTTGCAATGTTAAGATTTCATCATTGATATATAAACTATCAGACTTCGTGGTCGGTAGTAGTGGGTTTCAGTAGGCCTTTAACAATAGCAACACAATATTTAAAACACTTCCTCATTCTCTTGTAATACACATATTTGTTTGAAGCTAAGCAAAAACTACTGTATTACTCATCTAAATTATTTGGGTTTTTTGCCCTCAAAGTCCTCATGAATTTGTAAATGTAAACAAAAACAACTACCGTATTTTCCGGACTATAAGTCGCAGTTTTTTTCATAGTTTGGCCGGGGGTGCGACTTATACTCAGGAGCGACTTATGTGTGAAATTATTAACACATTACCGTAAAATATCAAATAATATTATTTAGCTCATTCACGTAAGAGACTAGACGTATAAGATTTCATGGGATTTAGCGATTAGGAGTGACAGATTGTTTGGTAAACGTATAGCATGTTCTATATGTTATAGTTATTTGAATGACTCTTACCATAATATGTTACGTTAACATACCAGGCACGTTCTCAGTTGGTTATTTATGCCTCATATAACGTACACTTATTCAGCCTGTTGTTCACTATTCTTTGTTTATTTTAAATTGCCTTTCAAATGTCTATTCTTGGTGTTGGGTTTTATCAAATAAATATCCCCAAAAAATGCGACTTATGTTTTTTTTTCCTTCTTTATTATGCATTTTCGGCAGGTGCGACTTATACTCCGGAAAATACGGTACTAGTTAATTTTCTGTTAACTGCTTCCTTTCTTTACTTTACTAAGCACTTATTTCATGGTGTTACTTAAAGCTGGCCAAGTGGTTAGCTTAGCTATTAGCATGCCTGCTCCTGGCTTGCCTTTAGTGTGTAACATGTTTAGCCTGGTCATCCAGTGATAATGATACTTAAGATACCAAGAAAGGCAGCTTTTTTTTTTTTTTGCTGCAATGGAGGTGATTATTATTAAAGGGGAACATTATCACAATTCCAGAAGGGTTAAAACCATTAAAAATCAGTTCCCAGTGGCCAATTTTATTTTTCGATGTTTTTTTCAAAATTTTACCCATCACGCAATATCCCTAAAAAAAGCTTCAAAGTGCCTGATTTTAACCATCGTTATATACACCCGTCCATTTTCCTGTGACGTCACATAGTGATGCCAATACAAACAAACATGGCGGATAGAACAGCAAGGTATAGCGACATTAGCTCGGATTCAGACTCGGATTTCAGCGGCTTGAGCGAAATTGAAGAAGAAACTGAAGCTATTGAGCCATATCGGTTTGAACCGTATGCAAGCGAAACCGACGAAAACGACACGACAGCCAGCGACACGGGAGAAAGCGAGGACGAATTCGGCGATCGCCTTCTAACCAACGATTGGTATGTGTTTGTTTTTAAGTGTTGTAATGTTTTTAAGCTAAATTATTGGTAAACACAGTTTATGTATAATAATTTACGTAAAACCGCGAGTAATGAATAAAGTTTTCATCAATTAATATATTCTGTAGACATACCCTCATCCGCTCTCTTTTCCTGAAAGCTGATCTGTCCAGTTTTGGAGTTGATGTCAGCAGGCCAGGGAAGCTAGGGTCGATAGCTCGCTCGTCTACGGGAACAAACTGCCGCCATCGCTTGCCGTGCTACCGAGGCCCTTTGTCCCTGAATAGCTCACACACTCCGGCAGATTCAATGGGGGTCTGGCGGCAGATTTCTTTGACTTCATCGTTGGAAATGCATCTGCTTTGAGTGTCGCAGGATATCCACACATTCTTGCCATCTCTGTCGTAGCATAGCTTTCGTCGGTAAAGTGTGCGGAACAAACGACTGACCAATTTCGTCGGCTTTCCCCACACCCTCGTATTTTGACCAAATTTCGTCCAATTTCTTGCCACTTTCGCATCTTTTGGGCCACTGGTGCAACTTGAATCCGTCCCTGTTCGTGTTGTTACACCCTCCGACAACACACCGACGAGGCATGATGTCTCCAAGGTACGGAAAACAGTCGAAAAAAACGGAAAATAACAGAGCTGATTTGATTCGGTGTTTGTAATGTGTTTGAGGAAATGGCGGATTGCTTCCTGATGTGACGTCATCGCTCCGAGAGCGAATAATAGAATGGCGTTTAATTCGCCAAAATTCACCCATTTAGAGTTCGGAAATCGGTTAAAAAAATACATGGTCTTTTTTCTGCAACATCAAGGTATATATTGACGCTTACATAGGTCTGGTGATAATGTTCCCTTTTAACTGTGTATGGAAACATAATTTCTGCTAGCTGCTCGTCAGCCGGGGGACTGAAAATAATGCAAATAGAGTGTCAGTCAGACCGCTATTTGTGATGGGCAACATTAATTGGCAAAAGGCAACCATGTACTTTTTTTTTTTTTTACAAAAATCAGACGATACAGACCGGTGGCTGATTTCTAGTAGTTTTACTGTCATTAAAAGCTGAGAGAAACACCTACAATTTTCAAACACTATGTAATATCATCACACAAAAGTATATATATAAGTCATAACTGTTTTTGTTATGCATGTGTATTTTTTTTTTTTTCAGTTCAGCTGTAAAAAAAAAAAAAAATAAATAAATAATTGGACACCTTTTTATAGAATTGGAAAAACACTTCTGTATTTTGTATATTTGCATAATGTGCTAAAAAGGATAACTAACTGATACCCTTTTTACATGTCAAAGTATGATACATGGATCATTACTTCTTTTTCCCAGATTGCTGTATCTTAATCGTGATACTCTTGGCAAAATATTGAGACAATATTAGTTACTATTGCATAGCCATTGCAGTACGGCAGACCTGTTATTTATTTTTTATACGACATCAGGTCCCGAAAGGGAAGGCATCACTGAGCAGATACAGCCTCCTCTACATCCCAGTGATGAGCAGAAGCTATAACACACTTTTTATGACACCATCAGTGCATCACAATGTCTTCTGAAATTAATTCAATTAAAGTTACTATCCATGATAATCAACCATTTCATGTTAAGCCACTATAAACAACAAAGCTGCCGTAAACATGCATTTTGTTGGATGAATTGACTCTCGGGTTGCCTTTAAAGCCGCTGAATATATTTACCGAGGAATCACACTGAATATTGAGCATGAAGGGAACAAGAGTGTTGCTTATGTTAAGTTAAAAATAGTATAAATAAGCAGCTGACAGAGTAAACAATGCGAGTGATCAAACACGGGAGGAGAAAAGAAAAAATGGGATGTTTAAAGAACGGCTCTATCTCCCGTCACATTCTGTATAGCAGTGTTTTTCAATCTTTTTTGAGTCAAGGCACATTTTTTTCCATTGAAAAAATCCTGAAGCACGACACAAGCAGAAATCATAAAAAAACAAAACTCAGTAGTCGATATTGACAGTAAAAAATCGTTCTCGCAATTGTTGGATATAAATTTAAACCATAACCAAGCATGCATCACTATAGCTCTTGTCTCAAAGTAGGTGTACTATCACGATATGACTTATTATTTTGAGTTTTTTGGTGTCTTCCTTGTCCTGCGCTCCTATTTGGTGTTGTTTTCCTGTTATGTTGGTATTTTCCTGTTGCAGTTACATTTCTTAGTGCGAACGCTATCCTTCTTTGTGTGGACATTGTTGATTCTCATGTCATGTACGGGTGTACTTTGTGGACGCCGTCTGCTGCTCCACACGCCGTAAGTCTTTGCTGTCATCCAGCATTTTGTCTTTTGTTTACTTTGCAGCCAGTTCAGTTTTGGTTTCGTTCCTCATAGCCATGCCTAAGCTTCAATGCCTTTTCTTGGCGGCACTCGCCTTTTGTTTATTTTTGGTTTAAGCATTAGACACCTTTTTACCTGCACGCTGCCTCCCGCTGTCGACTGCATATTGTGATCACGACAAACCATCGTCGTCGTCTCACACGACAAAGCAATTGTACAGACACTCAACAACGGCACATTAATTGCGAATTATAATTACTGGCGTGCAAAAAATATTCTTAACCCAATTAGGTGAAATTACATCATCTCCCACGTAGGGATGATGTTTGATAAGAAATTATCGAGTTCGAGCCCATTATCGAATCCTCTTATCAAACCGATTCCTTATTGATTCTCTTATCAAATCCAGATAGGTTGTTGTATATGGGGAAAAAAAACAATATTTGGTTTAACAAAAGCTCACTTTTATTTTATAAGAAAAAAATAGAATAAAATAAAATAAATAAATATTGACTGTTCCCCCCCCCCAAAAAAAATTAATATATATATATATTGACTGTTGTTACCCAAAGTATATTAAGTGGGATTTTTCAGAAAAACAAATATATACAGTAACACAAAAATAACCTGTCTCTGTGATTACTTTAGGTGTATAAATAATAATATAGTGTTAAATAAAATCAGTCCCTTGGGCACAAAACTGAAAATAATACAGCTCTCTAAAAAGTGCACTTCTGCTGCTATTGGAACATACTAACTACACACTATGACACTAAGAACACCACAATCATCAATCAACAATTCTTCCCCCCCTTACATGAGAGCGAAGCCTGGCAATAATTGCATATTGCCTGTTCTGCCCTCACTATACGTGTTGAGGTTATACAGCTTGGCAGGCAGCTAACAAACAATCCAAAGCAGATTAATCCATTTAGGCTCTTTATTGTTGTTGATCTTGCTTTGTCTTTTCCTATCTTTACTTTTGTCTTGCACTAGACTGTTATTTTTTATTTTTTTAAACTGAAATACACACAATGACAAATGTATAAGCTATGTGATTCAATTAACATACTGAAATGTAATACATAATATGTAAATATTAGCTAAACACAAATATACAGTACTATCTATCCATCCATCCATCCATCTTCTTCCGCTTATCCGAGGTCGGGTCGCGGGGGCAGCAGCCTAAGCAGGGAAGCCCAGACTTTCCTCTCCCCAGCCACTTCGTCCAGCTCCTCCCGGGGGATCCCGAGGCGTTCCCAGGCCAGCCGGGAGACATAGTCTTCCCAACGTGTCCTGGGTCTTCCCCCTGGCCTCCTACCGGTTGGACGTGCCCTAAACACCTCCCGAGGGAGGCGGTCGGGTGGCATGCTGACCAGATGCCCGAACCACCTCATCTGGCTCCTCTCGATGTGGAGGAGCAGTGGCTTTACTTTGAGCTCCCCCCGGATGGCAGAGCTTCTCACCCTAAGGGAGAGACCCGCCACCCGGCGGAGGAAACTCATTTCGGCCGCCTGTACCCGTGATCTTGTCCTTTCGGTCATAACCCAAAGCTCATGACCATAGGTGAGGATGGGAACGTAGATCGACCGGTAAATTGAGAGCTTTGCCTTCCGGCTCAGCTCCTTCTTCACCACAACGGATCGATACAGCGTCCGCATTACTGAAGATGCCGCACCGATCCGCCTGTCGATCTCACGATCCACTTTTCCCTCACTCGTGAACAAGACTCCTAGGTACTTGAACTCCTCCACTTGGGGCAGGGTCTCCTCCCCAACCCGGAGATGGCACTCCACCCTTTTCCGGGCGAGAACCATGTACTCGGACATGGAGGTGCTGATTCTCATCCAGTACAGCACTATCTAATCAAAACAAATACTTCTGAGTGTTGAAACTATTTCGATGGTGGAAATACACAACCATTTTAAGTCCTCAAAACATCCATTGAAACAGTGCACAAAAATCGTTTTTTCAGTAACCATCTTAGTATCAAACTTAACCACTTTCCACCTTAATATTGAGTTACATAAACAAGTTAAACAGTTTACTTACAGACTTATCTTTTCCAAGGCTTGTAAGAGCTAACACAACTTGTCTACTTCTCAATTGTCTCGCCAACCCGGAAGTGCCCAAACTAATGACGCGTAGTATTTTCATATCACCACAAGGTGTCAGTAAGAGTCTATAATCAAATGGGCATAACATTGCAGTCCCACAGGGCATTTCCTGTACGTGGGAAGGGATTCATTCCCAGGGATTAGAATAAAGAACCAACTCTTTTTCTTTACTATAGTGGCCTCGATAACGGGAACCGGTTCTCAAAAAAGGGATTCGAGTCCATGGAATCGGTTCTTTTCTTATCAAACACTTTCCACTTTCCACCTTAATATTGAGTTACATAAACAAGTTAAACAGTTTACTTACAGACTTATCTTTTCCAAGGCTTGTTAGAGCGAACACAACTTGTCTACTTCTCAATTGTCTCGCCAACCCGGAAGTGCCCAAACTAATGACGCGTAGTATTTTCATATCGCCACAAGGTGTCAGTAAGAGTCTACAATCAAATGGGCATAACATTGCAGTCCCACAGGGCATTTCCTGTACGTGGGAAGGAATTCGTTCCCAGGGATTAGAATAAAGAACCAACTCTTTTTCTTTACTATAGTGGCCTTGATAACGGGAACTGGTTCTCAAAAAGGGATTCGAGTCCATGGAATCGGTTCTTTTCTTATCGAACACTTTCCACTTTCCACCTTAATATTGAGTTACATAAACAAGTTAAACAGTTTACTTACAGACTTATCTTTTCCAAGGCTTGTAAGAGCGAACACAACTTGTCTACTTCTCAATTGTCTCGCCAACCCGGAAGTGCCCAAACTAATGACGCGTAGTATTTTCATATCGCCACAAGGTGTCAGTAAGAGTCTACAATCAAATGGGCATAACATTGCAGTCCCACAGGGCATTTCCTGTACGTGGGAAGGGATTCGTTCCCAGGGATTCGTTCCCAGGGATTCGAATAAAGAACCAACTCTTTTTCTTCACTATAGTGGCCTCGATAACGGGAACCGGTTCTCAAAAACGGATTCGAGTCCATGGAATCGGTTCTTTTCTTATCGAACAACCGGGAGAACCGATTTCGAACATCATCCCTACTCCCACGGCAACACCAGACTGTATCTCACGGTGGTTGAAAAACACTGCTGTATAATACAGTTGAACAGCTGAATGATTTATGTTTGTCCTCTCATGACAAATATTTACCTTCACATGTCGGAAACTCAAATATAAATACTGCAAGGAGACACACGCATTCAGGGAGATCGGGAAAAAACAAAGCTGAATTGTGCACACACACACACACACAAACTATAGATCGCGGAAACTATCAATTCTGATTGCATGGCTGCATTTCTCATTCAGTTGGTGGAAGATGAATTATGATGTGTTTAAATAAAGATGCACATTTGAACGAAAAAAGCTGCAAGATGTTCAAGTTTGCGCCGTTCCGCTCGCAGCGTAAATAATCAATCACGGGCATGCAGAGAAAACAAATAGTAGGGAAGAGGTGGAGACGCATTAAATAAACATGCAGGCACCCATAGCAACCTAATCACATCACGTTTGTGTCAGGGGCAGGAGGAGGCCACCAGATCAAGAAATAAAGCATAAAAATGGAAGGGCAGAAAGAGAGGACGGGCCTCGGGGGGGGCGGTGGAGTATAGAATGTAAACGCTGCGTCTTCATTGACATGAATGGAAAATTAGCTGCTGAGCGTGTACACTGATGCAGGCCTGTGCATCTGTGCGCATACATTAATGCTGAATACTAATGACACACCGCACTGCCTACGCTCTTTCCGGGATGACAGTGTTTCCATGACAGATGTGCTCCGGTGGCTCGGGTCACATCATCAACTTTGAGAATTGCCTTCAAAAAATGCTACGAGCATAAATCATCTCGCAGGCAGCGTTTTCAGTGATTAAACTGTTTTTTGAGCTGTGTCAAGCGGCGGGTGCGCAGAAAAAAAAGGGATTGAGCTGTTTGTTTGGTGAATAAAGTTCACAATAGCGACACGATTAATGAGCCTTGTAGATTTACAACAGGAGCTCTAACTGCTGCTTATTCCGGCGTGTTGATTTGTATGGCGTTCATTCAGCTGGCATCTACAAACCCCGTTTCCATATGAGTTGGGAAATTGTGTTAGATGTGAATATAAACGGAATACAATGATTTGCAAATCCTTTTCAACCCATATTCTACAACATATTTGATGTTCAAACTGATAAAAGTTTTTTTTTTTGCAAATAATCATTAACTTTAGAATTTGATGCCAGCAACACGTGACAAAGAAGTTGGGAAAGGTGGCAATAAATACTGATAAAGTTGAGGAATGCTCATCAAACACTTATTTGGAACATCCCACAGGTGAGCAGGCTAATTGGGAACAGGTGGGTGCCATGATTGGGAATAAAAGTAGATTCCGTGAAATGCTCAGTCATTCACAAACAAGGATGGGGCGAGGGTCACCACTTTGTCAACAAATGCATAAGCAAATTGTTGAACAGTTTAAGAAAAACCTTTCTCAACCAGCTATTGCAAGGAATTTAGGGATTTCACCATCTACGGTCCGTAATATCATCAAAGGGTTCAGAGAATCTGGAGAAATCCCTGCAAGTAAGCAGCTAAGCCCGTGACCTTCGATCCCACAGGCTGTACTGAATCAACAAGCGACGTCAGTGTGTAAAGGATATCACCACATGGGCTCAGGAACACTTCAGAAACCCACTGTCAGTAACTACAGTTGGTCGCTACATCTGTAAGTGCAAGTTAAAACTCTCCTTTGCAAGGCGAAAACCGTTTATCAACAACACCCAGAAACGCAGTCGGCTTCGCTGGGCCTGAGCTCATCTAAGATGGACTGATACAAAGTGGGAAAGTGTTCTGTGGTCTGACGAGTCCACATTTCAAATTGTTTTTGGTAACTGTGGACGTCGTGTCCTCCGGACCAAAGAGGAAAAGAACCTTCCGGATTGTTATAGGCGCAAAGTTGAAAAGCCAGCATCTGTGATGGTATGGTGGTGTATTAGTGCCCAAGACATGGGTAACTTACACATCTGTGAAGGCGCCACTAATGCTGAAAGGTACATACAGGTTTTGGAGCAACATATGTTGCCATCCAAGCAACGTTACCATAGACGCCCCTGCTTATTTCAGCAAGACAATGCCAAGCCACGTGTTACATCAACATGGCTTCATAGTAAAAGAGTGCGGGTACTAGACTGGCCTGCCTGTAGTCCAGACCTGTCTCCCATTGAAAATGTGTGGCCCATTATGAAGCCTAAAATAGCACAAGGGAGACCCCCGGACTGTTGAACAACTTAAGCTGTACATCAAGCAAGAATGGGAAAGAATTCCACCTGATAAGCTTAAAAAATGTGTCTCCTCAGTTCCCAAACGTTTACTGAGTGTTGTTAAAAGGAAAGGCCATGTAACACAGTGGTGAACATGCCCTTTCCCAACTACTTTGGCACGTGTTGCAGCCATGAAATTCTAAGTTAATTAATATTTGCAAAAAAATAAATAAAGTTTATGAGTTTGAACATCAAATATCTTGTCTTTGTAGTGCATTCAACTGAATATGGGTTGAAAAGGATTTGCAAATCATTGTATTCCGTTTATATTTACATCTAACACAATTTCCCAACTCATATGGAAACGGGGTTTGTATTTGAGGTAACACCTCAGCCAGGTTCTACCTCTCCGACGCCCCCTGAACGCCTCGCTTGCCTTTCAAAGTGATGTTGTCCTGGGATTTATTTTCCTTGAAACTTTACAAGACATTTTCAGCTGATGTTTTGAAAGTCAGTGCACGCATTTTCCTGTGCAAACAAGTACGAGAAGAACCGCTCGGTGCGTGCAGTTGTGTGCAGTACGTGACAGCAAGAGCCAGGGTTGGCGCTAGAAATTTTCAAAATGGGGTCCCACTTTTTTTTTTTGAAAACATATGATAAATGTATGCATCATCTTGTTGTATCTCACATTCTATATTGCGTTTTGGAAAAAGGTTGTCATAAACGTTACTTAATTCAGTAAAAATATAATACAAAAGAAAATAATTTTTTATGTATATGTAAATGTATTCTATTTTTTTATGTTGTTTTTTTGTTTGCTTTTTTTCTGCCCTTTTTTGTCAAAGAAAACTGTGTTTTTATGGCAAACACAAAAACTATATCTTCCACAAAAAACATTTTTCAAAGTGGAATACTTGATGTGAAGTAATCTGAGCCTTGGATCGATCAATAATTCATAAAAACATTGATTTTGATTCAATATTATGTTTTGAGCAATGACAGTTTTAAAGAAAAAAAAACAGCTTTGTTTTATTAGTCAACATTGCACATTTTTCTAAATTATATTTCACCTGTAAGCTTTTTTTATTCCACTTATTTTGTTTATTTTATAGTTTATATTTTAGTTCTTTATTTAAAGGGACAATGCACAGAAACATTAAGCTCAAAGACAGATTATGTTCTGTACCAGATTATAGCTAAATAGCTCATTTCCATCTGCAGTCCCTGGCTACCTAAATTAAAGGGATACAAAAATCATGACAATAAAATCATACTATAGCATGTAATCAAATTAAGAAAAGTCATAAAATGCCCTTTCATGGACAATACAACCACACCTCATTTACATCATCACACAAAGACAATACATGCTCTTGTTCACATCTGTCATCATTTGTAAAAACAACCATGATTTTAACAGACACACCTCACAATTTACAACAAAAAATGCTCTCATGGATAAATATAATACACATTAAGTTGATGTGTCAATCATAGTGCCCACCTTAGTGACCGTGTGAGCAGCTTTATTTTAATAGTATTTTTAGAATGTGCCGTGGGCCTTTAAAACATTAGCCGCGGGTCGCAAATGGCCTCCGGGCCACACTTTTGACACCCCTGCTATAGATAATAAAAAATTTAATCTGATAAGTTTAACGGTAAAAAGCAGAGCCTGGCGACGCATGCGCGTTTATCACATACTTGCCAACCTTGAGACCTCCGATTTCGGGAGGTGGGGGGTGGGGGGCGTGGTTAAGATATATATATATATATATATATATATATATATATATATATATATATATATATATATATATATGAATAAATAAAATAAATACTTGAATTTCAGTGTTCATTTATTTACACATATACACACACATAACACTCATCTACTCATTGTTGAGTTAAGGGTTGAATTGTCCATCCTTGTTCTATTCTCTGTCACTATTTCAGAACACACACATTATACAAAAATACATTATAAAATCAATAAGAAAACGGGAGCTCTAATTTGGGAGTCTGAATTAGGATCAGAAGTTCCTATATAAACATTGCGTACTCACGTCGCCTTTTTATATTGATTACTGCAGCTGTGCACTGGATTCATTCACAAATACAAACTACAACTCACAAACACTTTAGAGTTAGGCTCCACCATCAGAATGTGTACTTAAACTTATAAAGATCACATGGATATTATTCAGTGAGTTGATTCACCAAAACTAACCTGTTATACAGGAGGAAAAAGCACACAGGACGTTTCAATTGTTTACAGACTGGTCGCGCTCAACAGAATGACAAGACACTTCCGGTCTGCAGGTGATAGCATTCAATTGGGAAGAAACGCCCTACTGCCCCCTACTGACCAATGTGAATACTGATAAATGTGTAATGACAGCTCCAAAAACGAATTCAAACCACAAAATAAAATAAATAAATCAACACAAAAATGTGACACATTATGGGTGGGTCACATATGCATGTACAGTAGATGGCAGCATTGTCCTGTTTAAAAGTGTCACAACATTGCTGTTTACGGCAGACGAACTGCTTTACGGTAGACAAAAACTGGACTGTTGTTGTTGTGTGTTGTTACCGCGCTGGGAGGACGTTAATGAAACTGCCTAACAATAAACCCACATAAGAAACCAAGAAGTCGCCCTCCATCATTAGCTGTTTATATTGTGGGAAAGTGGACGTGTGAACAGGCTGTCAACACGTCACTCAGGTCCGCATGGAGCTGAATTTCGGGAGATCTTCGGGAGAAAATTTGTCCCGGGAGGTTTTCGGGAGAGGCGCTGAATTTCGGGAGTCTCCCGGAAAATCCGGGAGGGTTGGCAAGTATGGTTTATCATGATGCACAGTCAGCATATCTGCTTCAGTAAACAATGACGGTGATGACGTCATTGTCAGTGATGCGAGCGACACTTGCTAACTTGTCAGCCACTTCTCCAAGAGACTCCTTGTGAACACTCATCGCACATTAACACTTCAAAAGGCACATATTTGCCCCGTTTGTTGACCTGCAAAGTATGTTTTTGAGGTGGAGGAGTCTGGTCGGGTGCTGGTTAGCTTGAAGCTAACAGCTAGCCATCTTATAAGTAGACGCAGCATCGAGCGCTACTGCCTACTGGCGCTGACGAGACGCGGGGCCGCCATCTTGGAGTGGTGATCCGCTCCACTCAGTGCAATTCATTTGGCAGGAGCAATGAACTGTCAGCGCATTTAATTCATCTTACCTTACTGAATACCACTGATTTTCACGCGGTTTTTTGTCACCTGTTTTGGCGTGTTTTATTATTCATAGTTTGCTTAACAGTAATATAATATTCTTATATGCTATAAGTGACCAGACGTCCGAGATCAAACTGGGAATATAATCCCAGAGAATAGGAAAAAAAAACGGTCAGCTATTTTTAAATTCAAGAAACAATATGACTAGGTTATATATACATACGTATATCCTACATAAACAATGTATGAATACATTATATATCTATATATCTTAGGGACCTGTAGACTGTATCTCTGTTGCTGCAGCAGCAGAGAGTTTATTCTGTCTCGACACTGTGTATTGATATTTTGTATTACATTCTTCCCTTAAATGATCATGTTTACAGTGATTGCTTTATTTGTATTTTTTATGTATGTCGCTTTGGATAAAAGCGTCTGCAAAATACTTAAAGGGGAACATTATCACCAGACCTATGTAAGCGTCAATATATACCTTGATGGTGCAGAAAAAAAGACCATATATTTTTTTAACCGATTTCCGAACTCTAAATGGGTGAATTTTGGTGAATTAAACGCCTTTCTAATATTCGCTCTCGGAGCGATGACGTCACAACGTGACGTCACATCGGGAAGCAATCCGCCATTTTCTCAAACACAGAGTCAAATCAGCTCTGTTATTTTCCGTTTTTTTCGACTGTTTTCCGTACCTTGGAGACATCATGCCTCGTCGGTGTGGTGTCGGAGGGTGTAACAACACGAACAGGGACGGATTCAAGTTGCACCAGTGGCCCAAAGATGCGAAAGTGGCAAGAAATTGGACGTTTGTTCCGCACACTTTGCCGACGAAAGCTATGCTACGACAGAGATGGCAAGAATGTGTGGATATCCTGCGACACTCAAAGCAGATGCATTTCCAACGATAAAGTCAAAGAAATCTGCCGCCAGACCCCCATTGAATCTGCCGGAGTGTGTGAGCAATTCAGGGACAAAGGACCTCGGTAGCACGGCAAGCAATGGCGGCAGTTTGTTCCCGCAGACGAGTGAGCTAAACCCCCTGGATGTCTTGGCTCACACCGTCCCTTTTGCCACCGAAGATGATCAAGAGAAGAATATCGACCCTAGCTTCCCTGGCCTGCTGACATCAACTCCAAAACTGGACAGATCAGCTTTCAGGAAAAGAGAGCGGATGAGGGTATGTCTACAGAATATATTAATTGATGAAAATTGGGCTGTCTGCACTCTCAAAGTGCATGTTGTTGCCAAATGTATTTCATATGCTGTAAACCTAGTTCATAGTTGTTAGTTTCCTTTAATGCCAAACAAACACATACCAATCGTTGGTTAGAAGGCGATTGCCGAATTCGTCCTCGCTTTCTCCCGTGTCGCTGGCTGTCGTGTCGTTTTCGTCGGTTTCGCTTGCATACGGTTCAAACCGATATGGCTCAATAGCTTCAGTTTCTTCTTCAATTTCGTTTTCGCTACCTGCCTCCACACTACAACCATCCGTTTCAAAACATGCGTAATCTGTTGAATCGCTTAAACCGCTTTAATCCGAGTCTGAATCCGAGCTAATGTCGCTATAGCTTGCTGTTCTATGCGCCATGTTTGTTTGTATTGGCATCACTATGTGACGTCACAGGAAAATGGACGGGTGTATATAACAATAGTTAAAATCAGGCACTTTGAAGCTTTTTTTTAGGGATATTGCGTGATGGGTAAAATTTTGAAAAAAACTTCGAAAAATAAAATAAGCCACTGGGAACTGATTTTTAATGGTTTTAACCCTTCTGAAATTGTGATAATGATCCCCTTTAAACATAAACATAGATAAACACCAAATTCTGTCTTACCCAACAATGTTAGTATTTGAATATTGTTACTTGAAGACTTATTCCTGGTTACAATTATACTGTTCAGAAAGTTATTTTTTACCCCTGTTGGCTTTTACAATCTTTATCTTCATCATTTATTTCAACTTTATGTTATTCAAGTATGACATTTTTAAATGTAGTTAATTTCATTGACAAGCAATACTATTATGGTCATACTCTTGTTTGCTAGCGGCTACGATTTCAGTACTATTGAAGGTCTTTGCTTCTTCTCAACTCTGTGGTAATATTCTTTTCACAAAATACAACCAATAGTACGTTAATGTTAAATCTTACTTGTGAAAAGTAATCTCAAGATTCCTATTTTCAACAGTCCGCTCATTTGAGCAGGAAAACGCTGAACACCAGCCCGGCATCTTTGTTTTCTACCTGTCAACTGTCAGTTTAGGCTGCTCGCCGGCTCCTCATCACCACTTCAAGATGGCGGCCGACTTTCTCGCGTCACAGCAGCCAATGCTGCGTCTACTTATAAGATGTCTATGTGTCGCTCTCCTGGCCAGAAAGAGAGAGAGAGACGTGCCGGTCCTCAAGTGACGGCGTGATAAGAGCGCACCGCCACAATAAACAAAACACCGGCGAAAAGCGATAATCGATTAAAAAAAAACAAAAAAAACAAGCAAACTGGAGTTTTCACCCGGAGAAGGCAGGGTCGGTAAAAAAAAAACAAACAAAAAAAAACTATGCGTCCCGGCATACTTGCCAACCTTGAGACCTCCGATTTCGGGAGGTGGGGGGCCTGGTAGGGGCGTGGTTGGGGGCGGAGGGCGTGGTTAAGAGGGGAGGAGTATATTTACAGCTAGAATTCACCAAGTCAAGTATTTTATATTTATATATATATATATATATATATATATATATATATATATCCTGAAAATATGCAAACAAAACTGTGTTTAGATAATTGATACTTCAAACTTGCATAAATAAATCTTAAGGAATATAACATAACTTGGCTTCTGAGAGCTTCAAAATGTAATGAATAAAATGCTAAAGTTGTTGATAAACAAGCAATTATTTTAATAATTAAATACGGTCATTTTAAATGAATTATTATGATCATTTAAAATTAATTATTTCAAATATGTTTATTTTAATGTATAATTCTATGGCTGGATGTAATGAGGAGTCAGTAAAAATACAAATAAAAATACAATTAATTTTGATGTTTTTAGCAAAATATAGTAAACATGTATTTATTTTTATTTTTAAATTAATAAATATATATATTTTTAGGTAAGATAAACATAATAATACAATTTATCTCTTGTCTGGATGATTTAGTTCTTGTCACCCTGTTGTCCTCCCGTCTCTTCCCCAAGGATGGCTCCATGAGCTGGGCCAACGCCTGGAGACGCCCTACGTCAACAACACGGTCGGCGGCCCGTCGGTGCGCAGCTCGTACATTGCCGCCCTCTCCTTCACCCTCAGCAGCCTGACCAGCGTCGGCTTTGGCAACGTGTGCGCCAACATGGACGCCGAGAAGATCTTCTCCATCTGCACCATGCTCATCGGCGGTATGCCGGACGCCTCGTATGGAATAACGTGATTGGGCAGGCACGCTGTTAAAGTCGGGAGATTTTCGGGAGAATATTTGTCCCGGGAGGTTTTCGGGAGAGGCGCTGAATTTCGGGAGTCTCCCGGAAAATTCGGGAGGGTTGGCAAGTATGCGTCCCGGGGACGCGCAGACTTACGGAAATGCGCGTCCTTTCTGATTTCAATGCATAAAAAGACACAAAAAGTGCGTTGATGCCAACACCGGGAGCACTAACTGGAGAGGGATTGATCTTTTCCTAGTTAAGATGCAGCAAACTGTCTTACTCTCCTAAGAAGCATCATTAACATCGTGAGTGCCCAGATTGAATGAAATCTCCATTTCCATCCATGCAGAGCCACAGCTGATACTTTATTCGCATTCCACTCCTCTTTCTAGTGGGTTACATTTTCTGCATGTGTCATTTGTTGCCCAAATCATGCCAAAGCTACAAGGCGGCTTTTTATTCAGAATGAGAATCAGAATCAGAAGTACTTTATTAATCCCCGAGGGGAAATTAAGATTTTCAGCACAATCCCATTCAAGAGTAGACAAACATTACAGGGAGACAGAACAGGATCGCTGACGGGTCTGCCGACTTCCGGCGCCCCTTACAAAAAAGGTGAGAAACAGGTAAACGCTGGGGATTCAGTCTAAGCCTGGGCCCCTGGAGAGGGGGTCCAGACTGAGGCCAAGGGGGAAAAAAACCCTCATAGCCATAGGGAAAGAACACAAAAACATTAAAGACATTAAAAGAGCAGAGCTGACGCAACCAGCTGCCACTCCAACACACAGTCACAAAAGCAAAACAAAATAATCAACCGATAATATCCCAAATCAACCTTAAGAAAGTCAGTGACTTCACTATTAAAGTGGGTGACATTGTTATCACCAGGAAAGATGAGGTCACCTACCTAGGTTCCATTCTAGAGGCTAATCTTTCCTGTGATAAAACGGCAATCAAGATAATCACAAGGTCAAACAACGAACAAGATTTATCTACAGAATCTCCTCTCTGGTCAACAAAAGCACCATGAAGATTCTAGCGGGAACTCTCATTCAACCCTTTTTCGACTATGCATGCACCTCCTGGTACCCTAGCACCTCCAAAACCCTCAAATCTAGACTCCAAACATCCCAGAAGAAGCTAGTCGGGTTACTTATAGACCTCCACCCCAGATCATACCTCATTCCTACCCACTTCTCCAAAGTGGGCTGGCTCAGGGTGGAGGACAGAGTAAAACAACTTGCACTGAGCCTAGTCTATAAAAGTCAGTGACTTCACTATTAAAGTGGGTGACATTGTTATCACCAGGAAAGATGAGGTCACCTACCTAGGTTCCATTCTAGAGGCTAATCTTTCCTGTGATAAAATGGCAATCAAGATAATCACAAGGTCGAACAACGAACAAGATTTCTCTACAGAATCTCCTCTCTGGTCAACAAATGCACCATGAAGATTCTAGCGGGAACTCTCATTCAACCCTTTTTCGACTACGCATGCACCTCCTGGTACCCCAGCACCTCCAAAACCCTCAAATCTAGACTCCAAACATCCCAGAAGAAGCTAGTCAGATTACTTCTAGACCTCCACCCCAGATCACACCTCACTCCAAACCACTTCTCCAAAGTAGGCTGGCTCAGGGTGGAGGACAGAGTAAAACAACTTGCACTGAGCCTAGTCTATAAAATTCGCTACACCTCCCTGATACGGAAGTACATGTCAAACTACTTACATAACGTAAATGACCGCCATAACCACAACACCAGGGGGAGCTCCACAAACCACGTTAAACCCAGATTCCGATCTAACAAACCGCCCCGTCCCAACCCCCTCCGGATTGTAAATAATGTAAATAATTCAATGTATATACTCTGATGATTAACTTGAGTGATGACTGTATATATTTGTACCATGATTTGATTAACGTGGACCCCGACTTACACAAGTTGATAAACTTATTCGGGTGTTACCATTTACTGGTCAATTGTACGGAATATGTACTGTACTGTGCAATCTACTAATAAAAGTCTCAATCAATCAGTCTCAATCAAAAAATATACATTGCGCACACACGATTACATCACGCACAGACAAGCAACCAAACAAAACCATAAGTTCAACACCCGCACACACTGTGGTGGCCTCTGCGGTGTTCCATGCCATCGTCTGCCTGGGTGGGGGAGCATTGGTCAGAGACAGGAGCAGACCCAACAAAGCAACCAAGAGAGCCGACTCCACCCTCGGCCGCCCAACCAACTCTCGGCCAGTGTCCAGTCCGCATGGATAAGGAGACCGAGGCCAAAGATGCACCAATAACTAACTTTGTGGGTTTTTTTTACAACTTGATTGTGTTTAACAAAGACCTACAGTAAGTGAATAAAGCTATCATATTTCAGATAGTTTGTGAACTATCATCAGTGGCCGTAGTTGAGAGCAGCATTTAATAGAGAAGCAGACTTTGGGCCCTGGCAGAGCTCAGTGCTGTTCAAGTGGCCTGCTCGTTTGTGATGTTTCCACAGTCATATTGCTAAATGAGCCTCTTAAACCAGCAGTGTCCTTAAGCCAAGGTTTATTCACTGGCTGCGACACAGAGTGAACTCTGCTATAAATATTCCACAGACAACATATTAACTTGGGTCCTTAAAGAGCACATTGGAAGTTGCTGGGGCATTGTTAATTATCACAGCGAGAAACATTCAGCCGTGAACACAACAGGTTGTTGTTGGGGTCGACAATGGTCAAGTTAAGCAAATAAGATGGCAATTTCAAACAGAAAACATGGGCATTATTGTTAATTTCCGGTGGTTTTGGTTGGCATGCACGGTTCTCAGCTGACTCACTTTTGAATCAGGTTTTATTTCAATTCTTGTCGGGCATTATGAGTCGTCGTGCAGTGTACAGAAGAGAAGAGCAAAAACTGCAGTATTATTCTGCTTAATTAAAACTGGTATTGACACAAGAGTTCAGAACATTTAGAGTACAATTTATTGTTAATTTCCTTTCATTGTGAATGCCTAGTTACTGCTCGGTTTTCTGAACCGTGTGTACTTAGACTTAGACTTCCTTTATTATCATTCAAATTTGAACTTTACCGTACAGATAAGAACAACATTTCGTGGTATTAGCTCGTTGTAGTGCAGAATAAAAGAGCAATAAAGGGCAGAGTGTTTGCATTTACAAAATAAAGTGCATATATAAATAGATAGATTACTGTACCGATAAATATATTGCACTTTTGCATATGTTATACATCCGGGGGCGGTATGGCGTAGTGGGTAGAGCTGCCGTGCCAGAAACCTGAGGGTTGCATGTTCGCTCCCCACCTCTTGACATCCAAATCGCTGCCGGTGTGTCCTTGGGCAGGACACTTCACCCTTGCCCTCGGTGCCGCTCACACTGGTGAATGAATGATAGGTGGTGGTCGTAGGCGCAAACTGGCAGCCTCGCTTCCGACAGTCTACCCCAGGGCAGCCGTGGCTACGAATGTAGCTTACCACCACCAGGTGTGAATGAATGATGGGTTCCCACTTCTCTGTGAGCGCTTTGAGAATCTAACAATAGAAAAGCGCTATATAAAATTGAATCCATTATTATTATTATTATTATATTGTCTTTATTATATTGTCTTTAATCCGTTTTTGGGGAGAATTAAAAGGATTATTATGATGCATTCAAGAGTCTTATGGCCTGAGGGAAGAAGTTGTTACAGAACCTAGAGGTTCTGCTACGGAGGTTGCGGAACCTCTTTCCAGAATCCAGCAGTGAAAACAGTCCTTGGTAGGGGTGGGCGGAGTCTCTACTGATTTTCAGAGCACTGGTCAGGCAGCGGCTTTATACGATCTCCCTGATGAGTCCTGATGATCTTATTGCGCCTGAGCAAAGCAGATAGACCGCATGTACAAATCTTACTAATATTGCATGTTTAATTGTACCTGTGTTTCTCTGATTAAGTTCTCAGCAAAGATTAAGGCACACATTTTTTTTTCTTATTGTTTGCATAACTTCTTTTCATCAGCATTTTGGATCCAAAAAGGATAGAAATATCTTGATTTTTTTTTTCTAAAGGGCTCCCTACAGACAACTATGAGATTTAAGTGAAACAGCAACAACCATAACCTAAAGAGTGAGTGGATACAATCAATCAATCATCAATCAATGTTTATTTATATAGCCCTAAATCACAAGTGTCTCAAAGGGCTGCACAAGCCACAACGACAATAAACAATAAGAGATTGAAACTATAACAATTAGGTCTACAATAGATATTTTAATCCTTTTCTCATATCGCGATAATGCATGTTGATGCTGTAACACGAGGTGGCTACTCAGGTTTAAGACATGTTAGCGGTTCGGTGTCTTGTCGTGTCGGATGTTATAGTTGAGATGGCCAGGCCAGGATGGAACCAGTAACCTTCCAGTTACAACACGGCCACTCTACCCACTGAGATATGCCCCCCCGCCCCCAATATGGATATGGGCTAAAATTTATATTACAATATTTTTGCACTCATCTGCGATAACGATATATATCACAGTATACATCCATCCATCCATTTTACTCCGCTTATCCGAGGTCGGGTCACAGGGGCAGCAGCCTAAGCAGAGAAGCCCAGACTTCCCTCTCCCCAGCCACTTCGTCCAGCTCCTCCCGGGGGATCCCGAGGCGTTCCCAGGCAAGCCGGGAGACAGTCTTCCCAACGGGTCCTGGGTCTTCCCCGTGGTCTCCTACCGGTCGGACGTACCCTAAACACCTCCCGAGGAAGGCGTTCTGGTGGCATCCTGACCAGATGCCCGAACCATCTCATCTGGCTCCTCTCGATGTGGAGGAGCAGCGGCTTTACTTCATACTTGCCAACCCTCCCGGATTTTCCGGGAGACTCCCGAAATTCAGCGCCTCTCCCGAATACCTCCCGGGACAAATTTTCTCCCGAAAATCTCCCGAAATTCAGGCGAAGCTGGAGGCCACGCCCCCTCCAGCTCCATGCGGACCTGAGTGACGTGTTGACAGCCTGTTCACACGTCCGCTTTCCCACAATATAAACAGCTAATGATCGAGGGCGAGTTCTTGGTTTCTTATGTGGGTTTATTGTTAGGCAGTTTCATTAACGTCCTCCCAGTGCGGTAACAACACACAACAACAGCAGTCAAGTTTTCGTCTACCGTAAAGCAGTTCGTCTGCCGTAAACAGCAATGTTGTGACACTTTTAAACAGGACAATACTGCCATCTACTGTACATGCATATGTGACCCACCCATAATGTGTCACATTTTTGTGTTGATTTATTTATTTTATTTTGTGGTCTGAATTCGTTTTTGGAGCTGTCATTACACATTTATCAGTATTCACATTGGTCAGTAGGGGGCAGTAGGGCGTTTCTTCCCAATTGAATGCTATCACCTGCAGACCGGAAGTGTCTTGTCATTCTGATGAGCGCGACCAGTCTGTGAACAATTGAAACGTCCTGTGTGCTTTTTCCTCCTGTATAACAGGTTAGTTTTGGTGAATCAACTCACTGAATAATATCCATGTGATCTTTATAAGTTTAAGTACACATTCTGATGGTGGAGCCTAACTCTAAAGTGTTTGTGAGTTGTAGTTTGTATTTGTGAATGAATCCAGTGCACAGCTGCAGTAATCAATACAAAAAGGCGACGTGAGTGCGCAATGTTTATATAGGAACTTCTGATCCTAATTCAGACTCCCAAATTAGAGCTCCCGTTTTCTTATTGATTTTATAATGTATATTTGTATAATGTGTGTGTTCTGAAATAGTGACAGAGAATAGAACAAGGATGGACAATTCAACCCTTAACTCAACAATGAGTAGATGAGTGTTATGTGTGTGTGTATATGTGTAAATAAATGAACACTGAAATTCAAGTATTTATTTTATTTATATATATATATATATATATATATATATATATATATATATATGTAATAAAATATATATGTATATAGCTAGAATTCACTGAAAGTCAAGTATTTCTTATATATATATATATATATATATCTTAACCACGCCCCCAACCACGCCCCCGACCCACCCCCGACCACACCCGCCACCCCCACCTCCCGAAATCGGAGGTCTCAAGGTTGGCAAGTATGCTTTACTTTGATCTCCTCCCGGATGACAGAGCTTCTCACCCTCTCTCTAAGGGAGAGCCCCGCCACCCGGCGAAGGAAACTAATTTCGACCGCTTGTACCAGTGATTTTGTCCTTTCGGTCATAACCCAGAGCTCATGACCATAAGTGAGGATTAAAATCGACCGGTAAATTGAGAGCTTTTCCTTCCGGCTCAGCTACTTCTTCTCCACAACGGATCGATACAGTGTCCGCATTACTGAAGACTCCGCACCGGCCCGCCTGTCGATCTCGCGATCCACTCTTCCCCCACTCGTGAACAAGACTCCAAAGTACTTGAACTCCTCCAAATGGGGCAAGATCTCTTCACTCCACCCTTTTCCGGGCGAGAACCATGGACTTGGAGGTGCTGATTCTCATCCCAGTCGCTTCACACTCGGCTGCGAACCGATCCAGTGAGAGCTGAAGATCCTGGCCAGATGAAGCCACCAGGACCACATCATCTGCAGAAAGCAGAGACCTAATCCTGCAGCCACCAAACTGGATCCCCTCAATGCCCTGACTGCGCCTAGATATTCTGTCCATAAAAAATTATGAACATACGATTGGTATGTAAATTATATATTAGATCTATTTAAAAATGGGTTACTAAAATTCTGAATTTGGCTGCTGAAGTCACCTGTTTGGGGGTTTATACCTTTCAGCAACAGCAATTTATTTGGACACTATTTGAAATAACCACACACAATCCCCCAGAAGAATTGAGACTGTTAGGGGTGGGGGTTGACACAGTTGTCGTCTTTGCCATCCCAGGCACGCACAAGGCTTTTGGCTTTGTCGACGCCTTGCGCTCGGACGGAAATGAGGTTAAACCAGAAGCAAGTTGATTACAGAAGAAACAGACAGGCGAGGAAAAAAAGGCATTTTCAAACCGTTGTCACTAGCAAAAATAATGGGAGGAAGGAGGAAAGTAAAGCCAAGAAACTATTGAGATTACCAAGTTAATCCTTTAATTACCGGATATGCCTACAGCTAAAATGAGAGGTTTTACATATTGCATTTCACAACTGTGTAACAATTTCCTTTGCAGTAGACTGCCAGAAACTTTAGAAGGCATGAAGTCCCAATGATTAGATGCCAATTTGGCTCATAAATCATACTGTTTGGAGAAAAGAATAAAACATTCGAAATTGAAATCAAAACAAAACATATAAGGGTGTGTGTTACAAATGCAACATATTCCGTCTGATAATTGCTTTTAGAGATCGATGCACCAGACTCGTCCGTGAAAACAAGGTTCAATTTGGCAAAATGACAAACAAGCAAAGAGACAAGAGTACACAAAGGCGGATATCGCCTGAAGCTACACAACTTTCTTCACTCAGCTCAAAATGCTTTCGACACAAACTGATGTAAACATGAGGACCCTAGTGACAGTTCCAGAGGAGCATGTCCCCGTGTCTACCTGCTCCCGCTCATCTCATCAGTTACCCTCCACTCAATAAAGATCCGGGGCGGACGAAATTGGGGGATTAGTCACAATCAGCGTGATGGATCGTGTGGTGCTTCTCAGGCATCCGACAGTGCATCCGAACACATCGCAAAGAGATGATCTATAACAAGTGTCACCTGTTTACAAAACGCCAGCACACGTGTTTGTTTACTCTGGAAAATAAGACGCAAGCCAGCTTAATCTGTAAAAAGCCTTCCTGGAATGATAGGCCCCCCTCTAATAGACCACACCACTTGAAAACAAATAGCTATAGACAAAAATGAGTAGTTAGTGTAATTACAGTACGGACGTTCATTACACTGAGAGTTAAGCACATCTGAACTCGGTTACTGGGTCCACTTAGGATTGCTTGATTACAGGCGCGACGGAAAAGGTTGGTAGGTCACAAATCATTATCCAAATAATAACATGCTCATGTCAGACGTTAATATGGAATCAGGGTGAACGAGATTAACTTGTACACAACAATCTTTGTTAGCAAGCTGACTTGTGTTGATTTACATAGAGCAGCAGAGGAAGATGGAAATGTCATTACCTTTGATGATCTTCAGTTATGACAGATTGCGAGGTTTGCAACCCATGTGATTCTTTAACGAGAAACAAGACCAGAACTATCCATCCATCCATTTTCTACCGCTTGTCCCTTTTGGGGGGTGCTGGAGCCATACTTGCCAACCCTCCCGGATTTTCCGGGAGACTCCCGAAATTCAGCGCCTCTCCCGGAAACCTCCCGGGACAAATTTTCTCCCGAAAATCGCCCGAAATTCAGGCGGAGCTGGAAGCCACGCCCCCTCCAGCTCCATGCGGACCTGAGTGACGTCAGGTGCGCAACACCACGTAAATCGTTGGCCAACCAAAAAGTAACCCCAGTACGCTATAGCCAACATTCGCCAGGAGATGGCAACAGACAAACATAGATAACTCTATTACATTATTCCCCTTTTAGAAATGTATAGAAGTTACTCAAAATAAATAAACAGCCCAACCAAAAAATGCAGCAGCTCAATTAAAAAACTGTACTTAAGCCACATTCTTTTTTTTTTTTTTTTAATACTGAACTCTTAACCCTCATTTGTAAAACAATAACATGCTTATTATACAAACAGTATTTGTACACCTTTAACACAGATTTTTATACTGTCTTCAGAGATTCAGTTTTTTTGGTGGTACCTGAAACCTTTCTGGGTACCTACGAAAGGGTGTTCAGCATGGTTAGAAAAATAGTGACAGAGAATAGAACAAGGATGGACAATTCAACTCTTAACTCAACAATGAGTAGATGAGTGTTATGTGTGTGTATATGTGTAAATAAATGAACACTGAAATTCAAGTATTTCTTTTATATATATATATATATATATATATATATATATATATATAATAAAATAAATATATATACAGCTAGAATTCACTGAAAGTCAAGTATTTCTTATATATATATACATATATATATATATATATATATATATATATATATATATATATATATATGTATGAAATACTTGACTTGGTGAATTCTAGCTGTAAAAATACTCCTCCCCTCTTAGTCTCGCCCCCAACCACGCCCCCGCCCCACCCTGACCACGCCCCCCACCCCCCACCTCCCGAAATCGGAGGTCTCAAGGTTGGCAAGTATGGCTGGAGCCTATCTCAGCTGCGGCGGGGTACACCCTGGACAAGTCGCCACTTCATCACCGGGCCAACACAGATAGACAGACAACATTCACACTCACATTTAGTGTTGCCAATCAACCTATCCCCAGGTGCATGTCTTTGGAGGTGGGAGGAAGCCAGGAGTACCCGGAAGGAACCCACGCAGTCACAGGGAGAACATGCAAACTCCACACAGAAAGATCCCGATCCCGGGATTGAACTCAGGACCTTCGTATTGTGAGGCACATGCACTAACCCGAATGTCGGCAACCCGCGGCTCTAGAGCCGCATTTAGCGCCGCCCTAGTGGCTCTCTGGAGCTTTTTAAAAAATGTATGAAAAATGGAAAAAGATGAGGGGAAAAAAATATATTTTTTGTTTTAATATGGTTTCTGTAGGAGGACAAACATGACACAAACCTCCCTAACTGTTATAAATCACACTGTTTGTATTAAACATGCTTCACTGATTCGAGTATTTGGCGAGCGCCGTTTTGTCCTACTAATTTTGGCGGTCCTTGAACTCACCGTATTTTGTTTACATGTATAACTTTCTCCGACTTTCTAGGACGTGTTTTATGCCACTTCTTTTTCTGTCTCATTTTGTCCACCAAACTTTTAATGTTGTGCGTGAATGCACAAAGGTGAGTTTTGTTGATGTTATTGACTTGTGTGGAGTGCTAATCAGACATATTTGGTAACTGCATGACTGCAAGCTAATCGATGCTAACATGCTATTTAGGCTAGCTATATGTACATATTGCGTCATTATGCCTCATTTGTAGCTATATTTGAGGTCATTTAGTTTCCTTTAAGTCCTCTTAATTCAATTTATATCTCATGACACACTGTCTGTATGTAATATGGCTTTTAATTTTTTGCGGCTCCAGACAGATTTGTTTTTGTATTTTTGGTCCAATATGGCTCTTTCAACATTTTGGTTTGCCGACCCCTGCACTAACCCCTGTACCACTGTGCTGCCCAAGACCAGAACTAAAATGTTTTAAAAAATCCATCCAAGGACCATTCTCTGAAACATATAGGGAGTCATATTCAACGTCTCCCTTCGCATTCCATATAGGGTATCTTACATCAAATGCCAACTATAATCCAGACATGAGGAGAATAACGAAAGCCACAAAAGCAAAAAAAGAAAAACGATAAAAACAGCGGCGTTATCAAAGACAAACTAGTTTCTCACATTATGATTGCGAGTCCACAAGCGGCACAGAAAGAGATTAAAAGGCTTTGGACCTGAAAGAGAAATATAACATAGACTTATGTAGATGTGTGTGTACCTTCTTAGAAATGAAAGACAGGGGTGGTTATCTGATCTGACTTTTCTCTACAAAGCAATGCAAAGCACAACAGAACTGTTTTGTGTGTTTAGGGTATCAGTCCATGGCAGAGGCCAGCACACAGAGGGGGATAAACTCATTTCAAACTAAACAGTTTGGAGATATATTTTATATATCTTCAGTAGCCTCCTCTTTTCCTTGACACCACACCTAAAAATAGTGACATTCAGTATGTGACATTGTCACTTCTGCAGTACACTATGTGTACGGTAATGGCAGTGATAAATATAGAATCTACAAATCGATGGTTAGGAAATTGGTCAAATATGTGGAATTGATCGGTGATTGTTTGCACTATTTGGGGGACACGAGCAAACACGCTGTTGTAGGGCTGTGCGATATGGACAACATATTATATACCGTATTTTTTGGATTATAAATCGCTCCGGAGTATAAGTCGCACCGGCCGAAAATGCATAATAAAGAAGGAAAAAAATATATATAAGTCGCATTTTTGGGGGAAATTTATTTGATAAAATTCAACACCAAGAATAGACATTTGAAAGGCAATTTAAAATAAATAAAGAATAGTGAACAACAGGCTGAATAAGTGTACGTTATATGAGGCATAAATAACCAACTGAGAACGTGTGTGTGACGATTGCTGATATACGCCTACTCTCTTACGTGAATGAGATAAATAATAATATTTGATATTTTACGGTAATGTGTTAATAATTTCACACATAAATCGCCCCAGAGTATAAATCGCAAAACTAGGAAAACAACTGCGATTTATAATCCGAGCAATACGGTATTATATTTTCTTTATGATAAAAATATCACAATGTAGTATATTTTTCTTAAAAAGATATACAGTCGTTCCTTACTACAACTCACTTCAAATGTCCTTGCTTTCACCACATTGCAGATTTATTAATTTATGTTGAAATCAATGAATATTCACCAGCGGGAATAACTGTTTGTTATGATGCTTTGACATTTTTGCACTTTATTTCTTTATTGACAGAACATTCTATGAAGAGAAAAGTTGTTTGCAAATGTGATTACAATGCTAAAAAATGAAAAGTTCAAGCTAAAAAAAAAGAAATACACTTTATTGAGTTAACATTAGATGTGATGATATGAGCTAGGGAATATAACAACTACACTACCCAGCATGCGCGGTAGCCCCGAAAAGTGTTGTTGCATGTCGCCACCCTGCAGCTAAGAATGAGCACGCTGCATACTTGCCAACCCTCCCGGATTTTCCGGGAGACTCCCGAAATTCAGCGCCTCTCCCGAAAACCTCCCGGGACAAATTTTCTCCCGAAATTCAGGCGGACCTGAGTGACGTGTCGACAGCCTGTTTTCACGTCCGCTTTCCCACAATAAAACAGCGTGCCTGCCCAATGACGTTATAACTGTAGAATAATGGAGGGCGAGTTCTTGGTTTCTTATGTGGGTTTATTGTTAGGCAGTTTCATTAACGTCCTCCCAGCACGGAAACAACAGTAGTCACGTTTCCGTCTACCGTAAAGCAGTTCGTCTGCCGTAAACAGCAATGTTGTGACACTCTTAAACAGGACAATACTGCCATCTACTGTACATGCATATGTGACAATAACATCTACGGCTTTTAAAGAGTGCACAACTGCGCACACAACAAGGAGACGAATCAGAATGCATCATCAGAGAAGGTGTTCAGCATGGTTAGAAAAACAGCGACAGAGAATAGAACAAGGATGGACAATTCAACCCTTAACTCAACAATGAGTAGATGAGTATTATGTGTGTATATGTGTAAATAAATGAACACTGAAATTCAAGTATTTCTCTTATTTATATATATATATATATATATATATATATATATATATATATATATATATATATATATAATAAAATAAATATATATATATATATATATATAGCTAGAATTCACTGAAAGTCAAGTATTTCTTATATATATATATATATATATATATATATGAAATACTTGACTTGGTGAATTCTAGCTGTAAATATACTCCTCCCCTCTTAACCACGCCCCTGCCCCGACCACCTCCCAAAATCGGATGTCTCAAGGTTGGCAAGTATGGCACGCTGTGAAAGTAAATGTCAAGAACTCAGCCGACACGCCTCGTCTGCATTATTTATAATTAGACAGACAACACATATACAGTGTGATTTTGTTTTGTTTACAAGGAAAGAAAAACAAAAGTTAAAAAAGAGAGATGTCATATATGTTGTATATATATGTATGTGCTGCGGTTGCTTTAAGAACGTTGCGACAGCTGCCGTAAAGGAGGTGCGTTGCTAGCCTGGTTGCTATGTTTCCGGTTGTGCTCGTCATGTGTTTGTACACTCAGTAAAGTTATTCATTGGATTATACCTTTTGTTTTGAACTTTACTACACCTTGGAGCGCTTTTTCCGGTCCATTGTTTTTCCTGCTTTCCCTATCTGCGCCTAATGACTGAGCTACGTGACGTCATTTCTTGTGATGTCTCACGGAGCATTTCTGGTCGGGACGGGATTGGTCCCAGGGATTCGAATAAAGAACCAACTCTTTTTCTTTACTATAGTGGTCTCGATAACGGGTACCGGTTCTCAAAAAGGGATTCGAGTACAAGGACTCGGTTCTTTTCTTATCGAACAACCGGGAAAACCGGTTTCGAGTATCATCCCTAGTGTTATGTGTGTATATGTGTAAATAAATGTCATTTGACATTAAACAGTCTTGGACAATTTGTTGAACGACTTTCCTTCAATCAAAAGGTCTAAAAATGGAAATGCTTAGGTTTCAAGTTGCATTGTTAAAGGGGAACATTATCACAATTTCAGAATTGTTAAAACCATTAAAAATCAGTTGCCAGTGGCTTATTATATTTTTGGAAGTTTTTAAAAAAATTTTACCCATCACGCAATATCCCTAAAAAAAGCTTCAAAGTGCCTGATTTTAACCACCCGTCCATTTTCCTGTGACGTCACATAGTGAAGCCAACACAAACAAACATGGCGGAAAGAACTGCAAGCTATAGCGACATTAGCTCGGATTCAGACCCGGATTTCAGTGGCTTAAGCGATTCAACAGATTACGCATGTATTGAAACGGATGGTTGTAGTGTGGAGGCAGGTAGTGAAAACGAAATTGAAGAAGAAACTGAAGCTATTGAGCCATATCGGTTTGAACCGTATGCAAGCGAAACCGACGAAAACGACACGACAGCCAGCGACACGGGAGAAATCGAGGACGAATTTGGCGATCGCCTTCTAACCAACGATTGGTATGTGTTTGTTTGGCATTAAAGGAAACTAACAACTATGAACTAGGTTTACAGCATATGAAATACATTTGGCATCAACATGCACTTTGAGAGTGCAGACAACCCAATTTTCATCAATTAATATATTCTGTAGACATACCCTCATCCGCGCTCTTTTCCTGAAAGCTGATCTGTCCAGTTTTGGAGTTGATGTCAGCAGGCCAGGGAAGCTAGGGTCGATAGGGGGTTTAGCTCGCTCGTCTGCGGGAACAAACTGGCGCCATTGCTTGCCGTGCTACCGAGGGTCCTTTGTCCCTGAATTGCTCACACACTCCGGCAGATTCAATGGGGGTCTGGCGGCAGATTTCTTTGACTTTATCGTTGGAAATGCATCTGCTTTGAGTGTCGCAGGATATCCACACATTCTTGCCATCTCTGTCGTAGCATAGCTTTCGTCGGTAAAGTGTGCGGAACAAACGTCCAATTTCTTGCCACTTTCGCATCTTTGGGCCATTGGTGCAACTTGAATCCGTCCCTGTTCGTGTTGTTACACCCTCCGACAACACACCGACGAGGCATGATGTCTCCGAGGTACGGAAAACAGTCGAAAAAAACGGAAAATAACAGAGCTGATTTGACTCGGTGTTTGAGAAAATGGCGGATTGCTTCCCGATGTGACGCCACGTTGTGACGTCATCGCTCCGAGAGCGAATATTAGAAAGGCGTTTAATTCGCCAAAATTCACCCATTTAGAGTTCGGAAATCGGTTAAAAAAATATATGGTCTTTTTTCTGCAACATCAAGGTATATATTGACGCTTACATAGGTCTGGTGATAATGTTCCCCTTTAAACAGCCAAACATTCAACATATTCCAGTGCTAACACCCCGATGCGTGCAAAATTAAAGTGTCATTTGACTTTGACATTTTTGGGTTAGATCGTTGTCAAGAAAAAGTCATATGCTCGAGCTCCAAGTCTTTGTGCCATTTAATCGAAATCTGTTCTCAGCCTACAGCACACATCAGTGAGGTGAAAATGAAGGGAACTGGGTTGGGTTGAGAAAATAACCAAAAAAAACAAAAAAAAAACGCCTCTACTTCAACGGTTTTTCACCCAGACATTCTCATTTGTCTTTTGCAGCAACATCACAAAGGCTGCAGTATAAAAAAAAGGAAGCGGATGAGATAGTGCCACACTTGAGCACTGCACTTGTTCCGTTTTAACCCCGCAGATCAGATGTAATGTTTGAGGCTTTAAGCTGCTTTCGGGAACCGACTGCTGATGCCTGCATAATGTAACACCTCAACCAGACACTCCCTCACACCTTCTAACGCCACAGCATCACACTGAACTTGATCAATATTCTTTGGGAGAGTTACTCCATACTTGCAATAGAATAGCAATGTTTGTCGACTCTCTTTAATGAATCATTTCTTTTACTCGTTTACAAAGGATCACCTCTACAACACAAATCACCACCACATTACACCTTTATCTTTTATCTTGTAAAAAAAATAAAAATAAAAATGTCGTTATACATAAAGGGATTTTGCTGCATAACCAGATTGAAACAGTACACTGTAAATTATTAAATTGTATATTTGATTAATTACCAAATTTTTCAGGCTATAAGGCGCACTTAAAATCCTTTCATTTTCTCAAATATCGACAGTGCGCCTTATAACCCGGTGCGCCTAACGTACGGAATAATTCTGGTTATGCTTACCGACCTCGAAGATGTTTTATTTGGTACATTGTGTAATGATAAGTATGACCAGTAGATCTTATCCCCTAGAGGGGGTAGGGGGGGTTAACCCACATATGCGGTCCTCTCCAAGGTTTCTCATAGTCATTCACATCGACGTCCCACTGGGGTGAGTTTTTCCTTGCCCTTATGTGGGCTTTGTACCGAGGATGTCGTTGTGGCTTGTGCAGCCCTTTGAGACACTTGTGATTTAGGGCTATATAAATAAAGATTGATTGATTGATTGATCAACCAAACCCTCCTCATCCCAACCCCCGGATTGTAAATAATGTAAATAATTCAATGTATATACTCTGATGATTAACTTGTTTGATGACTGTATTATGATATATTTGTACCAGGAATTGATTACGTGGACCCCGACTTAAACAAGTTGAAAAACGTATTGGGGTGTTACCATTTAGTGGTCAATTGTACGGAATATGTACTGAACTGTGCAATCTACTAATACAAGTTTCAATCAATCAATCAATCAATGGTAGTCCCACATGAGATATGTGTAGACTGCAATGTGACGCCAGTAAACAACACCAAAACTTTACATTTTCCATTGAAAATAAAGAACATTACACACGGCACTCACAAATCTGTCAAAATGTTTTAGTATGACTTTGAAGCCGCACCGCTTGATGGATTGTCGGCCCAATACGGCTACCGTAGTCAGAGATACAAGTATTACTATGGTGTGTGTATAAGGACTAGGGGTATCCGATAGTATCGGACTTCCGATATTATCGGCCGATAAATGCTTTAAAATGTAATATTGGAAATTATCGGTATCGGTTTCAAAATTATCGGTATCGGTTTCAAAAAGTAAAATGTATGACTTTTTAAAACGCCCCTGTGTAGACGGACGTAGGGAGAAGTACAGAGCGCCAATAAACCTTAAAGGTACTGCCTTTGCGTGCCGGCCCAGTCACATAATATCTACGGCTTTTACACACACTCAAGTGAACAGCCATACAGGTCACACAGAGGCTGGTCGTATAAACAACTTTAACACTGTTACAAATATGCGATTCTGTTCATAACTTTTATGGACAGAATTTCTAGGCGCAGTCAAGGCGTTGAGGGGATCTGGTTTGGTGACTGCAGGATTAGGTCTCTGCTTTTTGCAGATGATGTGGTCCTGATGGCTTCATCTGCCCAGGATCTTCAGCTCTCACTGGATCGGTTCGCAGCCGAGTGGGAAGCGACTGGGATGAGAATCAGCACCTCCAAGTCCGAGTCCATGGTTCTCGCCCGGAAAAGGGTGGAGTGCCATCTCCGGGTTGGGGGGGAGATCTTGCCCCAAGTGGAGGAGTTCAAGTACCTCGGAGTCTTGTTCACGAGTGAGGTAAGAGTGGATCGTGAGATCGACAGGCAAATCGGTGCGGCGTCTTCAGTAATGCGGACGCTGTATCGATCCGTTGTGGTGAAGAAGGAGCTGAGCCGGAAGGCAAAGCTCTCAATTTACCGGTCGATCTACGTTCCCATCCTCACCTATGGTCATGAGCTTTGGGTTATGACCGAAAGGACAAGATCACGAGTACAAGCGGCCGAAATGAGTTTCCTCCGCCGGGTGGCGGGGCTCTCCCTTCGAGATAGGGTGAGAAGCTCTGCCATCCGGGGGAAGCTCAAAGTAAAGCCACTGCTCCTCCACATCGAGAGGAGCCAGATGAGGTGGTTCAGGCATCTGGTCAGGATGCCACCCGAACGCCTCCCTAGGGAGGTGTTTAGGGCACGTCCGACCGGTAGGAGGCCGCGGGGAAGACCCAGGTCACGTTGGGAAGACTATGTCTCCCGGCTGGCCTGGGAACGCCTCGGGGTCCCACAGGAAGAGCTGGACGAAGTGGCCGGGGAGAGGGAAGTCTGGGCTTCCCTGCTTAGGCTGCTGCCCCCGCGACACGACCTCGGATAAGCGGAAGAAGATGGATGGATGGATGGACAAATATGCGCCACACTGTGAACCCACACCAAACAAGAATGACAAACACATTTCGGGAGAACGTCCGCACCGTAACACAACATAAACACAACAGAACAAATACCCAGAACCCCTTGCAGCACTAACTCTTCCGGGACGCTACAATATACACCCCCCGCGACCCCCTACCCCCCATGACCTCAACCCCGCCCCACCCCCCAACCCCGCCCACCTCAACCTCCTCATGCTCTCTCAGGGAGAGCATGTCCCAAATTCCAAGCTGCTGTTTTGAGGCATGTTAAAAAAAAAGAATGCACTTTGTGACTTCAATAATAAATATGGCAGTGCCATGTTGGCATTTTTTTTCCATAACTTGAGTTGATTTATTTTGGAAAACCTTGTTACATTGTTTAATGCATCACAACGAAATTAGGCATAATAATGTGTTAATTCAACGACTGTATATATCGGTATCGGTTGATATCGGAATCGGTAATTAAGAGTTGGACAATATCGGACTATCGGCAAAAAAGCCATTATCGGACATCTCTAATAAGGGACCCATTAGCAGACATGTAATCTGCCGTTTTGCTTCACAATATTATGCAAAACCAACTTTTCTTACATTCTGGTACCTGCTGATGTGTATTTGAGATCTGCATAAGTCCTGAAAATTTGTGCAAATCCGCCGCCACTGTAGTCCATGCCGATAACGTAGTCGATAAGCTTCATCTTTTTTACTATCTTCTCGTTACGGCGCATTCATCCTACGCTGTTGCCATTTCTAATATAAAGTAGCGTAAAGTTCTAACTTATATCTCGCTATGGAAGCGCTAAAAACTACCGGTGTAGTGGGTCTACATAATTCACCCACGGAACTTTAGTTATTAGAGAGTTCTGGAAAGACGGTTTTTCACGGGACACATTTCTGGCGTTGTTGCACAAGTGAGCCACGGATGAGTAGATGTTGCTCCGTTATTGATTGAAGTAAAGTCTGAAAGTCATTAAAACAGTTAGCTCCATCTTTTGACACTTCTTCCACTCCCGTCCTTGCACGCTACACCGCTACAACAAAGATGACGGGGAGAAGACGCTGCCGAAGGTGAGCCACGTAAATAAGACCGCCCACAAAACGCCGCATCCGGAAGCGACTGTCAGGAAGCGGCTTGACGATTGTCTGCAAAACATAATCGATGCAACATTTTGACCAAAGAACCATCATCACATGTTATGTAGACCACAAGGAATGTTTAAATGTAGAAAAAACAATGAGATAATGACCCCTTTAAGAATAAACCACATGGCGGCATAGTACCTAATGATGGTCCAGATATGATGTTTTCAAACATCACAATTCAAAGATTCCAGATGACTCCTCTGCAAAATGGCTTGAAACAGCCCTACAACTTTTTGGTCGACTTAGTTGGTTTGCACCTTTTCAAGAGGCTGCATGACCCAGAGATGCTCCCTCTGTGCCATTAAGGCACATTAAGATCTTCTGACAGGTGATGTGATGGTGTAGGACAGCGCTGTTACCCAGGATCACTAATGATGAAACAGCTCTGAGGGTGTGTAAAGTGTTTTCTTTCTGTTCAAAGTAAAAAAAAAACCAACTGTATTTCTAAAACATCAAGAACAGTAATTTTAGAAGTAGTACTTTTTAGGGCTGCATGATTAATCAACATCGAATCGACAGCAAGGTTTTAAATTAGTGCGATACATTTGAGTGACAGCCATGTTGAGCCTCCTGTTTGTTGATCTCTCGCTTCAAACAGAGAGAAAGGCGTCTCAGCACCTGCGCCCGTTTAGTCAACAGTAGAATTAAAGGCCTACTGAAACCCACTACTACCGACCACGCAGTCTGATAGTTTATATATCAATGATGAAATCTTAACATTGCAACACATGTTAATACGGCCGGGTTAGCTTACTAAAGTGCAAATTTAAATTTCGCGCGAAATATCCTGCTGAAAACGTCTCGGTATGATGACGCCTGCGCGTGACGTCACGGATTATAGAGGACATTTTGGGACAGTATGGTGGCCAGCTATTAAGTCGTCTGTTTTCATCGCAAAATTCCACAGTATTCTGGACATCTGTGTTGGTGAATCTTTTGCAATTTGTTCAATGAACAATGGAGACAGCAAAGAAGAAAGCTGTAGGTGGGAAGCGGTGTATTGCGGCAGGTGTTGTGCTGGATAACGCACCCCCGCCGTAGAATGCACCCCATGACTGTTGTGCCGGGTAACACAGCCGGTGTTTCATTGTTTACATTCCCGAAAGATGACAGTCAAGCTTTACCATTGGCCTGTGGAGAACTGGGACAACAGAGACTCTTACCAGGAGGACTTTGAGTTGGACGCGCAGACGCGGTACCGTGAGTACGCATGCAGCTGCGGCAAAAAAGGTTCAGAGAATCTGGAGAAATCACTCCATGTAAGCGGCATGGCCGGAAACCAACATTGAATGACCGTGACCTTCGATCCCTCAGACGGCACTGTATCAAAAACCGACATCAATCTCTAAAGGATATCACCACATGGGCTCAGGAACACTTCAGAAAACCACTGTCACTAAATACAGTTTGTCACTACATCTGTAAGTGCAAGTTAAAGCTCTACTATGCAAAGCGAAAGCCATTTATCAACAACATCCAGAAACGCCGCCGGCTTCTCTGGGCCCGAGATCATCTAAGATGGACTGATGCAAAATGGAAAAGTGTTCTGTGGTCTGACGAGTCCACATTTCAAATTGTTTTTGGAAATATTCGACATCGTGTCATCCGGACCAAAGGGGAAGCGAACCATCCAGACTGTTATCGACGCAAAGTTGAAAAGCCAGCATCTGTGATGGTATGGGAGTGCATTAGTGCCCAAGGCATGGGTAACTTACACATCTGTGAAGGCACCATTAATGCTGAAAGGTACATACAGGTTTTGGAACAACATATGCTGCCATCTATGCGCTGTCTTTTTCAAGGACGCCCCTGTTTATTTCAGCAAGACAATGCCAAGCCACATTCAGCACGTGTTACAACAGGGTGGCTTCGTAAAAAAAAGAGTGCAGGTACTTCCCTGGCCCGCCTGCAGTCCAGACCTGTCTCCCATCAAAAATGTGTGGCGCATAATGAAGTGTAAAATACGACAGCGGAGACCCCGGACTGTTGAAGCTCTACATAAAACAAAAATGGGAAAGAATTCCACTTTCAAAGCTTCAACAATTAGTTTCCTCAGTTCCCAATCGTTTATTGAGTGTTGTTAAAAGAAAAGGTGATGTAACACAGTGGTGAACATGCCCTTTCCCAACTACTTTGGCACGTGTTGCAGCCATGAAAAGTTCATTATTATTTGCAAAAAAAAATAAAGTTTGTGAGTTTGAACATCAAATATCTTGTCTTTGTAGTGCATTCAATTGAATATGGGTTGAAAAGGATTTTCAAATCATTGTATTCCGTTTATATTTACATCTAACACAATTTCCCAACTCATATGGAAACGGGGTTTGTACATTTTAAAGCATTTATCGGCCGATAATATCGGCAGTCCGATATTATCGGACATCTCTACATTCAACAATAAAATATATATAACCTGTAACATGCATAAAAAAAATTATGTTAAAAAAATTGATGAATTATATACATATATACACAGTATACGTGTCAGGTGATTTGAAAAACAATATGTACAAAACACAGAGACAACTTAAAACACACGTACGTGGATCTGAATACGCACACTCGGATTGATGTACCGTATTTTTCGGACTATAAGTCGCATTTTTTTTCATAGTTTGCTTTCGTAAAAAAAAAAAGAGTGCGGGTACTTTCCTGGCCCCGCCTGCAGTCCAGACCTGTCTCCCATCGAAAATGTGTAAGTCGCTCCAGTGCGACTTATATATATTTTTTTCCTTTTTTATTATGCATTTTCGGCAAAATACAGTACAAACACTAAAATTAGTACACACCCACGCAAATTGGATTACACGCGCACAGATTGAGATACACGTTTGCAAATAATTTTGCTACAATAATACTTCCATACACGTCTTCCGCATTTTTATGTGGTAAATATAAAAATCGCAAATCCAATTGCAATTTGAGATTTGCAAATAGTTTCTTTCTCAAAATTGAGCAGCTTTATTTTCAACTGTAGTTACAAATATCGACGAATTCTTCCGCTATTGTATTGAAAGGCTACATTTCCGCTGCCGCTTTTCACCGTCCTGATTTGCAACAATAGACCCCGGCTGAAGAAGTGTGCTGAACTGATGCAGAGAGAAATTGAATTTAGCAGCACAATGCTAAGCTTCTCTGGCTTTTCTCTCACTTCAGCAGCGGGGTTGTGGCCTTGTACACAATACACAAACTCCTCAAGCTGTCCTTGAAAGCCTCCCTTTCGAAACTGTGCCCCATTCAATCTGCAATCATGACGACTGCGAATGCAAAAAAAAAAAGGGCGAGCACAACACAGTCAGCATGTTATAGTATATATATATATGATGAGCAAAGTACTTATCCCCTTGAATTATTCCCCAACAAAAACAAACAATAGCAGGTCTGGAGTTTCCTCTTCTTTCCGAAGCCATTAGAGCCATGATGGCCACGCTCCACGTTATTACACGGGCAGAAATGGCTTCCACGGCACACCCAGTAATGTGCTTGAGTAACCACAAAGCATAAGGTGACAGAAAATAAATAACTCAAGGAGGGGCAATAGAAGCTGGCCAGGAGTCCGGGGAAGATTGTCGATGAAAAGTGGGAATAATAGCGGGCTATGCATTCACTTCAAGACAGACTAATTATCCAAGTGCACAAAAGCAATTTGGCAAGTCACCTTGTTCTTTCCCGTGTGCAGTTAATAAAAGGAAAGTCAAACTGAAAAGTGTACCAGAAAAATAATTGAATGTGCAGGTTCTAGGTTTGTATGGTATACCGGTATCAGTATAGTACAGGGGTCGGCAATCACTCTGATGCGGCTCAGCTGCATACTTGCCGACCCCCCCGATTTTTCCGGGAGGTTTCCGTATTTCAGTGCCTCTCCCGGAAATCTCCCGGGGCAAACATTCTCCGATTTTCACGCGGACAACAATAGTGAGGGCGTGCTGTGATGGCACTGCCTTCAACGTCGTCGCGTCTGCTTTTATAACATGCTATCTGCGTGCCGGTTCGGTCACATGTAGTATGTGGCCCATACTTGCCAACTTTTAGACCTCCGATTTCGGGAGGTGGGGGGTGGGGGCGTGGTCGGGGGTGGGGCGGGGCGTGGTTAAGAGGGGAGTAGTATATTGACAGCTAGAATTCACCAAGTCAAGTATTTCATACATACATATATATATATATATATATATATATATATATATATATATATAGACATCTACATCCTGAAAATATGCAAACCAAACTGTGTTTAGATGATTGATACTTCAAACTTGCATAAATAAATCTTAAGGAATATAACATAACTTGGCTTCTGAGAGTTTCAAAATGTAATGAATAAAATGCTAAAGTTGTTGATACACAAGCAATTATTTTAATAATTAAATATGGTCATTTTAAATGAATTATTATGATTATTTAAAATCAATTATTTCAAATATGTTTATTTTAATGTATAATTCTATGGCTGGATGTAATAAGGAGTCACGGAAAAATACAAATAAAAATACAATTAATTTTGATGTTTTTAGCAAAATATAATAAAAATGTATTTATATATATTAACAAATATATTTATTTTTAGGTAAAATAAACATAATAATACAATTTATCTCTAGTCTGGATTATTTAGTTCTTGTCACCCTGTTGTCCTCCCGTCATGAAAAAAGGCTGTCCTCACTCAGGTCCGCATGGAGCTGGAGGGGGAGTGGCTTCCAGCTCCGGGAGATTTTCGGGAGAATATTTGTCCCGGGAGGTTTTCGGGAGAGGCGCTTGAATTTCGGGAATCTCCCGGGAAATTCGGGAGGGTTGACAAGTATGATGTGGCCTCTGCTTACACACGTAAGTGACTGCAAGGCATATTTGGTCTACATGGGGCGGCATGGCGTAGTGGGTAGAGCAACCGTGCCAGAAACCTGAGGGTTGCAGGTTCGCTCCCTGCCTCATACCATCCAAAAATCGCTGCCGTTGTGTCCTTGGGCGGGACACTTCACCCTTTGCCCCCGGTGCCACTCACACCGGTGAATTGAATGATGAATGATAGGTGGTGGTCGGAGGGGCCGTTGGCGCAAATTGCAGCCACGCTTCCGTCAGTCTACCCCAGGGCAGCTGTGGCTATGAAAGTAGCTTACCACCACCAGGTGTGAATGAATGATGGGTTCTACATGTAAAGCGACTTTGGGTACTTAGAAAAGCGCTATATAAATCCCAGTTATTATTGTTATTATTATTACAGCCATACAGGTTACACTGAGGGTTTTGATATAAACAACTTTAACACTCTTACTAATATGCGGCACACTGTGAACCCACACCAAACAAGAATGACAAACACATTTCGGGAGAACATCCGCACCGTAAGACAACATAAACACAACAGAACAAATACCCAGAATCCCAGGCATCCCTAACTCTTCCGGGCTACATTATACAGCTCCGCTACCACCAAACCCCGCCCACCGTTAGACGTTAAGCGCATACTTAGTCAGCAGGCATACATGTCACACTAAGGGTGGCCGTATGAACAACGGCAACACTGTCATAAACATGTGCCATATAGTGAAACCACACTAAACAACAATGACAAACACATTTTGGGAGAATATTTTCACCGCAACACATAAACACTACAGAAAAAATTCCCAGAATTCCCTGCAGCATCAACTCTTCCGGGAGGCTACAATTTAAACAAACGCCATTGGTGGATCTACACCTAACATCCACTGTAATGATACCAAGTATATGAGCGTATCTAGTTGATACTACTATGATTACATCAATATTTTTTTGCATCACAACATTTCTTATTTATTTTTTTGAATTGATATTATGTTTATAAATTCAGGAAATATGTCTCTGGATACATGAGGACTTTGAATATGACCAATGTCTGATCCTGTAAGTCCTCGGTATCGGATTGATACCCAAATTTGTGATATCATCTAAAACTAATGTAAAGTATCAAACAACAGAAGAATAAGTGATTATTACATTTTAACAGAGGTGTAGATAAAACATGTTGAAACAGAAGATAACCAGATATTAACAGTAAATTAATAATTCATTTTTTACCACTTGTCCTTTATAATTTTGACAAAATAATAGAATGATAAATGACACAATATGTTACTGCAAATGTCAGCAGCTAAATTAGTAGCCTTTGTTTGTTTACTTACTACTAAAAGACAAGTTGTCTTGTATGTTCACTATTCTTTAAAGGACAATCTTGCAATAAGAAACATATGTTTAATGCACCGTAATAATTTTTGTTAAAATAAAGCCGTTAATGACATTTTTTGTGGTCCCCTTTATTTAGAAAAGTACCAAAAAACATTTTGGTACCGGTACCAAAATATTGGTATCGGGACAACACTATCAGGTTCACACCTCGGTCCCGATTTACTAAGATACAAATGGCTCGCGCAAAATAGCATGTGCAGTCTATAAAATAGCGTGCACTATTAGTGGGCGTGTTGCGAATAATTTACTAAGGCTGTGTGTGCAATTGACAAGTAGTGCAAGGCGCCTTATTTAAATGAGGATTTTGCGTGTGCTATACGGGGTAACACCATAGAGACACTCATCGACTGCACATTCATGTTATTATGCTCTGTACAGTAATCTATTTATTTATTTATTTATATATATTTATTTTATTTATATATTGTTTATATATATTTATTTATTTATATATGCACCTTATTGCTTTTTTATCCTGCACTCACATGAGCTTACGTAACGAAATTTCGTTCTTATCTGTGCTGTAAAGTTCAAATTTGAATGACAATAAAAAGGAAGTCTAAGTCTAAGTCCTACCTGTGGCGTTTTGCTATGTTTTCAAACAATCAGGAGACATCTACCACTTTTTATGGGCATTTTAGAAGCAGTCGTGCAGTGCACCTAGTAACACCACTTTTTTTTTTTTTTTTACCGCTGAAGGTACATGGATAGGAGGCTGCACTACTGTGCTCAAGACGCACAAAATGCATACTTTAGGAAGTTTTTATCAGAGGATATATGTTAATATATATATGTGGAAAAACGAACGTCATTAAAAAAATATTAAATGACACCAAAATCATTTTAATTAGCACTTTAAGTCATCCATCAGCTATACAATTATAAAATAATGTTGGTGGGTCTAATATGTATTTTTTTCTAACCATCCAAATATGTCAAAAGGATTCTCTATCCATTGTGTGTCTTTGCAACGCGACCAGTCCTCTCTTACTGTGTGGAACTGTGTCAGTTTGTGTGTCCTTTCCAAACAGTCTAAATATTATAAATAGTGCTAAACGGTGATGAGTGATGATAAATCACTTTGCGTGTGCTGTTTAATGTATTTGCATTTTCTTCTCCCAGTATTGTGGGTGTTTTGATGATGAGCAATATATTGCATATTAATGAAGACATACTTTGCAAACGTTTAGAACATGGGTGTCAAACTCTGGCCCGCGGGCCAAATTTGGCGATAGCGGGGGTGTATATTGTAGCGTCCCGGAAGAGTTAGTGCTGCAAAGGTTTCTGGGTATTTGTTCTGTTGTGTTTATGTTGTGTTACAGTGCGGTTGTTCTCCCAAAATGTGTTTGTCATTCTTGTTTGGTGTGGGTTCACAGTGTGGCGTATATTTCTAACAATGTTAAAGTTGCTTAAACGGCCACTCTCAGTGTAAACTGTATCGCTGTTGATGAAGCATGCGTTGCATTAACGTGTGTGTGCGTACAGGAGCCGCTCATATCTTGTGACTAGGCGGGCACATTGTTAGAAAGGATGAAAAGCGGATGTGATGTCAGCTCGTAGAGGACGTTAAAAGCAGTGCCTGTAAGGCACGCCCCCAGGACTGTGGAATACGAGATATTATGACTGATGAACACCTTCGTTCGATAATGAAGGTTGCCTCAGCTCAAAGCCCGAGCCCCGACATTAATGAACTAGCATCCCAGAAAAGATGGCAGGTGTCTGGCTTGGGCACAAACTGAGCAGTTTAAAGTCCTGAATGGTTGGTTTATTCATTATTTTATTTTCAAATAGCCTGTGGAAAAAGTTAATGTTGATATTTACCTCAGAAGGCTGCAAATAGAAAAGAGGCATTCAATTTTTATTTAAATTGTATTTGATATGCCATTGATATTTTTGAATTATTATTATTATTATTTGAAACTTGATTTTGCATGTCACTATAAAAATATATAAGCCTTGCTTGTTCAATATTTAATGCCAAACTTGTTTGGGTCCCTATTAAAAGGTTAATTTGTTCAACCTTGGCCCGCGGCTTTGTTCAGTTTTACATTTTGGCCCACTCTGTATGAGTTTGACACCCCTGGTTTAGAAGATCAGCTTTCGTAAACCTTTAGTAAATTTAGGCCCCTAGAGTACTACTTATATGTATAAATATCTAAAGCCACCATGGGACTGATCTCGACATTTGTTTTAGATAAACACACATAATCACGCTCTAAACATTGTTTGTTATTAAAGATGTAAATGTGGACCTCTTAGGGATCCTTGTCATGTTCTAGTCTTCTGGAAAACTTTAAGGCATCTGTCATATTACCTTGTGTTTATTACCCTTGAGACTGTAAACATTGATTCAACCCAGATACGTTTAAAATGCGCGCGCCTTATCATGGCCAACTGGAGGACGTATGTGCAGTGATTTATATTGTGCCATATGTTATCATCAGAACACTATTTCAATACCAACACTCACCTTGGTAGGAATAATGGTGTTTGTTGTATTCAAAACAGTTGCCAATAACTACAAAAGCATAAGAGAAGTGGGGGGAAAAAATGAAAACTATTTTTGTGGTTAGTTATGTTGCACAGACAGCACTTTCGTGTTATTTTTGAAATACTTCAAAAGATCAACTGGACCAATTGTTTAGGCAACTTGTGTTGTCACATACAACACAAAAGAAGATAAGCATGTCGACATGGAGAGTCTAGTGACAAGAAAAGTCCAATAAATATAAATAGTTACATTAATGCAGAGACTGAAGTGCTTAAGTCGAGGCTATCTTTATGAATGTTCTGAACTCCTGTTTTCATGTCGGTGTAATTAGGCGCACATAGGTGTGTGTCTGTGTGCATAATTGACAGTCAGGTAGTGCATTCCAGAAGTCAAGAGGTTCTCAGAGATTAATTAATAAATCGGCCAATCAGTCATTAGGATCAGTATCGTTTTTACATTTACCATAACATATAGCAGTGTCAAATCAGTAGTTTTGTTACAGTGCCCTGAATTGGTGCTTAAAAAATAGAAAACAGAGAAAAAATAAATAAAAAATTTCAATTTTTTATTTATTTAAATGCAAGTTGAACAGAATAATACATAAAAGATGTAAATAACGGAGAAATACGACATTAAATCCACAACAAATTGACATATTTAATACAGCAAAACACAGACTATAAAAATGGGACCCATTACCTCCCTGCTTGACACTCAGCATCAAGGGTTGGAATTGGGGGTTAAATCACCAAAAATGATTCCCGGGCGCGGCCACCGCTGCTGCCCACTGCTCCCCTCACCTCCCAAGGGGTGAACAAGGGTGATGGGTCAAATGCAGAGGACAAATTTCACCACACCTAGTGTGTGTGTGACAATCATTGGTACTTTAACTTTAAGTACATTTCATTTCAAGTGTCCTCCCTGTAGGACGAGTGATAGCAATACAGCAGGGGTGTAACGGTACACAAAAATGTCGTTTCGGTACGTACCTCGGTTTAGAAGTCACGGTTCGGTTCATTTTCGGTACAGTAAGAATACAACAAAATATAATTTTTTGGGTTATTTATTTACCAAATTTGCAAAATCTTCCACCAAAAATATTTTTCTTAGTGGAATATTTGATGTGAAGTAATCAGAACCTTGGATAGGTCAATAATTCATAATATTGATTTTGATTCAATATTATGTTTTGAGCAATGACAGTTTGAAAGAAGAAAAAAAAACCAGCTTTGTTTTATTAGTCAACATTGCAACTTTTTCTAAATTACATTTAGCCTTTAAGCTTTTTTATTTCACTTTTGTTATGTTTTTGTTTATTTTAATAGTATTTTTAGAATGTGCCGTGGGCCTTTAAAACATTAGCTGTGGGCCGCAAATGGCCTCCGGGGCACACTTTTGACACCCCTGCTATAGATAATAAAAAATTAAATCTTGTTATGTCTGTGTAATCATGTTTTGTTTTAAGTCATGTTTTGTTTAGTTTCTGGCTTTTCACTCCCTTGTCTTGTTTGCATGATTACCCATTAGTTTCACCTGTTCCACGTTTGGACTCATTGTGCACTCTTGTTTGTCACCATAGCAACCATTAGTTTTCACCTGTTTCACGTTTTGAGTCACGCACCTGCTTTCACTAATCATGTCCATAGTATTTAAGTTCATTCATTTTCTGTTGTTCGTCCTGACGACATCCCCGCATTTATGCCTCCTGTCACACTCTTTCCACCTCTGCGCACTTCATGTCCATGCCAAGTAAGTTTGTTTATTATTGCCACAGTTAGTGTTTTTTTTTGTTGTTCATAGTTTTTTGCCCCCGTGCAAGTCTTTTGTTTTCGTTAGTCAAGTTTGTACCTCCGCCCCTGTGCGCGCTTTTCGTTTATTCCTTTTTTGATAGTTTAAATAAATCATGTACCCACCTTCAAGTCATATCCAGTCCAATTCACTTGCACCTCGGGAGAACAAACCAAACCATAGTCCAAGTCTTGACAAATCTGATAAATCTATGGATAAAAAAGCAGAGCCTGGCGACACATGCACGTTTATCCTAACTCTCTGTCTCTCTCTGTCTCTGCCCCTCCCTCACAAATGCTGCTTCTCGCACAATTTGTTTTGTTTTCAACCCCTTCTTAACCCTGAACGTACATTGAAAATACATTAAAAAAATGTCTTCCTTTTTTTTTCTCTTTCTATCCCTCTCCTGCTTCGGCCCGGCTACACCAAATGATAATATAAATACATTTAATAAAGTCAAATACAAATAAGGCAACAAGAGAAGTATCCTACACTTTTCTTTTGTAAAGTAAATCTGAACAGCCGATATGGGCATCTACATCAACTATATGATTTGCCTGAGAAGTTGGACAGGACAAAGAAAAATATATAAAAATAAAAATAAATAAATAAATAAATAAATAAATTAAATTAAATTTAAAAAATACACGCAACCCTAACTCAAAATGCCGGACATTTGAGGCATTTAAGAAACTCCGCCCGCACAGCCCCGCAAAAGAGGCCATGTCCGGTGAAAAGAGGACGTATGGTCAGTCTATCGTAGCTCGGTGTGTATTGTTTACACAACGTGCGTTACGCTACTTAATATGTCCATGTGGAAACTCGTTCGGTACACCTCCCAACCGAACCGAAACCCCTGTACCGAAACGATTCAATACAAATACACGTACCGTTACACCCCTACAATACACACTTAACCTACACACCCCGGAGTCATGACAAAGAATGTGTTACAAGTGGTCTATAGTTGACAAAGTCAAGAAAGGATTTCATTATGTCCGATTATCATACTTGCCAACCCTCCCGGATTTTCCGGGAGACTCCCGAAATTCAGCGCCTCTCCCGAAAACCACCCGGGACAAATTTTCTCCCGAAAATCTCCCGAAATTCAGGCGGACTCAGGTCCTCCACAATATAAAAAAGCGTACCTGCCCAATCACATTATAACTATAGAATGATGGAGGGCGAGTTCTTGGTTTCTTATGTGGGTTTATTGTTAGGCAGTTTCATTAACGTCCTCCCAGCGTGGCAACAACACACAACAACAGCAGTCACTTTTTTGTATACCGTAAAGCAGTTCGTCTGCCGTAAACAGCAATGTTGTGACACTCTTAAACAGGACAATACTGCCATCTAGTGCATTTGATGAAAGCACTTTTGTGCGTGCCACACATTAATGCATCATCAGAGAGGGTGTTCAGCATGGTTCGAAAAATAGTGACAGAGAATAAAACAAGGACCCTTAACTCAACAATGAGTAGATGAGTGTTATGTGTGTGTATATGTGTAAATAAATGAACACTGAAATTCAAGTATTTATTTTATATATTTATATATATATATATATTTATATGAAATACTTGACTTGGTGAATTCTAGCTGTAAATATACTCCTCCCCTTTTAGCCACGCCCCCAACCACGCCCCCGTCCCACCCCGACCACGCCCACCCCCTCACCCCACCTCCCGAAATCGGAGGTCTCAAGGTTGGCAAGTATGCCGATCATTAACCTTTAAGACGATCACCGTTAAACGTTAAACTACAGACAAGTGAATGAATTTCATACTTAGTCAGCAGCCATACATGTCACAGTAAGCGTGGCCGTATGAAAAACGCCATCACTGTCATAAACATGTGCCATATAGTGAAACCACAATAAACAACAATGACAACCACATTTTGGGGGAATATTTGCACCGCAACACAACATAAACACTACAGAACAAATTCCCAGAATTCCCCGCAGCACCAACTCTTCCGGGAGGCTACAATTTAAACTTAAAAATATATATTTTTAAAAAGGCCTGTGTCGTAACTTGATGTTTAGAATCCCTTGGTCCATGAATGCATCATGCTCAACATGATTGGTGTGCTGCTGTTCTAAAGAGTTTATATGGCAACATGTGTGTTGGTGTCGGACATGAAGCTGCCAATACATTTTAAAAAGTGCATCAGACTGTGTGCATACGTCAGGACGCTGCATTACTTACAAAACGTTAATTGCAAAAAATCCCCTTCATGCACTTGTTGCATAAGGCTGAGTCAGCATTAATGTAGTACCGAAATGAGGCTCCAAAAGCTACAAACCCCGTTTCCATATGAGTTAGGAAATTGTGTTAGACGTAAATATAAACGGAATACAATGATTTGCAAATCATTTTCAACCCATATTCTGTTGAATATGCTACAAAGACAACATATTTGATGTTCAAACTGATAAACATTTTTTTTTTTGCAAATAATCATTAACTTTAGATGATTTGATGCCAGCAACACGTGACAAAGAAGTTGGGAAAGGTGGCAATAAATACTGATAAAGTTGAGGAATGCTCATCAAACACTTATTTGGAACATCCCACAGGTGAACAGGCAAATTGGGAACTGGTGGGTGCCATGATTGGGTATAAAAGTAGATTCCATGAAATGCTCAGTCATTCACAAACAAGGATGGGGCGAGGGTCACCACTTTGTCAACAAATATGTGAGCACATTGTTGAACAGTTTAAGAAAAACCTTTCTCAACCAGCTATTGCAAGGAATTTAGGGATTTCACCATCTACGGTCCGTAATATCATTAAAGGGTTCAGAGAATCTGGAGAAACCACTGGACGTAAGCAGCTAAGCCCGTGACCTTCGATCCCTCAGGCTGTACTGCATCAACAAGCGACATCAGTGTGTAAAGGATATCACCACATGGGCTCAAGAACACTTCAGAAACCCACTGTCAGTAACTACAGTTGGTCGCTACATCTGTAAGTGCAAGTTAAAACTCTCCTATGCAAGGCGAAAACCGTTTATCAACAACACCCAGAAACGCCGTCGGCTTCGCTGGGCCTGAGCTCATTTAAGATGGACTGATACAAAGTGGAAAAGTGTTCTGTGGTCTGACGAGTCCACATTTCAAATTGTTTTTGGAAACTGTGGACGTCGTGTCCTCCGGACCAAAGAGGAAAAGAACCATACGGATTGTTATAGGCGCAAAGTTGAAAAGCCAGCATCTGTGATGGTATGGGGGTGCATTAGTGCCCAAGACATGGGTAACGCACACATCTGTGAAGTCGCCATTAATGCTGAAAGGTACATACAGGTTTTGGAGCAACACATGTTGCCCTCCAAGCAACGTTACTATGGACGCCCCTGCTTATTTCAGCAAGACAATGCAAAGTCACGTGTTACATCAACGTGGCTTCATAGTAAAAGAGTAGACTGGCCTGCCTGTAGTCCAGACCTGTCTCCCATTGAAAATGTGTGGCGCATTATGAAGCCTAAAATACCACAACAGAGACCCCCGGACTGTTGAACAACTTAAGCTGTACATCAAGCAAGAATGGGAAAGAATTCCACCTGAGAAGCTTAAAAAATGTTCCAAAACGTTTACTGAGTGTTGTTAAAAGGAAAGGCCATGTAACACAGTGGTGAACATGCCCTTTCCCAACTACTTTGGCACATGTTGCAGCCATGAAATTCTAAGTTAATTATTATTTGCAAAAAAAAAAAAAAATTTGTAGTGCATTCAATTGAATATGGGTTGAAAAGGATTTGCAAATAATTGTATTCCGTTTATATTTACATCTAACACAATTTCCCAACTCATATGGAAACGGGGTTTGTACTTTTCTTCCCATCTGGTTCCTACCCATCCCTCTCATCATGACCATCCCTACAGCAGTGAGGCGTATTCATGCTGCATGAGGACAACCCGTCCTGTGTACATAAAAAAAAGACATGCTGCTGGTGGAGATATGAATGCCAATGAAAAACACATTTGGCCCTATGAATGTGAAAGATAACGCCATTGACTTTTCCCCTTTACCTGTGCTGTGTGACACCTGCTTGATGAGCACAGTTAAATTCTCCCCCTGTCAGCAAACTTATGGATGTGCTGATGTGCTGCGACTGGGCCGGGCTGATCCTACCCAACATGCATTAGGGCCAGCTGTTGTGGCTCATCCGTCGCTGTGCGTGTGTGCACACTCTAATGGTTCCAAAACTGACAGGCAGATCCTAACATAACTACGTGTCTACCTTCATCCAGCTGCTCACTATTCTATCCTTTCCACAGACAGTGACCATATCCCTACAGAGGTGCCAACATAATTGAGTCCAAGAAGGCGGACTATACACAATGGTCATGGGGGACTAGTTCAGGGCCCTGGTCATGGGGGACTAGTTCAGGGCCCTATGATTTCCGCGTTTACAAAATCAGAGGCGTATTCCACTGTTAAGACTCAAACCATCACGAAAATGTACATAAATGTGAGTGAAATAACTGTCATCCTTAGAGAAGGAGCGTTCAACTGTGGAAATAATGTTTCTGGCAATTGGTCTTAAAAACACTCAACCACCCCCTCCTGAACTAAACAATGGCCAAAACAGCTACTTGGAATTAGGGTTGGGCGATATGGACCAAAGCTGACATCCGGGTATTTTTAGACCAAATATACAATATTTATCGACATTTTAAAGTGGAACATTATCACAATTTCAGAATTGTTAAAACTATTAAAAATCAGTTCCCAGTGGCTTATTATATTTTTCTAATTTTTTTGTTAAAATTTTACCCATCACGCAATATCCCTAAAAAAGGTTCAAAGTGCCTGATTTTAACCATCGTTATATACACCCGTCCATTTTCCTGTGACGTCACATAGTGAAGCCAACACAAACAAACATGGCGGAAAGAACAGCAAGCTATAGCGACATTAGCTCGGATTCAGACCCGGATTTCAGCGGCTTAAGCGATTCAACAGATTACGCATGTATTGAAACGGATGGTTGTAGTGTGGAGGCAGGTAGCGAAAATGAAATTGAAGAAGAAACTGAAGCCATTGAGCCATATCGGTTTGAACCGTATGCAAGCGAAACCGACACGACAGCCAGCGACACGGGAGAAAGCGAGGACGAATTCGGCGATCGCCTTCTAACCAACGATTGGTATGTGTTTGTTTGGCATTAAAGGAAACTAACAACTATGAACTAGGTTTACAGCATATGAAATACATTTGGCAACAACATGCACTTTGAGAGTGCAGATAGCCCAGTTTTCATCAATTAATATATTCTGTAGACATACCCTCATCCGCGCTCTTTTCCTGAAAGCTGATCTGTCCAGTTTTGGAGTTGATGTCAGCAGGCCAGGGAAGCTAGGGTCGATAGCTCGCTCGTCTGCGGGAACAAACTGCCGCCATTGCTTGCCGTGCTACCGAGGCCCTTTGTCCCTGAATTGCTCACACACTCCGGCAGATTCAATGGGGGTCTGGCGGCAGATTTCTTTGACTTTATCGTTGGAAATGCATCTGCTTTGAGTGTCGGAGGATATCCACACATTCTTGCCATCTCTGTCGTAGCATAGCTTTCGTCGGTAAAGTGTGCGGAACAAACGTCCAATTTCTTGCCACTTTCGCATCTTTGGGCCACTGGTGCAACTTGAATCCGTCCCTGTTCGTGTTGTTACACCCTCCGACAACACACCGACGAGGCATGATGTCTCCAAGGTACGGAAAACAGTCGAAAAAACAGAAAATAACGGAGCTGATTTGACTCGGTGTTTGAGAAAATGGCGGATTGCTTCCTGCTCCGAGAGCAAATATTAGAAAGGCGTTTAATTCGCCAAAATTTACCCATTTAGAGTTCGGAAATCGGTTAAAAAAATATATGGTCTTTTTTCTGCAACATCAAGGTATATATTGACGCTTACATAGGTCTGGTGATAATGTTCCCCTTCAAACAAAACCTGCAAAGTGTTTAGTTCAAACTGAACGCCACATTACTGTTACTACCAGTGTTTTGAAAATTACTTTTAAAACGTATGTAATTATAGTTACTCGTTACTTAACCAAAAAGTAATTTAATTTGGGTAACTTGGTCCGCATTGCCGGCATTAAGTCGGACACGTTTCCAGTGAGGGTTGGACTCCGCCAAGGCTGCCCTTTGTCACCGATTCTGTTCATAACTTTTATGGACAGAATTTCTAGGCGCAGTCAAGGCGTTGAGGGGATCCGGTTTGGTGGCTGCAGGATTAGGTCTCTGCTTTTTGCAGATGATGTGGTCCTGATGGCTTCATCTGGCCAGGATCTTCAGCTCTCACTGGATCGGTTCGCAGCCGAGTGTGAAGCGACTGGGATGAGAATCAGCACCTCCAAGTCCGAGTCCATGGTTCTCGCCCGGAAAAGGGTGGAGTCCCATCTCCGGGTTGCGGAGGAGACCCTGCCCCAAGTGGAGGAGTTCAAGTACCTCGGAGTCTTGTTCACGAGTGAGGGAAGAGTGGATCGTGAGATCGACAGGCGGATCGGTGCGGTGTCTTCAGTAATGCGGACGCTGTATTGATCCGTTGTGGTGAAGAAGGAGCTGAGCCGGAAGGCAAAGCTCTCATTTTACCGGTCGATCTACGTTCCCATCCTCACCTATGGTCATGAGCTTTGGGTTATGACCGAAAGCACAAGATCACGGGTACAAGCGGCCGAAATGAGTTTCCTCCGCCGGGTGGCGGGGCTCTCCCTTCGAGATAGGGTGAGAAGCTCTGCCATCCGGGAAGAGATCAAAGTAAAGCCGCTGCTCCTCCACATCAAGAGGAGCCAGATGAGGTGGTTCGGGCATCTGGTCAGGATGCCACCCGAACGCCTCCCTAGGGAGGTGTTTAGGGCACGTCCGACCGGTAGGAGGCCACGGGGAAGACCCAGGACACGTTGGGAAGACTATGTCTCCCGGCTGGCCTGGGAACGCCTCGGGATCCCCCAGGAAGAGCTGGACGAAGTGGCTGGGGAGAGGGAAGTCTGGGCTTCCCTGCTTAGGCTGCTGCCCCCGCGACCCGACCTCGGATAAGCGGAAGAAGATGGATGGATGGATGGAATTTGGGTAACACTTTAGTATGGGGAACGTATGAACCATTAATTAGTTGCTTATTAATATAGGGTTAGGGTAAGGGTTAGGGAAGACTCTTAGTTAATGGCTTACTGGTTGTATAATAAGGCCATGCAGAATACGGCAATAATAAGTACTTAATAAGTACTTAATGACTAATTAACAGCCAATATGTTACTAATTTGCATGTTAATAAGCAACTAATTAATGGTTCATATGTTCCTCATACTTAAGTGTTACCTTAAATTCTAATGGAATTACTCCTTAATAATGTAATCAAGCACTATGGAGAGTAATTAAATCGTTATTAAAAAAAGTTGTACGTCATATGCAGTTGAGAGAAGTTTCATATGAGAGCAGTAGAGCTATGAATCTTTGGGCACCACACGGTTCGATTCGATTCTTGGGGGAAACGATTCGATATGTATTGATTTATATGATGATATATTGTATCATGTAAAAGGCATGTGTTCTGCACACGAATGCCATCAACACATTTCCAGCTGAGTGTAATTGTAATGAATAGAAACACAAAAGATATATCTGAGTGGTCTTTTAAGCTGATGACATAACTGCATTCCACCCTGCACAGCAAACAAAAAGCAGGTATTGGTAAAAGACTGTCACTTACCCACCTGCTCCGAGTGCCACCCACACTGGTTCAAATGTAACTTAGATCATGGGTTTCACTATGTAAAGCCCTTTGAGTCACGAGAGAAAAACGCTATATAAATATAATTCACTTCACTTCATGCATTTTTTCCACATCTTCATGTATCGGTAAAATCCCAACAATAAACATTCCTAATTATTAAACAGGTTTGAGTGAATGGTAACTTGTTCAATGATTAGGTCTAAACCGGTGTTTTTCAACCTTTTTTGAGCCAAGGCACATTTTTTGCGTTGAAAAAATTTGGAGGCACACCACCAGCAGAAATCATTAAAAAAACGAAACACAGTTGACAGTAAAAAGTTTAAAGTCAATTGTTGGGTATGACTTTAAAGCATAACCAAGCGTGCATCAATGTTGCTCTTGTCTCAAAGTAGGTGTACTGTCACCACCTGTCACATCACGCCCTGACTTATTTGGACTTTTTTGCTGTGTGTAGTGTTTTAGTTCTTGTCTTGCGCTCCTAATTTGGTGGCTTTTTCTCTTTTTTTTTGGTATTTTCCTGTAGCAGTTTCATGTCTTCCTTGACCGCTATTCCCCACACCTGCTTTGTTTTAGCAATCAAGAATATTTCAGTTGTTTTTATCCTTCTTTGTGGGAACATTGTTGATTGTCATGTCATGTTCGGATGTACTTTGCGGTCTTTGCTCCACAGTAAGTCTTTGCTGTCGTCCAGCATTCTGTTTTTGTTTACTTTGTAGCCAGTTCAGTTTTAGTTTTCTTCATACCTGCCAACTTTTGAAATCAGAAAAACCTAGTGTCCAGGGGCCGCAGGCCCCGGTAGGTCCAGGACAAAGTCCTGGTGGGGTGTTCACTTCGCCCCCCGACGCAAAATGATTATTAGCATTCAGACAGGTTAAAATGTTGCTAAAACCATCACTTTTCTATCAGTCACAGTGACTTTTCAAAACAAAAATATTACAGCAAAAATCATATGGGTTGATTGACATGTTTATTCTGTAAGCTAACTTCAATAGTTTGAAATTATTTTGTTTTGAACATGTTATCGTTATCACAAATAAAAAGATGCACTGTACACAGAAATTATTTTTGATTTCATTTATTGTTTATGTAATAAAAGATTTACTTAAAATGTTATGTTTTGTGAGTTTTTTTATGCTACGAACTGTACTTACCGGCGATGTAAACCGAAGGAGACATTTCCGTAATGAAAGCTGCAACACCCTTTTTAGATCCCATCATCACTGCAGCATTATCGGCAGCAAAGCAAACCAAATTCTGCCAAGGAATTTCGTTTGAGTCTATTTCTTCCGCGAGTATTTTGTAAATGTTTTCGCCTGTGGAAGCCGTATTGCATTCCCTCAAAGACAGAAGTACTGACAATACTTTTCCAATGTCGTCATCGAAATATCGAACACAAATGGGGTACAGTTTTACATCGTCATAATCGGTGCTGCCGTCAGTCGACATGCTAAATGGTTCCGTCTTCATGACATCGGCGATACTTTTTGAGGATTCTGTTTCAAGACACTGAATAATGTTTGATGTTTTAGTTCGACCACATCCATATTTTTTGGCGATTTTCGAGTCGGGAAACATTTTCCGAAATAACTGTCCCATGTGATCAGCCAGTGCGATTGGAAGTCCATGCTCAATTATTGCCTCCGTAAATAAAACTTCGGCATTTATCACGTCCAAAGAATCTGTTTGGGCGACGAAAAACGTTGAAAGTTTTCCACTTGTATCGCTAGCAACGGCATTAGACTTGTGTTTTTTTGTCCCAACGTGGTCTTTTACATCGCTAATTCCTCCGTGTTCGATCGAAAAATCTTGTCTGCACAAGGTGCAATTCGCGTAGTTTTCACCCTTTTTGGAACGGATAATTATTCCCGGATAGGCTTTTGAATATTCTTCACGGAATGACTGCAGTTTTCTTTTCGGTTTAAGACTCGTTTGCGATTTTTCTCCGGCTGATTCCATGATCGTTCGCTTGTTTGGAAACAATGGCAACTGGTGCCTCGTGCTTGGCAGCGGTGCTATAAATAGCCTCGCGCATGGCATTCGGAATGGCTCGATAGGAAGTTACGGGAAGCAGTGTCGATTGTCATTGTTGTTATGCGATTTCGTGAATAAAACTTAAATTTTTTTTTTTTTTTTTAATTAATGAAAAACCGTACTTTTTATCACTGCAACCGTAACCCGGAATAGGTTGATGAAAACCGTACTAATTACGGGAAAACCGGAGTAGTTGGCAGGTATGTTTCTTCTGCATACCCTTCCCTAAGCTTCAATGCCCTTTCTTAAATAAATAAATAAATAAATGGGTTGTACTTGTATAGCGCTTTTCTACCTTCAAGGTACTCAAAGCGCTTTGACACTACTTCCACATTTACCCATTCACACACACATTCACACACTGATGGAGGGAGCTGCCATGCAAGGCGCTAACCAGCACCCATCAGGAGCAAGGGTGAAGTGTCTTGCTCAGGACACAACGGACATGACGAGGTTGGTACTAGGTGGGGATTGAACCAGGGACCCTCGGGTCGCGCACGGCCATTCTTCCACTGCGCCACGCCGTCCCTAGTGCCTTAGGGGCACTCACCTTTTGTTTATTTTTGGTTTAAACATTAGACACCTTTTTACCTGCACACTGCCTCCCGCTGTTCCCGACATCTACAACGCAATTAGCTACCGGCTGCCACCTACTGATATGGAAGAGTATTACACGGTTACTCTGCCGAGCTCTAGACAGCACCGACACTCAACAACAACACATAATGTGCAGACTATAATTACTGGTTGCAAAAAATATTTTTAACCCAAATAAGTGATGATCTGCCACGGCACACCAGACTGTGCCGTGACTGTATCACGGCACAATGGTTGAAAAACACTGGTCTAAACAGACACATGATAACTACGGATAATTACAGGTCAAAAGGACACTCACAGGAAAGCAACAATCCCTTATTTAGACAAAAAGGTAAGTAATAGGACTTCTTGGTATTAAAATCCAAGATAACCAAATGTGGAAACATCAGGGTTAGAGAAATTTGTGTCACTCTATTGAAAAAGATGAGGGAGACGCCCTTTTCAAAGTTTGAGCCCATGAACCCCAGAAAGGTCTGTTTCTGCCCCTCCTGGCATGAATAATCACCCCTAGCTCTCCTGTAATGTGCTTTGGATGATATATTGAACCACATTTATTACTGCTCCACTTCCACCAGGCTGGGGAGCAGCACGCCTTCCATTAATAAAGAAAGGGCTGCTACAAGACTTGCCAACAGTCAAAGACTACGTGATTAGATCTACTGCTAAAAGACTGAATGGCCTAATTGGTAAATGTGGAGGCATGGACAGCTCCCATTTGCCAATAAGGGGAAGGCATAGTTCAGCTGGTAGAGACGACAATCAAGCACTTTCAAGATTGATCCCTGGCTCCCCTAAGGCCAACCTTAGCCGTGAAGTACTCCTGCGTCCTTTGTAAGTGTGTCCACTATGAACATTGCAGATTGGCATCTGACTTGTCATTGAAGATTAATGAACATCAATTAATAGTTGTTCTAAACTCCTGTTTCAACACCAAAGCCCCACCTAAGAACTTGCAGTTTTGGTTGATTTTGGCGGCGCCGGTGGATCAAAGCGGTAGTGTTTTGCTAGAAGACGAAAAACAATTCCCATGAGGACTAGCGCATATAGCGTCAAACTGACATGATGTCTGCTGTAATATTGACACGGATCACAAATATTGTGTGTGTGTGTCTTTCTGTCTTTTTTCCGGCAACTTTCCTTTCACCTTTTATCATACTTGCCAACCCTCCCGGATTTTCCGGGAGACTCCCGAAATTCAGCGCCTCTCCCGAAAACCTCCCGGGACAAATTTTCTCCCGAAAATCTCCCGAAATTCATGCGGACCTGAGTGACGTGTCGACAGCCTGTTTTCACGTCCGTAAAGCAGTTCGTCTGCCGTAAACAGCAATGTTGTGACACTCCTAAACAGGACAATACTGCCATCTACTGTACATGCATATGTGACAATAACATCTCAGGCTTTTAGAGAGTGCAGTGCACAACTGCGCACACAACAAGGAGACGAAGCAGAATGCATCATCAGAGAGGGTGTTCAGCATGGTTAGACAAATAGTGACAGAGAATAGAACAAGGATGGACAATTCAACCCTTAACTCAACAATGAGTAGATGAGTGTTGTGTGTGTGTATATGCGTAAATAAATGAACACTGAAATTCAAATATTTTTCTTATTTATAGGTTGATTGGCAACACTAAATTGGCCCTAGTGTGTGAATGTGAGTGTGAATGTTGTCTGTCTATCTGTGTTGGCCCTGCGATGAGGTGGCGACTTGTCCAGGGTGTACCCTGCCTTCCGCCCGATTGTAGCTGAGATAGGCTCCAGCACCCCCCGCGACCCCAAAGGGAATAAGCGGTAGAAAATGGATGGATGGATATATATATATATATATATATATATATATATATATATATATATATATATATATATATATATATATATATATATATATATATAGCTAGAATTCTCTGAAAGTCAAGTATTTCTTATATATATATATATATGAAATACTTGACTTGGTGAATTCTAGCTGTAAATATACTCCTCCCCTCTTAACCACGCCCCCCGGGACCACCCCCCCCGCACCCCCACCATCTCCCGAAATCGGAGGTCTCAAGGTTGGCAAGTATGCCTTTTATCTTCACAACACACGTCACTTGCCATCCTTGTCCCGGAAGTCCCGTCCCCCAGTCAAGCCATAGGCTAGAACTAGAGATGTCTGATAAATGCGTTAAAATGTAATATCGGAAATTATCGGTATCGTTTTTTTTTAATCATCGGTATCGTTTTTTTTAAATTAATTAAAAAATATATATTTTTTTTTTTTTTTATTAAATCAACATAAAAAACACAAGATACACTTACAATTAGTGCACCAACCCAAAAAAATCTCCCTCCCCCATTCACACTCATTCACACAAAAGGGTTGTTTCTTTCTGTTATTAATATTCTGGTTCCTACATTATATATCAATATATATCAATACAGTCTGCAAGGGATACAGTCCGTAAGCACACATGATTGTGCGTGCTGCTGGTCCACTAATAGTACTAACCTTTAACAGTTAATTTTACTCATTTTCATTGATTACTAGTTTCTATGTAACTGTTTTTATATTGTTTTACTTTACTTTTTATTCAAGAAAATGTTTGTAATTTATTTATCTTATTTTTATTATCATTTTTTTTTTTTAAGTATCTTATCTTCACCATACCTGGTTGTCCAAAATAGGCATAATAATGTGTTAATTCCACGACTGTATATAACGGTCGATATCGGTATCGGTAATTAAAGAGTTGGACAATATCGGAATATCGGATATCGGCAAAAATCCATTATCGGACATCCCTAGCTAGAACCCATAGGGGTTTGGGACAACGCTGACTTGACTTGACTCGTGGAAAAGAAATATATTTGACATGTGTTTGCCTTTTTACTTTAACATCTTATATGTTGTGTTTTCAAAATGAGAAAATTCTGGATGCATGTACTTTTAAAGAATGTGCTTTTTTTTATATATATTTGAAGATTAATGTGCCTATGGGTGTTCTCATTCATCAGATTATTGGTATACTGTTGGAATTTAACTGATCAGTTTTCCTAGAAGACCTTCGGCCTCTTATCACAGTATCGGTTCATGCTCATAGACTTAGCTTGGACAGATCTAGTCTGAACGCTCAGTGCTAAGGTTTTAACTATTTATAATGACGAGCGTATGCACCGGAAGAAATGCTTCTGTTATTTTGTGGTATAAATAAGAATGTATCCATCAATAAATTGTAAAAATAGAGTCGAATCGTTCATACACCATATTGAATCTCATTGAATCGTTCATACACTAAATCGTAACTCAGGCTATGTCTACACTAAGCCGGATAACCCCTTAAAGGCCTACTGAAACCCACTACTCCCGACCACGCAGTCTGATAGTTTATACATCAATAATGAAATCTTAACATTGCAACACATGCCAATACGGCCGGGTTAGCTTACTAAAGTGCAATTTTAAATTTTGCGCGAAATATCCTGCTGAAAACGTCTCGGTATGATGACGCCTGCGCGTGACGTCACGGATTGTAGAGGACATTTTTGGGACAGCATGGTGGCCAGCTATTAAGTAGTCTGTTTTCATCGCAAAATTCCACAGTATTCTGGACATCTGTGTTGGTGAATCTTTTGCAATTTGTTCAATGAACAATGGAGACAGCAAAGAAGAAAGTTGTAGGTGGGAAGCGGTGTATTGCGGGCGGCTGCAGCAACACAAACACAGCCGGTGTTTCATTGTTTACATTCCCGAAAGATGACAGTCAAGCTTTACCATTGGCCTGTGGAGAACTGGGACAACAGAGACTCTTACCAGGAGGACTTTGAGTTGAATACACAGACGCGGTACCGTGAGTACGCATGCAGCTGCGGCTTCCAAACATTTGATCGCTTGCCCGTACGTGCATGCCGCTATGTGCATGTCACATACGTAACTTTGGGGACTTTGGGGAAATATATGTGCTGTATGAACTTTGGGGAGGTGAACGGTACTTTGGGCTGTGGGATCGAGTGTGTTGTGCAGGTGTTTGAGTTGTATTGGCGGGTTATATGGACGGGAGGGGGGAGGTGTTTGTTATGCGGGATTAACTTGTGGCATATTAAATATAAGACTGGTTGTGTTGTGGCTAATAGAGTATATATATGTCTCGTGTTTATTTACTGTTTTAGTCATTCCCAGCTGAATATCAGGTCCCACCCGCCTCTCACAGCATCTTCCCTATCTGAATCGCTCCCACTACCCTCTAGTCTTTCACTCTCACTTTCCTCATCCACGAATCTTTCATCCTCGCTCAAATTAATGGGGAAATTGTCGCTTTCTCGGTCCGAATTTCTCTCGCTTCTGGTGGCCATGATTGTAAACAATGTGCAGATGTGAGGAGCTCCACAACCTGTGACGTCACGCTACTCGTCTTCTACTTCCGGTACAGGGAAGGCTTTTTTATCAGCGACCAAAAGTTGCAAACTTTATCGTCGATGTTCTCTACTAAATCCTATCAGCAAAAATATGGCAATATCGCGAAATGATCAAGTATGACACATAGAATGGACCTGCTATCCCCGTTTAAATAAGAAAATCGCATTTCAGTAGGCCTTTAAATGAATAATTAGCCACACTAAACTATTGTTTAAGGTCTAAGCAACTATGTAAAACTGAGGTTAAGACTTACACGACATGGTTAAATTGACTTTTTACACACTGCATATTGCTTAAGAGTCACTTTAAAATACATGTAAATACACAGTTTAAAGAAATCTGATAGAAGCACTTAATCGGAACTGGGCAATACAACGTTCGTTATAAATCCAGCCTGAGAGGAACTTAAATATAGCAAGACATTATATAAATGCAAGCCTTTTTATCATCAGAACCGTGTCTTCCTCTAAGCAAGTTGAACAGTTGCGGCACATGCTAATCCTTGTCTGCGTGCATCCTTGCAACTTGCATTTCACGCTCCATGTCATCCCAGCAGAAAAGGAGCATAACAAACTACTACTATAAAGCCACATCCCAACCTTCACCAGTAGACACATGCAGCAAATGCTGAAGATTAGTCCTGACTGAGTCATATTTGAATAGTAAGACAGGGAGCGCTGACACCGCTGAATAGCTCTATTTATTATGATACCGTATCTAACAAACTGCCATTAAAATACTGTGCAAAACCATCAAAAGCGTTCCATCATTTATAGCCTTTTTCCACAGCAGCCACACAGTAAAGCACAGGGCAGATACAATTTGTTTGAGAAGAGGACAAAATACAACATTCTGTAAAACTTTTAAGGCGGGGGCGGAAGAACAAGGAAGAAATACTGAGTGTATTGTTGATATGATGGCAGCTCAGAGTAAAACGATTAGTCAACATTGTTAAATTGACAAAATATTTTTGGAGTTCCGGTCTCCCAGATGAGTCAGGTTACTTCTAGACCTCCACCCCAGATCACACCTCACTCCTACCCACTTCTCCAAAGTAGGCTGGCTCAGAGTGGAGGACAGAGTAAAACAACTTGCACTGAGCCTGGTCTGTAAAATCCGCTACACCTCCCTGATACCGAAGTACATGTCAAACTACTTCCTTAACGTAAATGACCGCCATAACCACAACACCAGGGGGAGCTCCACTAACCACGTTAAACCCACATTGTGATCTAACAAAGGTCTTAACTCATTCTCCTTCTATGCCACATCAATATGGAATGCACTCCCAACAGGTGTAAAAGAAAGTGCATCTCTATCCTCCTTCAAAACCGCACTAAAAGAACACCTCCAGGCAACTGCAACCGTAAACTAAGTTAATGATTATTTGCAAAAAAAAAATAGGTTTCTCAGTTTGAACATTAAATATCTTGTCTTTGCAGTCTATTCAATTAAATATAAGTTGAAAAGGATTTCTTTACGATTTACACAACATGCCAACTTCACTGGTTTTGTATTTACTTTTTAGAAGTCAACCAGCGATTACTTTTTCTATCATCGAAATGATCGCTTGCCGCGGATAGATTGGATTAGAGTATTTGAAACGTACCTACATTTTTCTGAAATATTCTGAAATACTGTTTGTAAATATATTGACTTATTCTGCCTATGTTTTTCGCTGTAAACATTATGTAATTCCATAATGCTTTGACAATGAAATCACAAAATTTACACAGGCTTCGGATAAATTGCAGGTGAAAACATTTTACTGGAAAAATGTTCAACACCAGAACAGTTTACACTACAGAAACAATCAAAACAATCAATAAAATATTCATAAAGATGGAACTTAAAATAGAATGAAAAATAGGACATGTCTGAGCACCTTTCTTAGCGTTGAGGCTCACTGACATGTTCTACAGCCCCAGTAAAGAGCCAAATTGTGTTTTCTTTGAGGTTTATCCATTACACAATGCCACAGTAAGGATTAAAAATGTATTTCCATCTGAATCAGAGTATCAGTATGGGCTTACACTGTATTCCTGCATAATGTCAACACCCCCATGGCACTGTGCACCGGTTCCTATTTTCTAGTTAGAAAGTTGGCAACCCTAATGGGAACATTTCAATCCTAAAACACATCAAAACACAAATAACTTGCTCAATTTGCAAAGCGGACCTTGTTTTCCATTGCACTACGTACAGTATATTACAAACCCTGTTTCCATATGAGTTGGGAAATTGTGTTAGATGTAAATATAAACTTAATACAATGATTTGCAAATCCTTTTCAACCCATATTCAGTTGAATATGCTACAAAGACAACATATTTGATGTTCAAACTGATAAACTTATTTTTTTTTTTTTTTTGCAAATAATCATTAACTTTAGAATTTGATGCCAGCAACACGTGACAAAGAAGTTGGGAAAGGTGGCAATAAATACTGATAAAGTTGAGGAATGCTCATCAAACACTTATTTGGAACATCCCACAGGGGAACAGGCAAATTGGGAACGGGTGGGTGCCATGATTGGGTATAAAAGTAGATTCCATGAAATGCTCAGACATTCACAAACAAGGATGGGGCGAGGGTCACCACTTTGTCAACAAATGCGTGAGCAAATTGTTGAACAGTTTAAGAAAAACCTTTCTCAACCAGCTATTGCAAGGAATTTAGGGATTTCACCATCTACGGTCCATAATATCATCAAAGGGTTCAGAGAATCTGGAGAAATCACTGCACGTAAGCAGCTAAGCCCGTGACCTTCCATCCCTCAGGCTGTACTGCATCAACAAGCGACATCAGTGTGTAAAGGATATCACCACATGGGCACAGGAACACTTAAGAAACCCACTGTCAGTAACTACAGTTGGTCGCTACATCTGCAAGTGCAAGTTAAAACTCTTCTATGCAAGGCGAAAACCGTTTATCAACAACACCCAGAAACGCCGTCGGCTTCGCTGGGCCTGAGCTCATCCAAGATGGACTGATACAAAGTGGAAAAGTGTTCTGTGGTCTGACGAGTCCACATTTCAAATTGTTTTTGGAAACTGTGGACGTCGTGTCCTCCGGACCAAAGAGGAAAAGAACCATCCGGATTGTTATAGGCGCAAAGTTGAAAAGCCAGCATCTGTGATGGTATGAGGGTGTATTAATGCCCAAGACACGGGTAACTTACACATCTGTGAAGGCGCCTTTAATGCTGAAAGGTACATACATGTTTTGGAGCAACATATGTTGCCATCCAAGCAACGTTACCATGGACGCCCCTGCTTATTTCAGCAAGACAATGCCTAGCCACGTGTTACATCAACGTGGCTTCATAGTAAAAGAGTGCGGGTACTAGACTGGCCTGCCTGTAGTCCAGACCTGTCTCCCATTGGAAATGTGTGGCGCATTATGAAGCCTAAAATACCACAACGGAGACCCCCGGACTGTTGAACAACTTAAGCTGTACATCAAGCAAGAATGGGAAAGAATTCCACCTGAGAAGCTTAAAAAATGTGTCTCCTCAGTTCCCAAACGTTTACTGAGTGTTGTTAAAAAGATAGGCCAGGTAACACAGTGGTGAACATGCCCTTTCCCAACTAAAAAATAAAGTTTATGAGTTTGAACATCAAATATCTTGTCTCTGTAGTGCATTCAATTGAATATGGGTTGGAAATGATTTGCAAATCATTGTATTCCGTTTATATTAACATCTAACACAATTTCCCAACTCATATGGAAACGGGGTTTGTACATGCATTTAAGGAAAAGGCATGTCAGACATCTGGAAAATCTCCTCGATAAGATAGTTGGCATTGTTGGTCTAACAACAGAGAGACTAAGGTGTGTAAAAAATGGATTTAACTATCATTTTAGCCAAAGTACGGCAGCTAAACTTTGCCTTGTGCATCTTTCTGAACACATCGTCACAAAATGTTATTTTCTTTATTAATGAAACGAGATAGCTTTGGTGTTGCGCCGTCGCTTATTTTTATTGCTGCTTTTTTTTAACTGTCCTCTGTTCACATTAAAAAAAAAAACTTTATTCTTATCAGAACTTTCTTTGTCCTTGCTTTTAAATTGACACACGTTTAATAGTTTTTTTTGTTTGTAACAGCCTAATGAGCACCGCATTTACAGTTTCAATTGATATTTGTGAATGAAGTTCATTTGCCAAAAATATCTCAAGCTGAATTTAAAAAGCCTATTTCTAAGTGAGAGCCACTTAAGATAGTCAATGAGTAGTCAACTATCAAAACAGTTAGTATTTTCAGCCCTAATGGCACCACTTATATGTTCATCATCATCTATGAACCAGCGAGTAGCCTGCTATCTAACACAAATATGATATTTTAAGCAATTTTGTTAACATTTCAGCCTTAGAGTTGTTCTGCTCTCCTATCCTCTCATATACTTTTGTCCTTAAAAACACACTTTTGAAAAAACTGGCTAAAGTGACGAGTCTCAAAACTCTTGTCTTTAGCGTGTGCATTTGGATAAGTTACACAGAGTTATGGCTCGTCTTAATCTGATAACGTCACAGTTGTGGCTTTAAACACACTAAGAATACATATCATATGTTTTAATGTACACTTTCTGCTACTTTCACGCTTGGTGAAAACAGATCAAAATGGGCTTTGAAAGAAGCTGATGGTGCTCAATTCTCACAGGATAAGACCCCAGTCGCAGCGCTCAAATTTAACCGCAGCAATTGCGGCAAGTGCCGCGACCGCCCTCGTCATTTGCTGTAATGCCCAAAAATTTACCAACATTTTCGGCAAGAACATGCCGTGACCGCCCTTGACTTATTACTTGTTAATGGACGAGGGATGTAACTGTAAACGGTAAAGTGATAAATTACGATAATTCCAGACGGTTAGTAATAATTAGGGATGATACTCGAAACCGGTTTTCCCGGTTGTTCGAGAAGAAAAGAACAGAGTCCTCGGACTCGAACCCCTTTTTGAGAACCGGTACCCGTTATCGAGACCACTATAGTAAAGAAAAAGAGGTTCTTTATTCGAATCCCTCGGAACGAATCCCGTCCCGACCAGAAATGCTCCGTGAGACATCACAAGAAATGACGTCACATAGCTCAGTCATTAGGCGCAGATAGGGAAAGCAGGAAAAACAATGGACCGGAAAAAGCGCTCCAAGGTGTAATAAAGTTCAAAACAAAAGATATAATACAATGAATAACTTTACTGAGGGTACAAACACATGACGAACACTTTTACGACCAACCGGAAACATAGCAATCAGGCTAGCAACGCACCTCCTTTACGGCAGCTGTCGCAACGTTCTTAAAGCAACCGCAGCACATACATATATATACAACATATATCTCCCTTTTTTAACTTTTATTTTCTTTCCTTGTAAACAAAACAAAATCACACTGCATATGTGTTGTCTGTCTGATTATAAATAATGCAGACGAGGCGTGTTGGCTGAGTTCTTCACGTTTACTTTCACAGCGTGCTCATAACCTCATTCTTAGCTGCCGGGTGGTGACATGCAACAACACTTTTCGGGGCTACCGCGCGTGCTCGTCACTCCCGTTGCATGCTGGGTAGTGTAGTTGTTATATTCCCTAGCTCATAACATCACATCTTTCCCCCTATAAAGAAATAATGTTAACTCAATAAAGTGTATTTCTTTTTTTTAGCTTTAACCTTTCATTTTGTTGCATTGTAACCACATTTGCAAACAACTTTTGTCTTCATAGAATTTTCTTTCAATAAAGAAATCAAGTGCAAAAATGTCAAAGCATCATAACAAACAGTTATGTCAAATAGCAGCAGAAGTGCACTTTTTGGAGAGCTGTATCATTTTCAGTTTTGTGCCCAAGGGACTGATTTTATTTAACACTATATTATTATTTATTCACCTATAGTGATCACAGAGACAGGTTGTTTTTGTGTTACTGTATATATTTGTTTTTCTGAAAAATCCCACTTAATATACTTTGGGTAACAACAGTCAATATTTTTTTTTTTTTTTTTTCAGGGGGGTAACAGTCAATATTTATTTATTTATTTTATTATATTTTTTTCTTATATAATAAAAGTGAGCTTTTTGTTAAACCAAATATTGTGTGTTTTTTTTCCATATCCAACAACCTATCTGGACTCTATAAGAGAATCGATAAGGAATCGGTTTGATAAGAGGATTCGATAATAGGCTCGAACTAGATAATTTATTATCAAACATCATCCCTAGTAATAATGTTTAATTTTTTAATCACCAAAATGCAGCAATTCATTTATTAAAGCATTTCCGGCAACACAAAGTCAGGCGCATGCACACTAGCGGTGTTTGCCTTGATAATTACGGCGGACTAAGGACACTGACTTTGCTGCGGAGATTTCCCCTCGGAGTAAACGGAGCCAAGCGCTTGGTTTAACGTCATTTCCCCTCGCTTCCCGCCGTGCGTTTAAGAGCGCACTGCTGTGTTTAGATGGAGACAGGTGTGGACAATATTGGAGAGACTTGTCCCCACACTAAAACTATACAGCGAAGGAGAACATTATTTGATGTTTTGCAGCAGGTGATGTGTTGTGAACCTTGTCACAACTTGTTCATAAAGTTGTTTTTTTTATTTACTGGTATGTTTACTCCTCCCTTATTTAACTGCAAACAGTATCAGTGTTCAAATAACATCAATACTACCTAAAGTTTTTTGTCATCTCATCGAATTGAACGCAGGCGGTGAAGATTGTGTATTCAATGTGAGAGGTATCACTCCGGGTTTTTTTTTTGTCGGCCAAACTGTGAATATTTATGTACTGTATTTTTCGGAGTATAAGTCGCACCGGCCAAAAATACATAATAAAGAAGGGAAAAAACATATATAAGTCGCACTGGAGTATAAGTCGCATTTTTGGGGGAAATTTATTTGATAAAACCCAACACCAAGAATAGACATTTGAAAGGCAATTTAAAATAAATAAAGAATAGTGAAGAACAGGCAGAATAAGTGTACGTTATATGAGACATAAATAACCAACTGAGATCGTGCCTGGTATGTTAACAAAACATATCATGGTAAGAGTCATTCAAATAACTATAACAAATAGAACATGCTATACGTTTACCAAACAATTTGTCACTCCTAATCGCTAAATCCCATGAAATCTTATACGTCTAGTCTCTTACGCGAATGAGCTAAATAATATTATTTGATATTTTACGGTAATGTGTTAATAATTTCACACATAAGTCGCTCCTGAGTATAAGTCGCACCCCCTCGTATAGGAAAAAAAACTGCGATTTATAGTCCGAAAAATACGGTACATGTCATTTTTAAATGTCAATACATTTTGCAAAACTTAAAAAAATAATGTTTTCACATTGTCATTATGGGGTATTATCTGTAGTAAATGTAAATGTAATTTACTCTATTTTGGAATAAGGCTGCAACATAAAATTAGAGCTGCAACAACTAATCGATTAAATCGATTATAAAAATAGTTGGCGATTAATTTAGTTATCGATTCGTTGGATCTATGCTATGCGCAGGAGCTATTTTTATTTTTTTTTAATTGTTTTTTTAATTTTTTTATAAACCTTTATTTATAAACTGCAACATGTACAAACAGCTGAGAAACAATAATCAAAATAAGTATGGTGTCAGTATGCTGTTTTTTTTCAATAAAATACTGGAAAGGATAGAAATGTAGTTTGTCTCTTTTATGCGATTAATCGAAGTAATAATCGACAGATTAATCGATTATCAAATTAATCGTTAGTTGCAGCCCTAAACAAAATGTGGAAAAGTGAAGCTCGGTGAATGCTTTCCCGATCCCTTGTAAATTATCTCAAGTTTTACAGCCTTTTTAAACAACAGATCATGACGTTATTTCCTTGCAAGTGTTGGTTCTATTTGTGCAGCGACAGTTGTGGGTGCAACCGTGCGTGTACTTTATAACACGCTTGGGCGACTAAATAAAACCTATATGATGTTGTCTGGGCTCCTTGTTAGTGTGGGCGGATTTGAAAGAAAATGCACACTTCATTGCACATGTAATATATCACTAAATTGATGATTAAATGTGGTATAATTCTACGAGAGCCGGTTATATTTTGTGCAGCAGCACGCTTCAGGCACTAAAAAAAACATTGATATTTCCTGGGCTCTGTGAGTGCGGGCTGATTTTAAAGATAGTGCACAATTTACTGCACATGTAAAAGATCACTATATTGATGGTTAAATTTGTTATGATTACACAAGTGTCAGTTTAATTTTTTTGCAGCAGCGCACGTGTGTACGTGCATGTTAGGCACTTCAAATATTCATGATGTTTCCTGGGCTCTGTAAGAGTGGGCTGGTTTTAAAGAAACGGAGTGCATCACAATAATCATGATCATATTAACAGAGGCGTAATGCCACCAAGTTAGCTGAGGCTGCTTGGACAAAATGTGCATGACAGCGGGGGAATGTGTTTGCATGTGGAGACAGACTGTTTGGAAACCACACTTGTGTGGATTGAGATCATTTTAACACAGAATATGCATTTTTTTTGAGTACCCGTGTTTATGTGGACATGGCCTGAGTCAAACGTGGTTATTAAATCCTCCTGAGAACCGGCATCTTCTGCAGTGAACATTTTTTTTCCGTCTGTTTATTTTGTCAGTCGTAAAAAAAAACAAAAAAACCTTGCTTTGCAAAACACAGACCCTAATTTTCGGGAAGATAGGTATGGCAAATCAATCAATCAATCAAAGTTGATTTATATAGCCCTTAATCACAAGTGTCTCAAAGGCTCAGATCCCACATCAGGGCAAGAAAAAACTCAACCCAATGGGAACAACCAGAAACCTTGGAGGGGACCAAATGCTATTAAATAAGCGTATTGTTGTGGTATTGTTATATACGTGTATAATTGTTTGGTTGTCAAATGTTAAGGTGGTATTATTAAATAGGTGTATAATTGTTTGGTTTTCAAATGTTAAGGTGGTAAAAATAAATAGGTATATCATTGTTTTGTTGTCAAATGTTAAGGTGGTATTATTAAATAGGTATATAATATTTGGTTGTCAAATGTTAAGGTGGTATTTTTAAATAGGTGTATAATGTTTGGTTGTCAAATGTTAAGGTGGTATTACTATATAAGTGTATAATTGGTTGTCTAATGTTAAGGTGGTGATATTAAATAGGTGTATAATTGTTTGGTTGTCAAATGTTAAGGTGGTATCATTATATAAGTATATAATTTTTTGGTTGTCAAATGTTAAGGTGGTATTCTTAAATATGTGTATAATGTTTGGTTGTCAAATGTTAAGGTGGTATTATTAAATAGGTGTATAATGTTTGGTTGTCAAATGTTTAGGTGGTATTACTATATAGTGTGTAATTGGTTGTCAAATGTTAAGGTGGTATTATTAAATAGGTATATAGTTGTTTGGTTGTCAAATGTTAAGGTGGTATTGTTAAATATGTGTATAATGCTTGGTTGTCAAATGTTTAGGTGGTATTACTATATAGTGTGTAACTGGTTGTCAAATGTTAAGGTGGTATTATTAAATAGGTATATAGTTGTTTGGTTGTCAAATGTTAAGGTGGCATTCTTAAATATGTGTATAATGTTTGGTTGTCCAGTGTTAAGGTGGTGATATTAAATAGGTGTATAATTGTTTGGTTGTCAAATGTTAAGGTGGTATTATTATATAGGTGTATAATTGTTTGGTTGTCAAATGTTAAGGTGGCATTATTATATAAGTGTATAATTGTTTGGTTGTCAAAAGGTACTATTAAACAGGTATATAATTGTTTGGTTGTCAAATGTTAAGGTGGTATTCTTAAATATGTGTATAATTATTTTGTTGTCAAATGTAAAGTTGGTCTTATTAAATAGGTGTATAATGTTTTGTTGTCAAATGTTAAGGTGGTATTATATTAGTGTATAATTGTTTGGTTGTCAAATGCTGAGGTGGTATTTTTAAATAGGTATATAATTGTTTGGTTGTCAATTGTTAAGGTGGTATTCTTAAATATGTGTATAATTGTTTGGTTGTCAAATGTTAAGGTGGTATTATTAAATAGGTGTATAATTGTTTGGTTGTCAAATGTTAAGACGATATTATATAAGTGTATAATTGTTTGGTTGTCAAACACTAAGGTGGTATTATTAAATAAGTATATAATTGTTTGGTTGTCAAATGTTAAGGTGGTATTATTAAATAGGTGTATAATGTTTGGTTGTCAAATGTTAAGGTGGTATTCTTAGATATGTGTATAATTGTTTTGTTGTCAAATGTTAATGTGGTATTCTTAGATATGTGTATAATTGTTTTGTTGTCAGCTGTTAAGGTGGTATTATTAAATAGGTGTATAATTGTTTGATTGTCAAATGTTAAGGTGGTATTATTAAATAGGTGTAGAATGTTTGGTTGTCAAATGTTAAGGTGGTATTATATTAGTGTATAATTGTTTGGTTGTCAAATGTTAAGGTGGTATTATTAAATAGGTGTAGAATGTTTGGTTATCAAATGTTAAGGTGGTATTCTTAAATATGCGTATAATTGTTTTGTTGTCAAATGTTAAGGTGGTATTATTAAATAGGTGTATAATGTTTGGTTGTCAAATGTTAAGGCAGTATTATTTAAGTGTATAATTGTTTGGTTGTCAAATGTTAAGGTGGTATTATTAAATAGGTGTATAATTGTTTGGTTGTCAAATGTGAAGGTGATATTATTAAATAGGTGTATAATGTTTGGTTGTCAAATGTTAAGGTGGTGTTCTTAAATATGTGTATAATTGTTTTGCTGTCAAATGTTAAGGTGGTATTATTAAATAGGTGTATAATGCTTGTTGTCAAATGATAAGGTGGTATTATTATATAAGTGTATAATGTTTGGTTGTCAAATGTTAAGGTGGTATTATTATATAAGTGTATAATTGATTTGTTGTCAAATGTTAAGGTGGTATTATTAAATAGGTGTAAAATTGTTTGGTTGTCAAATGTTAAGGTGGTATATTAGTGTATAATTGTTTGGTTGTCAAATGTTAAGGTGGTATTATTAAATAGGTGTAGAATGTTTGGTTATCAAATGTTAAGGTGGTATTCTTAAATATGCGTATAATTGTTTGGTTGTCAAATGTTAAGGTGGTATTATTAAATAGGTGTAGAATGTTTGGTTATCAAATGTTAAGGTGGTATTCTTAAATATGCGTATAATTGTTTTGTTGTCAAATGTTAAGGTGGTATTATTAAATAGGTGTATAATGTTTGGTTGTCAAATGTTAAGGCAGTATTATTTAAGTGTATAATTGTTTGGTTGTCAAATGTTAAGGTGGTATTATTAAATAGGTGTATAATTGTTTGGTTGTCAAATGTGAAGGTGATATTATTAAATAGGTGTATAATGTTTGGTTGTCAAATGTTAAGGTGGTGTTCTTAAATATGTGTATAATTGTTTTGCTGTCAAATGTTAAGGTGGTATTATTAAATAGGTGTATAATGCTTGTTGTCAAATGATAAGGTGGTATTATTATATAAGTGTATAATGTTTGGTTGTCAAATGTTAAGGTGGTATTATTATATAAGTGTATAATTGATTTGTTGTCAAATGTTAAGGTGGTATTATTAAATAGGTGTATAATGCTTGTTGTCAAATGATAAGGTGGTATTATTATATAAGTGTATAATGTTTGGTTGTCAAATGTTAAGGTGGTATTATTAAATAGGTGTATAATTGTTTGATTGTCAAATGTTAAGGTGGTATTATTAAATAGGTGTAGAATGTTTGGTTATCAAATGTTAAGGTGGTATTCTTAAATATGCGTATAATTGTTTTGTTGTCAAATGTTAAGGTGGTATTATTAAATAGGTGTATAATGTTTGGTTGTCAAATGTTAAGGTGGTGTTCTTAAATATGTGTATAATTGTTTTGTTGTCAAATGTTAAGGTGGTATTATTAAATAGGTGTAAAATTGTTTGGTTGTCAAATGTTAAGGTGGTATTATATTAGTGTATAATTGTTTGGTTGTCAAATGTTAAGGTGGTATTATTAAATAGGTGTAGAATGTTTGGTTATCAAATGTTAAGGTGGTATTCTTAAATATGCGTATAATTGTTTTGTTGTCAAATGTTAAGGTGGTATTATTAAATAGGTGTATAATGTTTGGTTGTCAAATGTTAAGGCAGTATTATTTAAGTGTATAATTGTTTGGTTGTCAAATGTTAAGGTGGTATTATTAAATAGGTGTATAATTGTTTGGTTGTCAAATGTGAAGGTGATATTATTAAATAGGTGTATAATGTTTGGTTGTCAAATGTTAAGGTGGTGTTCTTAAATATGTGTATAATTGTTTTGCTGTCAAATGTTAAGGTGGTATTATTAAATAGGTGTATAATGCTTGTTGTCAAATGATAAGGTGGTATTATTATATAAGTGTATAATGTTTGGTTGTCAAATGTTAAGGTGGTATTATTATATAAGTGTATAATTGATTTGTTGTCAAATGTTAAGGTGGTATTATTAAATAGGTGTAAAATTGTTTGGTTGTCAAATGTTAAGGTGGTATATTAGTGTATAATTGTTTGGTTGTCAAATGTTAAGGTGGTATTATTAAATAGGTGTAGAATGTTTGGTTATCAAATGTTAAGGTGGTATTCTTAAATATGCGTATAATTGTTTGGTTGTCAAATGTTAAGGTGGTATTATTAAATAGGTGTAGAATGTTTGGTTATCAAATGTTAAGGTGGTATTCTTAAATATGCGTATAATTGTTTTGTTGTCAAATGTTAAGGTGGTATTATTAAATAGGTGTATAATGTTTGGTTGTCAAATGTTAAGGCAGTATTATTTAAGTGTATAATTGTTTGGTTGTCAAATGTTAAGGTGGTATTATTAAATAGGTGTATAATTGTTTGGTTGTCAAATGTGAAGGTGATATTATTAAATAGGTGTATAATGTTTGGTTGTCAAATGTTAAGGTGGTGTTCTTAAATATGTGTATAATTGTTTTGCTGTCAAATGTTAAGGTGGTATTATTAAATAGGTGTATAATGCTTGTTGTCAAATGATAAGGTGGTATTATTATATAAGTGTATAATGTTTGGTTGTCAAATGTTAAGGTGGTATTATTATATAAGTGTATAATTGATTTGTTGTCAAATGTTAAGGTGGTATTATTAAATAGGTGTATAATGCTTGTTGTCAAATGATAAGGTGGTATTATTATATAAGTGTATAATGTTTGGTTGTCAAATGTTAAGGTGGTATTATTAAATAGGTGTATAATTGTTTGATTGTCAAATGTTAAGGTGGTATTATTAAATAGGTGTAGAATGTTTGGTTATCAAATGTTAAGGTGGTATTCTTAAATATGCGTATAATTGTTTTGTTGTCAAATGTTAAGGTGGTATTATTAAATAGGTGTATAATGTTTGGTTGTCAAATGTTAAGGTGGTGTTCTTAAATATGTGTATAATTGTTTTGTTGTCAAATGTTAAGGTGGTATTATTAAATAGGTGTAAAATTGTTTGGTTGTCAAATGTTAAGGTGGTATTATATTAGTGTATAATTGTTTGGTTGTCAAATGTTAAGGTGGTATTATTAAATAGGTGTAGAATGTTTGGTTATCAAATGTTAAGGTGGTATTCTTAAATATGCGTATAATTGTTTTGTTGTCAAATGTTAAGGTGGTATTATTAAATAGGTGTATAATGTTTGGTTGTCAAATGTTAAGGCAGTATTATTTAAGTGTATAATTGTTTGGTTGTCAAATGTTAAGGTGGTATTATTAAATAGGTGTATAATTGTTTGGTTGTCAAATGTGAAGGTGATATTATTAAATAGGTGTATAATGTTTGGTTGTCAAATGTTAAGGTGGTGTTCTTAAATATGTGTATAATTGTTTTGCTGTCAAATGTTAAGGTGGTATTATTAAATAGGTGTATAATGCTTGTTGTCAAATGATAAGGTGGTATTATTATATAAGTGTATAATGTTTGGTTGTCAAATGTTAAGGTGGTATTATTATATAAGTGTATAATTGATTTGTTGTCAAATGTTAAGGTGGTATTATTAAATAGGTGTAAAATTGTTTGGTTGTCAAATGTTAAGGTGGTATATTAGTGTATAATTGTTTGGTTGTCAAATGTTAAGGTGGTATTATTAAATAGGTGTAGAATGTTTGGTTATCAAATGTTAAGGTGGTATTCTTAAATATGCGTATAATTGTTTGGTTGTCAAATGTTAAGGTGGTATTATTAAATAGGTGTAGAATGTTTGGTTATCAAATGTTAAGGTGGTATTCTTAAATATGCGTATAATTGTTTTGTTGTCAAATGTTAAGGTGGTATTATTAAATAGGTGTATAATGTTTGGTTGTCAAATGTTAAGGCAGTATTATTTAAGTGTATAATTGTTTGGTTGTCAAATGTTAAGGTGGTATTATTAAATAGGTGTATAATTGTTTGGTTGTCAAATGTGAAGGTGATATTATTAAATAGGTGTATAATGTTTGGTTGTCAAATGTTAAGGTGGTGTTCTTAAATATGTGTATAATTGTTTTGCTGTCAAATGTTAAGGTGGTATTATTAAATAGGTGTATAATGCTTGTTGTCAAATGATAAGGTGGTATTATTATATAAGTGTATAATGTTTGGTTGTCAAATGTTAAGGTGGTATTATTATATAAGTGTATAATTGATTTGTTGTCAAATGTTAAGGTGGTATTATTAAATAGGTGTATAATTGTTTGGTTGTCAAATGTTAAGGTGGTATTATTAAATAAGTGTATACTTGTTGTCAAATTAAGAGAAAATGACGTTGCCTAAGACCTTTGTATATTACTGTACTTTACTAAATATTAGTACATTCATGCAATCAGTGAAATGATATGAACCTTGAGGTGGATTAAACATATTTGAGCTAACATTTGGTTGGAGAATTGAAAATCAATGTGAACCCAAGTCGTTCCACATCAGCTTTCCATCGCACACCCACAGCAGTGTTGTTTGAAAGTTGTTTTTTCTCCTCTCAGCCCTCATTCATCTTCGTCCGACACCAGAATCTGCAAGCATTGCAAATGCATGGCTGCGTTTCGTGAAGGTCATCAAGAGTCGACGGCTGCATGTGTGCGAATCATCTCACTGTAACACGACTTCGGTTTTCCCCAAACTCAAGCCTCGCGGTAATTCCAAGTCATGTATAAGTAAAGGTCAACCATTACTTGCGAGTACGCCGGGTGAACCACGGAAGGCAGAATGCACCTGTGTGCATACGTCGCGACATGAGTTCATTTTGATTCACTTCACAGCCGACGGAGAAATGACTTATTTTTCTAATTTAATCTCATGTACCCTTCGATTTTGAAAAGCTGGAAGTCAAACACCTCTTGATTGAAATCATTGCCACAGGGAGACCCAATCAAACACGCCGATGCGCGGCTCTGGCGAAAGTGAGAGAATCATTGATTTTCAGCAGGAAATCATCACGGCAAATCTGTGGTAAATGAGAGAGTGGAGACGGCAAATGGTCTTGTTCAGGACATTCGGTTATCGCTATATTTTTTTTTCTTTCATAGACACGCCACAGCGTCCTGCTACTGCGGTTATTACGAGACCAGTCACTCTGACGGAGTTGGCTCCGTTGTTTTTATAGAGTGCAAATGGAAGGCGCCCCTGAGTGAACCAGATTGTATTGGGTCGGAATTTGAACGGAGCTCGCCAAAAATAAAAAAATGAGACAAGAAAGCAATAACTGAAGCGACATTGAAATCCTGCTGTGGATTCAACATGTTGCCTTGTGAAAATGAACCTCTTTGATGTTTGATTAAAAAAAAATATATATATATCCTCCTCCTTCCGATGGCTTGTAAGAATGCTCTGGAAATTAAAGGCCTACTGAAATGCGATTTTCTTATTTAAACGGAGGATAGCAGGTCCATTCTATGTGTCATACTTGATCATATTTTTGCTGAAAGGATTTAGTAGAGAACATCGACGATAAAGTTCGCAACTTTTGGTCGCTGATAAAAAAAGCCTTGCCTGTACCGGAAGTAGCAGACGATATGCGCGTGACGTCACAGGTTGTGGAGCTCCTCACATCCGCACATTGTTTACAATCATGGCCACCAGCAGCGAGAGCGATTCGGACCGAGAAAGCGACGATTTCCCCATTAATTTGAGCGAGGATGAAAGATTTGTGGATGAGGAAAGTGAGAGTGAAGGACTAGAGGGCAGTGGGAGCGATTCAGATAGGGAAGATGCTGTGAGAGGCGGGTGGGACCTGATATTCACAGTAAATAAACACAAGACATGTATATACTCTATTAGCCACAACACAACCAGGCTTATATTTAAAATGCCACAAATTAATCCCGCATAACAAACACCTCCCCCCTCCCGTCCATATAACCCGCCAATACAACTCAAACACACTCAATCCCGCAGCCCAAAGTACCGTTCACCTCCCCAAAGTTCATACAGCACATATATTTCCCCAAAGTCCCCAAAGTTACGTACGTGACATGCACATAGCGGCACGCACGTACGGGCAAGCGATCAAATGTTTGGAAGCCGCAGCTGCATGCGTACTCACGGTACCGCGTCTGCGCATCCAACTCAAAGTCCTCCTGGTAAGAGTCTCTGTTGTCCCAGTTCTCTACAGGCCAATGGTAAATCTTGACTGTCATCTTTCGGGAATGTAAACAATGAAACACCGGCTGTGTTATCCGGCACAACAGTCAGGGGGTGCATTCTACCGGAAGTAGCAGACGATATGCGCGTGACGTCACAGGTTGTGGAGCTCCTCACATCTGCACATTGTTTACAATCATGGCCACCAGCAGCGAGAGCGATTCGGACCGAGAAAGCGACAATTTCCCCATTAATTTGAGCGAGGATGAAAGATTTGTGGATGAGGAAAGTGAGAGTGAAGGACTAGAGGGCAGTGGGAGCGATTCAGATAGGGAAGATGCTGTGAGAGGCGGGTGGGACCTGATATTCACAGTAAATAAACACAAGACATATATATACTCTATTAGCCACAACACAACCAGGCTTATATTTAATATGCCACAAATTAATCCCGCATAACAAACACCTCCCCCCCTCCCGTCCATATAACCCGCCAATACAACTCAAACACACTCAATTCCACAGCTCAAAGTACCGTTCACCTCCCCAAAGTTCATACAGCACATATATTTCCCCAAAGTCCCCAAAGTTACGTACCTGACATGCACATAGCGGCACGCACATACGGGCAAGCGATCAAATGTTTGGAAGCCGCAGCTGCATGCGTACTCACGGTACTGCGTCTGCGCATCCAACTCAAAGTCCTCCTGGTAAGAGTCTCTGTTGTCCCAGTTCTCCACAGACCAATGGTAAAGCTTGACTGCCATCTTTCGGGAATGTAAACAATGAAACACCGGCTGTGTTATCCGGCACAACAGTCAGGGGGTGCATTCTACCGGAAGTAGCAGACGATATGCGCGTGACGTCACAGGTTGTGGAGCTCCTCACATCTGCACATTGTTTACAATCATGGCCACCAGCAGCGAGAGCGATTCGGACCGAGAAAGCGACAATTTCCCCATTAATTTGAGCGAGGATGAAAGATTTGTGGATGAGGAAAGTGAGAGTGAAGGACTAGAGGGCAGTGGGAGCGATTTAGTTAGGGAAGATGCTGTGAGAGGCGGGTGGGACCTGATATTCAGCTGGGAATGACTAAAACAGTAAATAAACACAAGACATATATATACTCTATTAGCCACAACACAACCAGGCTTATATTTAATATGCCACAAATGAATCCCGCATAACAAACACCTCCCCCTCCCGTCCATATAACCCGCCAATACAATTTAAACACCTGCACAACACACTCAATCCCACAGCCCAAAGTACCGTTCACCTCCCCAAAGTTCATACAGCACATATATTTCCCCAAAGTCCCCAAAGTTACGTACCAGACATGCACATAGCGGCACGCACGGACAAACGATCAAATGTTTGGAAGCCGCAGCTGCATGCGTACTCACGGTACCGTGTCTGCGCATCCAACTCAAAGTCCTCCTGGTAAGAGTCTCTGTTGTCCCAGTTCTCTACAGGCCAATGGTAAAGCTTGACTGTCATCTTTCGGGAATGTAAACAATTAAACACCGGCTGTGTTATCCGGCACAACAGTCAGGGGGTGCATTCTACCGGAAGTAGCAGACGATATGCGCGTGACGTCACAGGTTGTGGAGCTCCTCACATCTGCACATTGTTTACATTCATGGCCACCAGCAGCGAGAGCGATTCGGACCGAGAAAGCGACAATTTCCCCATTAATTTGAGCGAGGATGAAAGATTTGTGGATGAGGAAAGTGAGAGTGAAGGACTAGAGGGCAGTGGGAGCGATTCAGATAGGGAAGATGCTGTGAGAGGCGGGTGGGACCTGATATTCGCAGTAAATAAACACAAGACATATATATATACTCTATTAGCCACAACACAACCAGGCTTATATTTAATATGCCACAAATGAATCCCGCATAACAAACACCTCCCCCCTTCCGTCCATATAACCCGCCAATACAACTCAAACACCTGCACAACACACTCAATCCCACAGCCCAAAGTACCGTTCACCTCCCCAAAGTTCATATAGCACATATATTTCCCCAAAGTCCCCAAAGTTACGTACGTGACATGCACTAAATGTTTGGAAGCCGCAGCTGCATGTGTACTCACGGTACCGCGTCGGCACATCCAACTCAAAGTAAGAGTCTCTGTTGTCCCAGTTCTCCACAGGCCAATGGTAAAGCTTTACTTTCATCTTTCGGGAATGTAAACAATGAAACACCGGCTGTGTTATCCGGCACAACAGTCAAGGGGTGCACAACACCTGCCGCAATACACCGCTTCCCACCTACAGCTTTCTTCTTTGCTGTCTCCATTGTTCATTGACAAAATTGAAAAAGATTCACCAACACAGATGTCCAGAATACTGTGGAATTTTGCGATGAAAACAGACGACTTAATAGCTGGCCACCATGCTGTCCCAAAAATGTCCTCTACAATCCGTGACGTCACGCGCAGGCGTCATCATACCGAGACGTTTTCAGCAGGATATTTTGCGCGGAATTTAAAATTGCACTTTAGTAAGCTAACCCGGCCGTATTGGCATGTGTTGCAATGTTAAGATTTCATCACTGATATATAAACTATCAGACTGAGTGGTCGGTAGTAGTGGGTTTCAGTAGGCCTTTAATAAGGCTTGAGTTACAAGATTTGATATCGGAGCATCAGCTCAAAGGCAGTTCACAACATGGTGTGTTTAACTCTTCACAGATATATCGCGGGTTTGTCTCTGTGCGATATAGAAAATGACTATCAAGTTTCAAGTAGGAATGTCCGATAATGGCTTTTTGCCGATATCCGATATTCCGATATTGACCAAACCCTTAATTACCTATACCAATATAAACCGATACCGATATCAACCGATACTGATATATGCAGTTGTGGATTTAACACATTATTATGCCTAATTTGGACAACAAGGTATGTTGAAGATAAGGTCCTTTTTAAAAAAATAAAATAAGATTAATACATTTAAAAAAAATTATTGAATAAAAAATAAAGTAAAACAATATAAAAACAGTTACATAGATACTAGTAATGAATGAAAATGAGTAAAATTAACTGTTAAAGGTTAGTACTATTAGTGGACCAGCAGCACGCACAATCATGTGTGCTTACGGACTGTATCCCTTGCAGACTGTATTGATATATATTGATATATAATGTAGGAACCAGAATATTAATAACAGAACGAAACAACCCTTTTGTGCGAATGAGTGTGAATTTGGGTTGGTGTATTAATTGTAAGTGTACCTTGTGTTTTTTTATGTTGTTTTAATACAAAAAAACAAATAAATAAATAAATAAATAAAATAAAAATAAAAAACCGATACCGTTAATAAAAAAAACGATACCGATAATTTCCGATATTACATTTTAAAGCATTTATCGGCCGATAATATCAGCAGGCCGAAAATATCGGACATCTCTAGTTTCAAGTTTATTCACAATACCATAAAACAATTACAATAGTAGTGGATATCATTTAAGGATGTTGGTAAGTGAAAGGGTCCCCCAAATAAGCTAGGAGAAGCTTTTGGCTGGGGGTCCAGAGGACAGTATATACATGGAATGCTGAAACATGGTGGCAAGCACAAAAAAACGCTATATGATAAACACAAAATAATAGTACTAAAGCAAGCATACACATACATACATACATTCATTCAACCATGCAAAACCCAACAGTAGTCTACCCCACATGAGGCATTAGAGATAGGTGGTTAATAGGTAAGTTTTCAGTTTCTTCTTGAAATTGGAGAATGAATACAGCATCTTGAGGCTCTCATCAAGCCGGTTCCAAATCTTTGGACCCCTAAATACAACACTTCGAGCAGTAAAGTCAGCAGACGATGTTTACCTGATATCAGATCTAAGTTACGAGTGTTGTGGGCATGCTGGGGATGGTAGATAGGAACCAAGCTACGGAGCCTAAGCTTCAGCCTGTGGATGACTTGATAGGTTAGACAAGCATTGTGATATATATTGAACTCTGTCAGTCTTAAGAGATGAGAATTATGGAATAGATGTCGAGTGGGGGCATTAAACGTGGACCATGACAGGGCCCGTATGATTTTCTTTTGCATGGATTCTAATTTATTTTCGGGTCTCCCTATGTCTTACAGATTACAGTTGGTACAAAATGCGGCTGCTAGACTTTTGAGAAGAACAAGAAAGTTTGATCATATTACGCCTATACTGGCTCACCTGCACTGGCTTCCTGTGCACTTAAGATGTGACTTTAAGGTTTTACTACTTACGTATAAAATACTACACGGTCTAGCTCCATCCTATATTGCCGATTGTATTGTACCATATGTCCCGGCAAGAAATCTGCGTTCAAAGAACTCCGGCTTATTAGTGATTCCCAGAGCCCCAAAAAAATCTGCGGGCTATAGAACGTTTTCTATTCGGGCTCCAGTACTATGGAATGCCCTCCCGGTAACAATTAGAGATGCTACCTCAGTAGAAGCATTTTAGTCTCATCTTAAAACTCATTTGTATACTCTAGCCTTTAAATAGACCCCCTTTTTTAGACCAGTTGATCTGCCGTTTATTTTATTTTCTCCTCTGCTCCCCTCTTCCTTGTGGAAGGGGGGGGGGGGGGGGGCACAGGTCCTGTGGCCATGGATGAAGTGCCGGCTGTCCAGAGTCAGGACCCGGGGTGGACCGCTCGCCTGTGCATCGGTTCGGAACATCTCTGCGCTGCTGACCCGTCTCCGTTCGGGATGGTTTCCTGCTGGCCCCACTATGGACTGGACTCTTACTATTATGTTGGATCCACTATGGACTAGACCAGGGGTCTGCAACCTTTACCAGTCAAAGAGCCATTTTGACCAGTTTCAAAAATTATAGAAACGATGGGAGCCGCAAAATTTTTTTGAAATTTTAAATGAAATAACACTGCATACATTTTTTTATTTTTTTTTGCTTTGTTTTAACACTCTTACTAATAATGAGCCACACTGTGAACCCACACCAAACAAGAATGACAAACACATTTCGGGAGAACATCTGCACCGTAACACAACATAAACACAACAGGACAAATACCCAGAATCCCATGCAGCCCTAACTCTTCCGGGATACATTATACACCCCCTCCCCCACCAAACCCCGCCCACCTCAACCGACGCACAGAGAGGGGGGTGGGGGGAGGGGGGTTGATGTGTGAGGGAGCAGGGTCGGGGTGGGGGCGGGGTTTGGTGGTAGCAGGAGTGTATAATGTAGCCCGGAAGAGTCAGGGCTGCATGGGATTCTGGGTGTTTGTTCTGTTGTGTTTATGTTGTGTTAAGGTGCAGATGTTCTCCCGAAATGTGTTTGTCATTCGTGTTTGGTTTTGGTTCAAAGTGTGGCGCATTATTAGTAAGAGTGTTACAGTTGTTTTATATGACACTGTCAGTGTAACCTGTGTGGCTGTTGACCAAGTATGCCTTGCTGTCACGTACGTGTGCAAGCAGAAGATGTATATTGTATAACAAGTGTTGGGCTGGCACGCTGTTAATACAGATTGTAGAGGGCGCCAAATGTTGTATCATCATGGCACACCCTTATTATAGCCATAAGGGTGAAAATCGGTGAATATTAATCCCGGGAGTTTTCTGCGAGAGGCACTGAAATCCGGAAGTCTCACGGGAAAATTGGGGGGTTCAGCAAGTAAGCTGCTGAGCCGCATCAGAGTGATCAAAGAGCCGCATGCGGCTCCGGAGCCGCGGGTTGCCGACTCCTGGACTAGACTCTCACAATATTATGTCAGACCCACTCGACATCCATTGCATTCGGTCTCCCCTAGGGGGGGGGGGGTTACCCACATATGTGGTCCTCTCCAAGGTTTCTCAGAGTCATTCACATCGACATCCCACTGGGGTACGTTTTTCCTTGCACTTATGTGGGCTCTGTACCGAGGATGTCGTTGTGGCTTTTGCAGCCCTTTGAGACACTTGTGATTTAGGGCTATATAAGCAAACATTGATTGATTGATTGAAGATAGGTAGGGAAGGTCTTACACCAGATGACATTACAGTAGTTTAGATGTGGTTCAAAGAGAGTTTTATATAGAGTAAGTAGAGCATAAAGAGGAAGATAATGACTATATTGTGAGTATTCGAGTACCGTATTTTTCGGAGTATAAGTCGCACCGGCCGAAAATGCATAATAAAGAAGGAAAAAAACATATATAAGTCGCATTTTTTGGGCAAATATATTTGATAAAACCCAACACCAAGAATAGACATTTGAAAGGCAATTTAAAATAAATAAAGAATAGTGAACAACAGGCTGAATAAGTGTACGTTATATGAGGCATAAATAACCAACTGAGAACGTGCCTGGTATGTTAACGTAACATATTATGGTAAGAGTCATTCAAATAACTATAACATATAGAACATGCTATACGTTTACCAAACAATCTGTCACTCCTAATCGCTAAATCCCATGAAATCTTATACGTCTAGTCTCTTACGTGAATGAGATAAATAATAATATTTGATATTTTACGGTAATGTGTTAATAATTTCACACATAAGTCGCTCCTGAGTATAAGTCGCACCCCCAGCCAAACTATGAAAAAAAACTGCGACTTATAGTCCGAAAAATACGGTATATCGTGAGTATTCGAGTATACGTTCTCACGCAGTTGCTTTTAGCTGCGGGCATTACACTACATACAGGCTTTTCTCACTCTTTCGTGTCTCTCCTCACAGAGACATAAACAAGCGCATCTTGTTACATACGTGCAACGTCATACGCCCTCGCAGAGCACAGAGGTAGTGGCATAGGTAACGTTAGCAGTGGCAGGTGGTGCAAGCAGAGTGATGCGAGTGGTAATACAAGAAGGTGCCAATCTGGTAACAAATGAAGGAAGAATAATTAATTCCCAAGAAAAACAGCATAGGGTCCATCGTCTGGCAGTGGTTTGGCTTCAAGCGGGAAGATGTCGAACAGACAACCATAATATGTCAAGTATGCGGCACTACTAAATTGTAGCATCATTTGAAAAGTCACCCGCTAGAGCAGGGGCGTCAAACTCAAATACAGAGTGGGCCAAAACTTAAAACTGAACAAAGCCGCGGGCCAAGGTTGAACAAATTAACCTTTTAATAGGAACCCAAACAAGTTTTGCATTGAATATTGAACAAGCAAGGCTTATATAACTTTATAGTGACATGCAAAATCGTGTTTCAAATAATAATAATAATAATTAAAACATATCAATGGCATATCAAATACAATTTAAATAATTAAAAAATTGCGGTAGAGCACAATTTTTAGATTTGGGGTTAGGTTTTTTTCATTAGATCGCAATTTTAGCCAGTCCTGATGTGTGTGTTCAGTTTGGTGAGTTTTGAAGCATGTTAAGGGGGTCAAATTACAGCTCAGAGGCAAAAGTGACTGTTTTTAGTACTTTTTTGTCTTGAAGTTTTGTCAACTTCCTGTTGACTTTTGCCCGAGGATATACAATTATAAAAGGTAGGTCTAAGTCAGACCTACATAGAGGTTTTTGTTTCATGTCTCTCCGACCTTCCTAGTGGGAGTTACAGGCAGTCTAGTTTTTTTTTTTCCTAGGGGGCGCTAGAGCGCAATTTTTATTTTTGGGGTTTGGTTTTTTTATCAAAAGGCAATTTTCGCTACCCCTGATGTGTGCGTCAAATATGGTGAGTTTTGAAGCATGTTAAGGGGGTCAAATTGCAGCTCAAAGAGGCGGCTGGTATAATAATAATAATAATAAAACCTTACAAATTCAATAGGTCCTTATGTCCCATTGCATAAGGACTCCCTGTGGGAGTCCTTATGCAATGGGACATGCGGGCCCTAAAAATTGAATGCCTCTTTTCTATTTGCAGCCTATTAAGTTTTTCCACAGGCTAATAAATTTGAAAATAAAATAATGAATAAACCAACCATTCAGGACTTTAAACTGCTCAGTTTGCAACACACTGATCTAATCTGATGTGCCCAAGCCATATACCTGCCATCTTTTCTTGGATGCTAGTTCATTAATGTCGGGGCTCAGACTTTGAGCTGAGGCAACCTTCATTATCGAACGAAGTTGTTCATCAGTCATTATATCTCGTAGTCCACCTGGACCACAGTCTTGGGGCGTGCCTTAAAGGCTCCGCGTTTAACGCCCTCTACGAGCTGTCGTCACGTCTGCTTTTCATCCATTCTAACAACGTGCCGGCCCATTCACAAGATATGTGCGGCTTCTGTACGCACACTCACGTGAATGCAACGCATACTTCACCAACAGCGATACATGTTACACTGAGAGTGTCCATATAAATAACTTTAACACTGTTAGAAATATGCGCCACACTGTGAATCCACACCGAACAAGAATGACGAACACATTTCGGGAGAACATCCGCACCGTAACACAACATAAACACAACAAAACAAATACCAAGAATCCCATGCAGCCCTAACTCTTCCGGGCTGCAATATACACCCCCGCTACCACCAAATCCCCCCCCGTGCGTCGGTTGAGGTGGGCGGGGTTTGGTGGTAGCGGGGGTGTATATTGCAAAATATCGAGATCGTGTATCGTGACATGGCCTAAAAATATCGAGATATTAATAAAAGACCATATCGCCCAGCCATACTTCACAGCGACAACTGCCTTTCTTATTTAAAAAAAAAAATCCAAGAAAACGCTCTCTCGTTATACCAACAGTTGTTCTAACATAATGGCATAGTCTGCCCAGTGCAATTTGGTGTCAATTTTCACAGCACCCACTTGCAGTCTGAGGCTATATGGGCTTTCTAAATTGCAGGGGGGGGGGGGGGCGTTTAAAATGGCAGTGTCCAATTTGTCAAAACAATTCTGTCAGCTGTCAGTTTATAAACTAACATTATAAAATGACAGTAGTGGAGACTACTTTGATGCTGGCAGCAGGAGATAACAATTAAGGCAGGACAACATCTTTGTTCTGGATATGAATGCCCTTTTAGTACGGGAATGTTGCGTTCGAAGCAGCCGTGATGATGAGGTATTAAGATGTCACTCGGTCCTTTTTCCACAGATGACATGAAAATATGCATCATTTATTATCGAACCCAATTTGCAAAAGGCAGTCTCCAACATTTTAGGGCCACCCGCAGATACGTATTAAGTAAGGGAGCTTATAAAAGTAAAAAGTCTTAATGTTTTGTATAAACTTGGTCTGTTCTTTTAAGGCTTTATTCGGGACACAAAAACAGTTATGTTAAAATAGGGTGACATTTTTTTTATTTTTTTTTTAATGAAAAGAAACAAAGGCCTTGTGCTTCCCATCAGTCTTGATGTAGTAGGGCTGGGCGATATATCGAGTTTGTAAGATATATCGATATATTTTTAAACAAGATATGAATTAAGAAAATATCTATATCATTTATTTCACCTTAAAACAGACCTGGGCAAATTAAGACCCGGGGGCCACATGCGGGCCCGTTAAGCTTTTCAATCTGGCCCGCCGGACATTCCCAAAACATTTTTTTAGATCTTTAAGACGGAAAGTGTAGCTGCCATTATGATGTGCAGTGATGTTTTTAAATTTCCATAAGTCTTCAACTATACAATGATGTATTTCAATGGTTGGAATCTGCGCTTTTGCATGATATTTTAGTGACTAGTGTTGTCCCGATGCCAATATAATTTTGATACTTTTCGGTACTTTTCTATACTTTTCTAAATATAGGGGTCCGGAAAAAATTGCATTATTGGCTTTATTTTAACAAAAAATCTTAGGGTGTGGCGGACCGGTACTTTTCAGAGACGGTATGGTACCGAATATGATTCATTAGTATCGCGGTACTATACTAATACCCGTATACCGTACAACCTTACTACCGTATTTTTCGTACTATAAGTCGCATTTTTTTTCATAGTGTATTACTTCGATAAACCCATTAATAATCGGATAAAAGAGACAAACTACATTTCTATCTTTTCCAGTATTTTATTGAAAAAAAAACAGCATACTGGCACCATACTTATTTTGATTATTGTTTCTCAGCTGTTTGTACATGTTGCTGTTTATAAATAAAGGTTTATAAAAATTTTAAAAAAAACAATTAAAAAAAAATAAAAATTGCTTCTGCGCATAGCATAGATCCAACGAATCGATAACTAAATTAATCGCCAACTATTTTTATAATCGATTTAATCGATTAGTTGTTGCAGCCCTAATTTTGTTATGTTACAGCCTTATTCCAAAATAGATTAAATTACATTTACTACAGATAATACCCCATAATGACAATGTGAAAACATTATTTTTTTAAGTTTTGCAAAATGTATTGACATTTAAAAATGACATGTACCGTATTTTTCGGACTATAAATCGCAGTTTTTTTCCTATACGGGGGGGTGCGACTTATACTCAGGAGCGACTTATCTGTGAAATTATTAACACATTACCGTAAAATATCAAATAATATTATTTAGCTCATTCACGTAAGAGACTAGACGTATAAGATTTCATGGGATTTAGCGATTAGGAGTGACAGATTGTTTGGTAAACGTATAGCATGTTCTATATGTTATAGTTATTTGAATGACTCTTACCATAATATGGTAAGTTGGTAGTTGGTTATTTATGCTTCAAATAACGTACACTTATTCAGCCTGTTGTTCACTATTCTTTATTTATTTTAAATTGCCTTTCAAATGTCTATTCTTGATGTTGGGTTTTATCAAATAAACTTCCCCCCAAAAATGCGACTTATGTATATATTTTTCCTTCTTTATTATGCATTTTCGGCAGGTGCGACTTATACTCCGGCGCGACTTATACTCCGAAAAATACGGTACTTGGTATCTGATTGATACCCAAATTTGTGGTAGCATCCAAAACTAATGCAAAGTATCAAACAACAGAAGAATAAGTGATTATTACATTTTAACAGAAGTAAGCAGATATAAACAGTAAATGAACAAGTAGATTATAATTAATTTTCTACCACATGTCCTTAATAACGTTGATAAAAAAAATAGAATGATAAATGACACAATATGTTACTGCATACGTCAGCAGACTAATTAGGAGCCTTTGTTTGTTTACTTACTACTAAAAGACAAGTTGTCTTGTATGTTCACTATTTTATTTAAAGGGGAACATTATCACCAGACCTATGTAAGCGTCAATATATACCTTGATGTTGCAGAAAAAAGACCATATATTAAACGCCTTTATATTATTCGCTCTCGGAGCGATGACGTCACAACGTGACGTCACATCGGGAAGCAATCCGTCATTTTCTCAAACACATTACAAACACCGAGTCAAATCAGCTCTGTTATTTTCCGTTTTTTCGACTGTTTTCCGTACCTTGGAGACATCATGCCTCGTCGGTGTGTTGTCGGAGGGTGTAACAACACGAACAGGGACGGATTCAAGTTGCACCAGTGGCCCAAAGATGCGAAAGTGGCAAGAAATTGGACGTTTGTTCCGCACACTTTACCAACGAAAGCTATGCTACGACAGAGATGGCAAGAATGTGTGGATATCCTGCGACACTCAAAGCAGATGCATTTCCAACGATAAAGTCAAAGAAATCTGCCGCCAGACCCCCATTGAATCTGCCGGAGTGTGTGAGCAATTCAGGGACAAAGGCCCTCGGTAGCACGGCAAGCAATAGCGGCAGTTTGTCGAGCGAGGTAAACCCCCTGGATGTCTTGGCTCACATCGACCCTAGCTTCCCTGGCCTGCTGACATTAACTCCAAAACTGGACAGATCAGCTTTCAGGAAAAGAGCGCGGATGAGGGTATGTCTACAGAATATATTAATTGATGAAAATTGGGCTGTCTGCACTCTCAAAGTGCATGTTGTTGCCAAATGTATTTCATATGCTGTAAACCTAGTTCATAGTTGTTAGTTTCCTTTAATGCCAAACAAACACATACCAATCGTTGGTTAGAAGGCGATCGCCGAATTCGTCCTTGTTTTCTCCCGTGTCGCTGGCTGTCGTGTCGTTTATCGGTTTCGCTTGCATACGGTACAAACTGATATGGCTCAATAGCTTCAGTTTCTTCTTCAATTTCGTTTTCGCTACCTGCCTCCACACTACAACCATCCGTTTCAATACATTTGTAATCTGTTGAATCGCTTAAGCCGCTGAAATCCGAGTCTGAATCCGAGCTAATGTCGCTATACCTTGCTGTTCTATCCGCCATGTTTGTTTGTATTGGCATCACTATGTGACGTCACAGGAAAATGGACGGGTGTATATAACGATGGTTAAAATCAGGCACTTTGAAGCTTTTTTTAGGGATATTGCGTGATGGGTAAAATTTTTTTAAAAACTTCAAAAAATAAAATAAGCCACTGGGAACTGATTTTTAATGGTTTTAACCCTTCTGAAATTGTGATAATGTTCCCCTTTAAGGACTTAACTGCAATAAGAAACATATGTTTAATGTAAATAAATAAATGATAAATGGGTTGTACTTGTATAGCGCTTTTCTACCTTCAAGGTACTCAAAGCGCTTTGACACTACTTCCACATTTACCCATTCACACACACATTCACACACTGATGGAGGGAGCTGCCATGCAAGGCGCTAACCAGCACCCATCAGGAGCAAGGGTGAAGTGTCTTGCTCAGGACACAACGGACATGACGAGGTTGGTACTAGGTGGGGATTGAACCAGGGACCCTCGGGTCGCGCACGGCCATTCTTCCACTGCGCCACGCCCCTAAGATTGTTTGTTAAAATAAAGCCAATAATGCAATTTTTTTGTGGTCCCCTTTATTTAGAAAAGTACCGCAATTATTTTAGTACCGGTACCAAAATATTGGTATCGCTACAACACTAGTCCATTGTAATCAATTATGCCAATGAGCCAATGATGTCATCTAGCAACTTCTAGCAACTTTTATGACGGTCAATAGCTTCTTTCCTTACTGAGGAATTAAACACTGGAAGATCAAGACAGATCAAAAAAGAGATTAAAGACAGTGAGGACGCAGATGTAGAATAGATACAAATTGAGAACACAGATGCAGAGGATGAGACAGAATAGCCAGCAGAGAAAACAGTGAAGATGATTTTCATTTCTAATTTCTGCTTGATTAAGATTAGCATTAGAAGGCCACAGTGTAGGGAGAGCCGCTGAAGGTGAGGACATCAGTCTGAAGGTATAAATCGACTTTAATACAGGCCAAATTGGTGTTAAAAAAGGCCAAAATTATATCAAACATCATGCCACTAAAGTCTCTCACTTTTGTCATTTTCTGAAACTTGGCAGCCTTGTGACTGCACGCTGCTAGGTTTGTTTGAAAAGGGAGCGGCACAACTAACATATCCCTGCATCTGAAACCGAAACCTCCAACCGAGTGCGAACAAATGCAACAACACCGCGACAACAACAACATCCAACTAAAAAGCATCTTGCTGTGATAGAATCATCCACACAAAGTATGTATGATGAGAAAGAAGCACAGTGGAGAACGATCACTAAAGCAGTCGCTCTGCATGTCCCTAAAAATCTTGTGCATATACAAACTCCATTTCCATATGAGTTGGGAAATTGTGTTAGATGTCAATATAAACGGAATACAATGATTTGCAAATCATTTTCAACCCATATTAAGTTGAATATATTACAAAGACAACATATTTGATGTTCAAACTGATAAACATTTTTTTTTTTTTTTTTGCAAATAATCATTAACTTTAGAATTTGATGCCAAAAAAAACATGTGACAAAGAAGTTGGGAAAGGTGGCAATAAATACTGATAAAGTTGAGGAATGCTCATCAAACACTTATTTGGAACATCCCACAGGTGAACAGGCAAATTGGGAACAGGTGGGTGCCATGATTGGGTATAAAAGTAGATTCCATGAAATGCTCAGTCATTCACAAACAAGGATGGGGCGAGGGTCACCACTTTGTCAACAAATGCGTGAGCAAATTGTTGAACAGTTTAAGAAAAACCTTTCTCAAGCAGCTATTGCAAGGAATTTAGGGATTTCACCATCTACGGTATGTAATATCATCAAAGGGTTCAGAGAATCTGGAGAAATCACTGCACGTAAGCAGCTAAGCCCGTGACCTTCGATCCCTCAGGCTGTACTGCATCAACAAGCAACATCAGTGTGTAAAGGATATCACCACATGGACTCAGGAACACTTAAGAAACCCACTGTCAGTAACTACAGTTGGTCGCTACATCTGTAAGTGCAAGTTAAAACTCTCCTATGCAAGGCAAAAACTGTTAATCAACAACACCCAGAAACGCCGTCGGCTTCGCTGGGCCTGAGCTCATCTAAGATGGACTGATTCAAAGTGGAAAAGTGTTCTGTGGTCTGACGAGTCCACATTTCAAATTGTTTTTGGAAACTGTGGACGTCGTGTCCTCCGGACCAAAGAGGAAAAGAACCATCCGGATTGTTATAGGCGCAAAGTTGAAAAGCCAGCATCTGTGATGGTATGGGGGTGTTTTAGTGCCCAAGACATGGGTAACTTACACATCTGTTGCGAGTTGTTGTGATTACATGTATCATGTTTATGTGTGCTATGCTATGTGAGGTTTTTTCCTTGGACTCAGTCTGGACCCCTCCTGAGGGTCCAGCCTTTGACTGATACTTTTTTTTACTCTTCCCCCTTCCCCAATGTCACCTTTTTCCCACCTTTTTTAAGGCGCGCCGTAAGTGGCTGATCCATTGGCGGTCCTGTCTTGTCCCCCTTGTAACGTATGTCTGCTCTTCCTGGGACTGTGCCGAAAATGTAATTTCAGTTCTTATGTGTCTTGTACATGTTAAAGAATGGACAATAATAAAGCATCTTGAATCTGGAATCTTGCATCTTGAATCTGGAATCTTGAATCTTGATGGTCATATGCTGCTGAGGACCATGTTATTTTGCCATTTTTTGAAAGGAAAGTATCTTTCAGCTTCAGGGTTTTCTTCTTTTTCTAAAGATGATTCATCATGCTCTGGGTTGTATTCCTCCCCATCTTCTTCTTCTGATACATCCTCCACTTCCTCTTCTGAATCAGAGTTGTCTTGCTGGACATCTGAACAAAAATCAGCTCTAGAGCCTCTGCATGGCTTCAGCACAGACAGAATTCGGGCCCTGTGATCTGCAGCACCTTTTTAAAGGGGAAAATTATCACCAGACCTATGTAAGCGTCAATATATACCTTGATGTTGCAGAAAAAAGACCATATATTTTTTTAACCAATTTCCGAACCCTAAATGGGTGAATTTTGGCGAATTAAACGTCTTTCTATTATTCGCTCTTGGAGCGATGACGTCACAACGTGACGTCACATCGGGAAGCAATCCGCCATTTTCTCAAACACATTACAAACACTGATTCAAATCAGCTCTGTTATTTTCCGTTTTTTCGACAGTTTTCCGTACCTTGGAGACATCATGCCTCGTCGGTGTGTTGTCGGAGGGTGTAACAACACGAACAGGGACAGATTCAAGTTGCACCAGTGGCCCAAAGATGCGAAAGTGGCAAGAAATTGGACGTTTGTTCCGCACACTTTACCGACGAAAGCTATGCTACGACGGAGATGGCAAGAATGTGTGGATATTCTGCGACACTCAAAGCAGATGCATTTCCAAATGGACCAGACAGATCATCTTTCAGGAAAAAAGAGCGGATGAGGGTACGTCTACAGAATATATTCATTGATGAAAACTGGGCTGTCTGCACTCTCAAAGTGCATGTTGTTGCCAAATGTATTTCATATGCTGTAAACCTAGTTCATAGTTGTTAGTTTCCTTTAATGCCAAACAAACACATACCAATCGTTAGTTAGAAGGCGATCGCCAAATTCGTCCTCGCTTTCTCCCGTGTCGCTGGCTGTCGTGTCGTTTTCGTCGGTTTCGCTTGCATACGGTTCAAACCGATATGGCTCAATAGCTTCAGTTTCTTCTTCAATTTCGTTTCCGCTACCTGCCTCCACACTACAACCATCCGTTTCAATACATGCGTAATCTGTTGAATTGCTTAAGCCGCTGAAATCCGAGTCTGAACCCGAGCTAATGTCGCTATAGCTTGCTGTTCTATGCGCCATGTTTGTTTGTATTGGCATCACTATGTGACGTCACAGGAAAATGGACGGGTGTATATAACGATGGTTAAAATCAGGCACTTTGAAGCTTTTTTTAGGGATATTGCGTGATGGGTAAAATAAAATAAAAAACTTCGAAAAATAAAATAAGGCACTGGGAACTGATTTTTAATGGTTTTAACCCTTCTGAAATTGTGATAATGTTCCCCTTTAATCTCTGGAAATCCACAGAAAAAGAGCTCTGCTACTGTGGGACTATAACAACTAAAACATTGTAACATTCTGTGATGCATAAATAACTCGTTACTTTGATTTCAACACTTTGTGACTCACGGGTCATTTTGACCCGAAGACCACCTTTGTAAACAATTTCGTACAGCTTACATGGAAATGTGAATAAAAGCAACATTTCACATTTTCTACTGTTGGTGCCAAGCGAGGAGAAGTCATAAAATTTCAAGTTAAAAAAATATCGTTTAGTGGATTTTTTTTTTTTTTTTTTTTTTTTTTAAAACAGTGGCGGGTCAAAATGACCCGAGGACAACAGGAGGGTTAAATATGTTTTTTAATTAGATGTTTTGGGCACCCAGGTAACTGAATATCTGAGTTATTGTGTAGAAATATGCTGAAATAACTACAAAAGTACACTTCATTCCCTAACTGTGTTACAAAAAAGATCAGTTAGAATAAAACAATGTTGGATATAGAGAACATACAAACCCTTTATTTATTGAATCAAAAATACTGAAATTCCACGACATAGTGAATTTGCAAACAGCTAAAATTGTACACACAGCAAACTATAACCTGCTACCCAAGAATATACAACAATTCTTCTCAAAAAAAGAGGAGAAATAAAATCTTAGAGAAAAATGTAATTTAAAACATTTGTACGCACGTACAACACTTAAGACCTTCAATATTTTAGTATGTGGAATTAAATGATTTAGCAAAGAAATCAAACAATGTACCGTATTTTTCGGACTATAAGTCGCAGTTTTTTTTCATAGTATGGCCGGGGGTGCGACTTATACTCAGGAGCGACTTATGTGTGAAATTATTAACACATTACCGTAAAATATCAAATATTATTATTTAGCTCATTCACGTAAGAGACTAGACGTATAAGATTTCATGGGATTTAGCGATTAGGAGGGACAGATTGTTTGGTAAACGTATAGCATGTTCTATATGTTATAGTTATTTGAATGACTCTTACCATAATATGTTACGTTAACATACCAGGCACGTTCTCAGTTGGTTATTTATGCCTCATATAACGTACACTTATTCAGCCTGTTGTTCACTATTCTTTATTTATTTTAAATTGCCTTTCAAATGTCTATTCTTGGTGTTGGGTTTTATCAAATAAATTTCCCCAAAAAATGCGACTTATATATGTTTTTTTCCTTCTTTATAATGCATTTTCGGCAGGTGCGACTTATACTCCGGCGCGACTTATACTCCGGAAAATACGGTACTAATATGATCCACTTCAAGAAACTCTTCAAACTTAAAGTGTTTACAAAGTACAAATAAGAAGAACCATGATAAACATTCTGAATTTATCTCATCCGTCCATTCATTTTCAAGATAATCTTACTCATCTCACCATATGAAATGTAACTTACTTCACTGAGTATTATTTATTTATTTTTATTGTAATTACTTATGGAGTATATTGTGAATAAATTGAGGACAGAAAGTGAACAAAAGTTTTAGCAACTGTTATGTAAAGGAAAAGGGGTAAGATTAAATAAACTGGAAATTGTGATGTATCATGTTGTATCATAATAATAATAATAATAACTGGGATTTATATAGCGCTTTTCTAAGTACCCAAAGTCGCTTTACATGTAGAACCCATCATTCATTCACATCTGGTGGTGGTAAGCTACTTCCATAGCCACAGCTGCCCTGGGGTAGACTGACGGAAGCGTGGCTGCAATTTGCGCCAACGGCCCCTCCGACCACCACCTATCATTCATCATTCAATTCACTGGTGTGAGTGGCACCGGGGGCAAAGGGTGAAGTGTCCCGCCCAAGGACACAACGGCAGCGATTTTTTTACTTGCCAACCCTCCCAGATTTTCAGGGAGACTCCCGAAATTCAGGGCCTCTCCCGAAAACCTCCCGGGACAAATTTTCTCCCGAAAATCTCCCGAAATTCAGGCGGACCTGAGTGAGCCTGTTTTCCCGTTCGCTTTCCCACAATATAAACAGCGTGCCTGCCCAATCACGTTATAACTGTAGAATGACGGAGGGCGAGTTCTTGGTTTCTTATGTGGGTTTATTGTTAGGCAGTTTCATTATCGTCCTCCCAGCGCGGTAACAACACACAACAACAGTCACGTTTCGTCTACCGTAAAGCAGTTCGTCTGCCGTAAACAGCAATGTTGTGACACTCTTAAACAGGACAATACTGCCATCTACTGTACATGCATATGTGACAATAACATCTAGGGCTTTTAGAGAGTGCAGTGCACAACTGCGCACACAACAAGGAGACGAAGCAGAAGAACGAGGAAGATACAGCCGTGGCGACGCCGACGACGAGTAAGATGAAGAAAAATTCTTGTAAGTTCCAAGCCGCAGCTGCGATTGGACCTGGATAGCCTCCGGGAAGAAGTAGTGGACTACCAAGTGCTTGGCAGTGAAGATCTTCCTCAGGAAGCAAAGATTGACCGGTTTTTGGGCCATGCTAGGGAGAGATGGAAGATTCCAGACTCTAGTGCATTTGATGAAAGCACTTTTGTGCGTGCCACACAGCAATGCATCATCAGAGAGGGTGTTCAGCATGCATACTTGCCAACCCTCCCGAATTTTCCGGGAGACTCCCGAAATTCAGCGCCTCACCCGAAAACCTCCCGGGACAAATATTCTCCCGTAAATCTCCCGATTTTCAGCCGGAGCTGGAGGCCACGCCCCCTCCAGCTCCATGCGGACGTGAGTGAGGACAGCCTTTTTTCACGACGGGAGGACAACAGGGTGACAAGAACTAAATCATCCAGACTAAAGATACATTGTATTATTATGTTTATCTTACCTAAAAATAAATATATTTATTAATTTTAAAAAAAACAACTAAATAAATGTTTATTATATTTTGCTAAAAACATCAACATTAATTGTATTTTTATTTTTATTTTTTCTGACTCCTTATTACATCAAGCCATAGAATTATACCGGTACATTAAAATAAACATATTTGAAATAATTAATTTTAAATTATCATCATAATTCATTTAAAATGACCATATTTATTTATTAAAATAATTGTTCGTTTATCAAAAACTTTAGCATTTTATTTATTACATTTTGAAGCTCTCAGAAGCCAAGTTATGTTATATTCATGTTATACTTATGCAAGTTTGAAGTATCAATGATCTAAACACAGTTTTGTTTGCATATTTTCAGGATGTAGATATATATATGTATGAAATACTTGACTTGGTGAATTCTAGCTGTCAATATACTCCTCCCCTCTTAACCACGCCCCCAAACACACCCCGCCCCACCCCGACCCCCACCCCCCACCTCCCGAAATCGGAGGCCCCAAGGTTGGCAAGTATGTCAGCATGGTTAGAAAAATAGTGACAGAGAATAGAACAAGGATGGACAATTCAACCCTTAACTCAACAATGAGTAGATGAGTGTTATGTGTGTGTATATGGGTACATAAATGAACACTGAAATTCAAGTATTTCTTTTATTTATATATATATATATATATATATATATATATATATATATATATATATATATATATATATATATATATATATATATATATGAAATAGTTGACTTGGTGAATTCTAGCTGTAAATATACTCCGCGCCTCTTAGCCAGGCCCCCAACCACGCCCCCAACAACACCCCCGCCCCACCCTCACCTCCCGAAATCGGAGGTCTCAAGGTTGGCAAGTATGTGTTGTATGCATGCATGTTTGAAATAAACTCAAACTCAAACTACCTGTGCTTGCCTAATGGCAAGGTCGCCCCACCATTATTGATTGGTGCCAACAATGAGAAAGAGCACCTGCTCAATGGCTACCAGTCGGCTCAAGCTGTTTTACAAGTTTCTGGGAAAAAAAATATTAGGCTTCTTACTCCTGCCCACTGGTGACATTTAGAAAATTGACTGACTTGGCTGGCCAGCGGCTACACGAGAAACATCTAAGAGGAAGTTGTGCCAAAAAAAGAAACCGAGAGAATACGCGGCCGGACTGTTCAAAGCCTGGAGGGAAACGAGAGGGTGAGGCAAACTGCCGTCTTAAGGTATGCTCGACTTTCAATGTGGAGGAGCCGCCTGCAACACTCTGCTGTGGTTTATCCCCCGCCTGGCATGAACAATAAAAAAGCTGGCGCTCTGTTATGGGGTGCAATGTGTGGGTGTGTGCACACAGAGCGTGCAAGTGAATCTCCCGAGCAGCTTAAGTAAAAAAGCAGGGGAAGCGGTGTGCTGCTATCTCTGGGAATTCATTGCTCTTTCACGGTCAAGCAGGTAGAGAAGGGCCAGGATGTATTCAAAGGATTCCCGCAGTCCTTAATAGTATTTATTACATGTCAGCAGCTGCAGTGAGGGGTGGTTACATATAAATGCGGCCATAGGTCTTATGCTCTGAGGACAACCAATCAAGATGGACTCCTTGCCAGTTGCTAGGGTTGACCGTAAGGGAATCCCGCTACCCGAGAGATGGGACGTTATTTAACATGGACCCAGAATGTTAAGGACCATTAGGTTCAAGGGTCGTTAAAGCGCTTGTCACACTCTAAATGCATCCGTCTGAACAATGCTGGCTTCAATCAATAGATAAGTAATCGCCTGCAATGAGAGCAAGCATGCAGTGTTAGTCACCAACCCTGCCTTGAAATGGCTCCACCGAGCCAGCAGGTCAACGCGGACGTTTCGCCACCATCTCCATGCACAAAATAAAACACACAGCTGGTGGTGGCTGTGCTTTTCTGTACGCCGATCAATCCCGTGCCAGAATGTATAGCATCGGGTCGCAAATAGATGTCTGTCTGTTGAAAAGGAAGAAAGGGAACATTCCGTGAGAGTCACAGAGGTGACCGGCAGCACTCCCAGTGAGAGGATGTGTAATCGTCACATTGAGCACTTAACATTTCCTCTTCTGCAGCGAGATTTGTGTCATGGAGCAACGATGTAGCACTGTGAATAATCAAAAATAAATCTCTGTATGGTAGGGATTTATTTATACCACGTCTTCTTATTGAGCAGAAATGCAAGCAGAGTAAACAAACCACAGTTTAACATTCATTGTCATCAATAATGATCATATACAGGGTTTCCCCTTAATGCAATGCTTCTTGAATATCTTGTTACGCATCCCGAAGAAAGAAAAACAAAATTCACGCCCACACACTCTCCACCGGGACTATAAATAGGATAATTTGTCTATAAAATTGTTACAAGTATACCTCTGCATAACATTGTAAGCTCATTAACATTAAAGGACACAACACACTGGTCTTTCCTCATCTCCCACCGTGGTTACAGTAAATGGTACCGTGTTTTAGACTTAGACTTAGACTTCCTTTTTATTGTCATTCAAATTTGAACTTTACAGCACAGATAAGAACGGAATTTCGTTACATAAGGTCATGGTAGTGCAGGATAAATAAGCAATAAGGTGCATATATAAATAAATAAATATATGTAAATAATATATATATAAAATAAATACATATATATAATATATATAAATAATTAAATAGATTACTGTACAGATAAATATATTGCACTTTTTCACATGTGTCCACGTTTATGGATGTATGTTATATTGTCTTTTTTATTCCAGCGAGTTAATCCATTTTGGGGGGAGTTGAGGGGATAATTTAATAATGATGCGTTTAAGAGTCTTACAGCCTGAGGGAAGTTTCGGACTATAAGTCGCAGTTTTTTTCATAGTTTGGCCGGGTGTGTGACTTATACTCAGGAGCGACTTATGTGTGAAATTATTAACACATTACCGTAAAATATCAAATTATATTATTTAGCTCATTCACAGAAGAGACCAAATGTATAAGATTTCATCGGACTTAGCGATTAGGAGTGAGAGATTGTTTGATAAACGTATAGCACGTTCTATATGTTATAGTTATTTGAATGACTCTTACCATAATATGTTACGTTAAAGGGGAACATTATCACCAGACCTATGTAAGCGTCAATATATACCTTGATGTTGCAGAAAAAAGACCAAATATTTTTTTAACCGATTTCCGAACTCTAAATGGGTGAATTTTGGCGAATTAAACGCCTTTCTATTATTCGCTCTCGGAGCGATGACGTCACGTTGTGACGTCACATCGGGAAGCAATCCGCCATTTTCTCACTTTCGTCGGTGTGTAGTCGGAGGGTGTAACAACACGAACAGGGACGGATTCAAGTTGCACCAGTGGCCCAAAGATGCGAAAGTGGCAAGAAATTGAACGAAATTTGTTCAAAATACTAGGCTGTGGGGAAAGCCGACGAAATGGTCAGTCGTTTGTTCCGCACACTTTACCGACAAAACTTTATTCATTACTCGCGGTTTTACGTAAATGATTATACATAAACTGTGTTTACCAATAATTTAGCTTAAAAACATTTAAATGCAGACAGCCCTGAAATGGGCTGTCTGCACTCTCAAAGTGCATGTTGTTGCCAAATGTATTTCATATGCTGTAAACCTAGTTCATAGTTGTTAGTTTCCTTTAATGCCAAACAAACACATACCAAATAGTTGGTTACAAGGCGATCGCCGAATTCGTCCTTGTTTTCTCCCGTGTCGCTGGCTGTCGTGTCGTTTTCGTCGGTTTCGCTTGCATACGGTTCAAACCGATATGGCTCAATAGCTTCAGTTTCTTCTTCAATTTCGTTTTCGCTACCTGCCTCCACACTACAACCATCCGTTTCAATACATGCGTAATCTGTTGAATCGCTTAAACCGCTGAAATCCGAGTCTGAATGCGAGCTAATGTCGCTATATCTTGCTGTTCTATCCGCCATGTTTGTTTGTATTGGCATCACTATGTGACGTCACAGGAAAATGGACGGGTGTTTATAACGATGGTTAAAATCAGGCACTTTGAAGCTTTTTTTAGGGATATTGCGTGATGGGTAAAATTTTGAAAAAAACTTCGAAAAATAAAATAAGCCACTGGGAACTGATTTTTAATGGTTTTAACCCTTCTGAAATTGTGATAATGTTCCCCTTTAACATACCAGGCACGTTCTCAGTTGGTTATTTATGCCTCATATAACATACACTTATTCAGCCTGTTGTTCACTATTCTTTATTTATTTTAAATGTCTATTCTTGGTGTTGGGTTTTATCAAATGAATTTCCCCAAAAAATGCGACTTATACTCCAGTGCGACTTATATACGTTTTTTCCTTCTTTATTATGCATTTTCGGTTGGTGTGACTTATACTCCGGAGCGACTTATACTCCGAAAAATACGGTAAATTGGTTATACTTGTATGGCGCTTTTCTACCTTTAAAGGTGCTCAAAGCGCTTTGACACTATTTCCACATTCACACACTGATGGCGGGAGCTGCCATGCAAGGCCCTAACCACGACCCATCAGGAGCAAGGGTGAAGTGTCTTGCTCAAGGACACAACGGATGTGACGAGGTTGGTAGAAGGTGGGGATCGAACCAGGAACCCTCCCAACCGTGCCACGCCGTCCCCAGTGCTACATACGCTTAGTCATATTCTGGTACGGGGAAAAAAGCATGTTCCCAGAGGCCCCGCGTGTCCGCCCAGGCATCCTACCACGCCCCCCCCCCAGTGTGGGCCCACTATTTGAGAAAGGCAGCCTTAAAGTAACTGATCATGGCGCATTACCACAACACAATTAAAGCCAGGGTCTGCTAAAGATCCCAAAAACTAAATTTAAAACCCGTGGAGACCTGGCATTCCAGGCTATATCTCCCAGACTCTGGAACAACTTGCACCAGTCCCTCTGTGAGCTTGACTGTGTTGACACTTTAAAGAAACATTTGAAACTTCTCTTTTTAGTAAAGTTTTTAGTTAATGGAACTTTTAACTATCATTTCTTTCTGTCACGAAAAATACGGTATTTAATGACGTGACATCATTTCAATCCAAGCAATAGACGGAGGATGGGTATTTACGACAGATATAATGCATAATGATAAATGATAAATGGGTTATACTTGTATAGCGCTTTTCTACCTTCAAGGTACTCAAAGCGCTTTGACACTACTTCCACATTCATCCATTCACAAGGACACAACGGACGTGACTAGGATGGTAGAAGGTGGGGATGGAACCCCAGTAACCAGCAACACTCCGATTGCTGGCACGGCCACTCTACCAACTTCGCCACGCCGTCCCTCGCATAGGTGTGTTGCATCATATATATGCGTCTTAAAAACGTGATAAATGTTTTGAATTTAAAGGGGAACATTATCACAATTTCAAAATGGTTAAAACCATTAAAAATCAGTTCCCAGTGGCTTATTATATTTTTCGAAGATTTTTTCAAAATTTTACCCATCACGCAATATCCCTAAAAAAAGCTTCAAAGTGCCTGATTTTAACCATCGTTATATACACCCGTCCATTTTCCTGTGACGTCACATAGTGAAGCCAACACAAACAAACATGGCGGAAAGAACAGCAAGCTATAGCGACATTAGCTCGGATTCAGACTCGGATTTCAGCGGCTTAAGCGATTCAACAGATTACGCATGTATTGAAACGGATGGTTGTAGTGTGGAGGCAGGTAGCGAAAACGAAATTGAAGAAGAAACTGAAGCTATTGAGCCATATCGGTTTGAACCGTATGCAAGCGAAACCGACGAAAACGACACGACAGCCAGCGACACGGGAGAAAGCGAGGACGAATTCGGCGATCGCCTTCTAACCAACGATTGGTATGTGTTTGTTTGGCATTAAAGGAAACTAACAACTATGAACTAGGTTTACAGCATATGAAATACATTTGGCAACAACATACACTTTGAGAGTGCAGACAGCCCAATTGTCATCAATTAATATATTCTGTAGACATACCCTCATCCGCGCTCTTTTCCTGAAAGCTGATCTGTCCAGTTTTGGAGTTGATGTCAGCAGGCCAGGGAAGCTAGGGCCGATAGGGGGTTTAGCTCGCTCGTCTGCGGGAACAAACCGCCATTGCTTGCCGTGCTACAGAGTTCCTTTGTCCCTGAATTGCTCACACACTCCGGCAGATTCAATGGGGGTCTGGCGGCAGCTTTCTTAGACTTTATCGTTGGAAATACATCTGCTTTGAGTGTCGCAGGATATCCACACATTCTTGCCATCTCTGTCGTAGCATAGCTTTCGTCGGTAAAGTGTGCGGAACAAACGTCCAATTTCTTGCCACTTTCGCATCTTTGGGCCACTGGTGCAACTTGAATCCGACCCTGTTCGTGTTGTTACACCCTCCGACAACACACCGACGAGGCATGATGTCTCCAAGGTACGGAAAACAGTCGAAAAAACGGAAAATAACAGAGCTGATTTGACTCGGTGTTTGAGAAAATGACGGATTGCTTCCCGATGTGACGCCACGTTGTGACGTCATCGCTCCAAGAGCGAATATTAGAAAGGCGTTTAATTCGCCAAAATTCACCCATTTAGAGTTCGGAAATCGGTTAAAAAAATATATGGTCTTTTTTCTGCAACATCAAGGTATATATTGACGCTTACATAGGTCTGGTGATAATGTTCCCCTTTAAAAATAATTGTTGAAGTTGTTCATGACAAACTGAATTGTACAACCTCAGGAATGTTAGACTTCGGGCCGCTGTACTAAATTCAAAGTAAAAAGCAAAGTAAGTGTTAACTTTTTAAAAATAAGGACATCCATTTCCAGATAACTAATGATACATGTGCATCTCATTTGCATATGCTGCAAGTGAGGCACCACCAAATGTTTGTTTGTTTTGGAAACAAAGTTAGGATAAGCAGCCTCACTGCACACTGACACTTATTAAGAACAATGGCTGTGTAATTTCAGGGAGAAAGTGGATTAGTTTGTTTTTTTTGTCTTTTAAGTTCACAAGATGAGCTCCTTTGCTCCACTTTGACTACACAACACAACCACGCATCATTAAAAAAACAACAACTTTGATCTTTATTTTTGTCTCCGCTTCCACTGAACTTACAAAAAGTACTGCCGAACCACACATTTCTATTTTACTTTTCAAGCACATCTTCTGAAGTCCCGTCCCAAAGGACAAATTACTGTATGAAATATACAGAGCGGTGACAGGCGGTGGCAAGAATACAAGTTTGACAAAAAGCTGGATACACCCACGAATGACTGGGGTGGAGGGGGAAGTTAGCGGTGCCTTGAGGCTTCACTGCTTTCTGCGGGAGGAAATATTGAATGTTATTGAAAGTAAATGGCCTCAGCTTAGCGGTGAAACAAAACCCTGACATGACTTTAACGATGAAAACAGGGATATGAATAGTTTCAGAGGGGACGGCAAAGGTTGGCTAATGTGCTCGGCTGCATAAGAATGCAATCAGTTTTGACATGTCCTGCATACTGACTAACCTCCCCCCTACAGAGACCATTACTGCAGGCTATGGCGCTCATACCTGCAGTCAGCATTAACACAGAATACAAACAATGCTTTCAATACGTGTGACATAATCATACATTGGTATTCCACATACAGTATATAATAGCTGGGGGAAAATGGAGAGTGTGTCTTCTAGAAACAACAGCATTGATAATCACCTGACGATGTTGATGTGGACTCCTGCTGTGGTATTGCTGAACAGACATGGACAACAAAGCTGGGAGCCAACATGCTCACTAATTTACTTCTAGCAAAGGAAATATATAAATACATGCATAATATTTTCTCCGAGGTCAAAGACAATACGCATATTATTTAAAACTCCAACTACAATTACTCTGTTTGAGAGTAGCACACCATTTTTCTCCTACAATTATGCCTCAAGTGTTTCTGTCCAAAAATGTACTTAATCTAGTGATTAGAAGTCCCTTTAATTGCTTGATATTTACAAGACTAAAGCTGCAAGACTTGGTTTGTATAAATTAGAGGAACCTTTTACTGGACCAGTGGTTCTTAACCTGGGTTCGATCGAACAATAATATAATAATAATAATAATACTTCCATAAAAAACAACTCCTTGGACCTGCTCTACTAGCCATTGGATCTCCTCTATTCCTTCTTTTGGTGTCAGTACATTGATTTTTTAAGCCGGCCTGCTGTAAATATTGGCGCCCTACAAAAGGCAAGGCACAAAGGCTTTCTTTAGAATAAGAGCCCTACATTCACTCACTTCTTGGGTCACTGCTGCAGAAATGTGAGGGTGTTTTGGCGCAACCCTGATCTATTGTTCCTGGTGTGTCCAACAGCCAGAACATCTAATGGACCCGATTCTGGTGAACTAAGACCCCTTCTTCACTGAGGTTATCCAGGCTATATCCCACCTAACCTTATCCTTGTCCACACACACACAATGCCACCGTTTAAGACCTCCTCGCCCCGTCGTGACCTAGTACGCATGCGCGGAAAAAAATGCGCACCTCTGACCTGGAAGTGTATTCTTACCCTGTGTTTCAATGTAGCCTATTGCCACATTTCTCTTAATAGTAAACCTTGCTTGCCTCACCATCAGCAGCTGTTAGACTATTGTAGTGAATCACACCTGAGCCATCATACATAAATCATATCTTTAACAGACGTGTGAAAGTAAACAATGTGATAAAGAACCGTTTACAACAATCAATCTAGGGATCTAGATATCTGGTCAGGACACTGTGCTTGTAGGCTGAAATTGGCGGTCGTACTTGACGGCCGCAACCACTTTATGGCTTCACAACAGTTATGGAGTACAAAACTAGATGTTGAGTAATCGCTCGACATACATCGCGGACAATAACTAAGTCTGCTTTGCCAGTCCAAATGCATTCGTTGTTTTCCGTAGTACTCCCTAGTCCAGGGGTCGGCAACCCGCGGCTCCGGAGCCGCATGCGGCTCTTTGATCACTCTGATGCGGCTCAGCAGCTTACTTGCTGAACCCCTCAATTTTCCCGTGAGACTTCCGGATTTCAGTGCCTCTCGCAGAAAACTCCCGGGATCAATATTCACCGATTTTCACCCTTACAGATATAATAAGGGCGTGCTATGATGGTACAACATTCGGCGCCCTCTACAATCTGTATTAACAGCGTGCCAGCCTAACAATTGTTATACAATATACATTTTCTGCTTGCACACGTACGTGACAGCAAGGCATACTTGGTCAACAGCCACACAGGTTACACTGACGGTGGCCATATAAAACAACTTTAACACTCTTACTAATAATGCGTCACACTTTGAACCAAAACCAAACAAGAATGACAAACACATTTCGGGAGAACATCTGCACCTTAACACAACATAAACACAACAGAACAAATACCCAGAATCCCATGCAGCCCTGACTCTTCCGGGCTACATTATACACCCCTGCAACCACCAAACCCCGCCCCCACCCCAACCCTGCTCCCTCACACATCAGGACCCCCCCCCCCCCCCTCCTCTGTGCGTCAGTTGAGGTGGGCGGGGTTTGGTAGCGGGGGTGTATAATGTACCCCGGAAGAGTTAGGGCTGCATGGGATTCTGGATATTTGTTCTGTTGTGTTTGTGTTGTGTTACGGTGCAGATGTTCTCCCGAAATGTGTTTGTCATTCTTGTTTGGTGTGGGTTCACAGTGTGGCGCATTATTAGTAAGAGTGTTAAAGTTTTTTATACCGCCACCATCAGTGTAACCTGTGTGGCTGTTGACTAAGTATGCCTTGCTGTCGCTTACGTGAGCAAGCAAAAGCCCCATACAACGTGAGGCTCGGCCGGCACGCTGATTGTAGTGGGCGCTAAATTCTGTTTCATATGTTTCATCACGGCACGTTCGAGAGAATAGTTGCCCTGAAATTCGTAATCTGCCGGAAAATCGGGAGGGTTGACAAGTATGACGCTGTCAAGCGCCATTCATATTAAAATCGCGGGCCGCACTAACATTCAATTTTCATATTAAGGTGTGGGCCGCGTGTCTGAGACTCTTGGATTATACATAGCACAAAGCAAAAAAAAAAATTGTATGCAGTGTTATTTCATTTTAAATTTCCAAAGATTTTTGTTTTCTTTAATTTGTGAAACTGGTCAAAATGGCTCTTTGACTGGTAAAGGTTGCCGACCCCTGCCCTAGTCCAAGGGAGCCCGCATTCTCATTGTCTCCCCTTCGACAAATGGACGAAGTTTTTCGCTAAGTAGAGTCACAGCTGACCTGGACATTCGAAAGTTCTCTTGCCGTTCCTGTGGCACAACACACTCGTTGACAAAACATATCCCACCAGGCTGCCGTTCTTCCGGGCCTTATCCAAAACCGTCACTCAACATGGCTATGAGATGTGTTGTATCTGAAATAGCTGCAAATCACTATTTGTGATTTCCGCAAGCGTCTGTTATGAAACTGGCTGTGGCGCGTTCTTTGTGACGTCACTTCCTGTGTGGGGTGCAATCTTTCCGACGTCACTTCCTCTCCGAACTTTGTAAACGATCGATGAGTCCATACAAAGCTAAGAGCCAGAGATTCAAGAAATACACGGCGCACTTACCCGTGTAAAAAATATCCAAGGAGGGGGACCTTAAACTAGGGATGTCCCGATCCAGGCTTTTGCACTTCCGATCCGATACCGATATTGTTTTTGCACTTCTGATCCGATACCGATACTGACCGATACCGATCGATACTGGCCTATCCGAGCATGTATTAAAGTTTAAAGTTATTTAGCCTACTTAGTTGTCAGAATCATGTTGAAAAGGGTTTTAGTACTCTTGATAACAACTAGCCAGCTGAATTAGGGGAGTTTGAATAATACACAATGGTTGGTAACAAGAAACTGACCTGTTTATTCAAGGATAAACACAAAATAGACAAAATTATACATGACAAACAGAAATGGCATCATTGAACTAGGGCTGGGCGATATGGCCTTTTTTTAATATTGCGATATTTTAAGGCCATATCGCGATACACAATATATATCTCGATATTTTGCCTTAGCCTTGAATGAACACTTGATGCATATAACCACAGCAGTATGATGATTCTATGTGTCTACATTAAAACATTCTTCTTCATACTGCATTAATATATGCTACTTTTAAACTTTCATGCAGAGAGGGAAATCACAACTAAAAAAAAATCACTATTTTTTTCATACGGTGTTGATCTGGAAATGTTTGCCTCAGCATTTTGATGGTGTGGGCGTGTGGCACCGAATGGAGATAAGCGTCTCGACAGACGTTACAATTAGCCATGCTGCTACCTCTCTGCTCGGGGAGGACGTATACGTATGTGACGTATGACGTGACAGCATGTGACGTGTGTAATAAGGTGCGCTTGCTGTCTGAGAAGGAGACACAGGAAAGAGTGAGAAGAGCCTGTCGTGTAATGTCCGCAGCTAAAAGCTACTGCGTGAGAATCCACAGACATGTGGATGTGTTAAAGGTGTGCTGGAAGATGCGGAACGGAAATTAGGGAGCAGCAGAAAAGTGGAACGTATTATTTAAATTGGTGCGTTGGAAAACACGGACCGGAGGTTTTTTTTAAAAACTGGATCTGGATCGGCATTTTCCCATGCCTTGCCGATACGCATTTTTTGGCAAATATCGGATCGGGACATCCCTACCTTAAACGATGGATTAGTGTGGCTGACGCGGGGCTTAGGCTAAATAATTATTTGTTTAAGGAGTTATCCGGCTTAATGTAGACAGGGCCTAAGATGTGCTAATGTGGAGGTTCATGATAAACACAAGCACCCCCTCACCCCCCTCTCTCTTCGGACTCAAATCAGTGGTATTTTCCACCCGAACTGTCCCGCTCCACCACCCCCAGTGTCCTCCGTGTCCTAAATTCAGTGCTGATCCACTCTCCTTATGTTGCAGGGATTTGATTACCTGCCATTTTACAGCTCATTAATGAAGGCTTATGCTGCATTTGTAATGAATGAGTCCTGGTGGAAAGGTGATCAAGTTTCTGACCTAGCTGAGTGCTTTTTAGACGGCTGCTTTCACCTCTGTGGTCGGTTTTACTGGTCGGCAGGAGGAAGTGAGAGCGGCGATGGAGGACGATTCAGAAATACTAGCTTTGTTATGGTATATTTTGAGAGAGCACCTGCTTGGAACATGAAGATGGGAAAATGCATTTTAAATGGGGAAATATGTGACAATTACCGCCAGTGGGAAGACAAACTTGGATGGGAGCATCCTAAATGTATCAGGCAATTCATGCTTGTTTATCTCCTATTCCTCCCCCTTTGGAAGAAGTGCAATAGAAGAAGCATGCGAGTTCTGATGCTTTCACAGACTCAACAAAGCCATTCAGCAACTGTCATCGACAACGTTCTCATTCTGAATACGGTCAATACAATGAATGCATGAACAACACTTACTCCACAACAGCAGTATTCACTAATAATAATGATTGTTACCAGTTGCAACAAGAGTGACGGGTTATTCCACAAATTGTTCAAATTAAGGATGCATGATGTTTTTTCAAGCCAATATCTATTATTTTTCTAATTTAATTCAACAGCAGGTTGTGCACACCTGGATGTAAAACATACTTGCCAACCCTCCCGGATTTTCCGGGAGACTCCCGAAATTCAGCGCCTCTCCCGAAAACCTCCCGGGACGAATTTTCTCCCGAAAATCTCCCGAAATTCAGGCGGAGCTGGAGGCCACGCCCCCTCCAGCTCCATGCGGACCTGAGTCCGCTTTCCCACAATATAAAGAACGTCTACAGTAAAGCAGTCCGTCTGCCGTAAACAGCAATGTTGTGACACTCTTAAACAGGACAATACTGCCATCTAGTGTATTTGATGAAAGCACTTTTGTGCGTGCCACACAGCAATGCATAATCAGAGAGGGTGTTCAGCATGGTTAGAAAGATAGTGACAGAAAATAGAACAAGGACGGACAATTCAACCCTTAACTCAACAATGAGTAGATGAGTGTTATGTGTGTGTATATGTGTAAATAAATGAACACTGAAATTCAAGTATTTCTTTTACTTATATATATATATATATATATATATATATAGAATTCACTGAAAGTCAATTATTTCTTATATATATATATATATATATATATATATATATATATAGCTAGAATTCACTGAAAGTCAATTATTTCTTATATATATATATATATATATATATATATATACATATATATATATCCATCCATCCATCCATCCATCCATTTTCTACCGCTTATTCCTTTCGGGGTCGCAGGGATATATATATATATATATATATATATATATATGAAATACTTGACTTGGTGAATTCTAGCTGTAAATATACTCCTCCCCTCTTAACCACGCCCCCAACCATGCCCCCGCCCCAACCACGCCCTCCGCACCCACCCCCCACCTCCCGAAATTGTTGTCCAAGGTTGGCAAGTATGATGTAAAATAGACTGAAAAGGAAGTGGATTTGACGAACTGAACCTGTGGATTTGTCCAGACAAAAGCCAGTATCTTCAACAATGGTAAAGAGCTGGTCGTCGAGCTCTATTATGATGAAATCAAAGATTGCTTTAGCCCTTAGGTTGTCTCTGGCAAACGTTTTGTACTTTTCAAACGCCACAATGATAGGAACAAACCCCTAGGCCTTTTTTTGCGGCTTCTTTAGTAGCAGGGTCAGGCGTCGTCTTAAAGGGGAACATTATCACCAGACCTATGTAAGCGTCAATATATACCTTGATGTTGCAGAAAAAAGACCATATATTTTTTTAACCGATTTCCGAACTCTAAATGGGTGAATTTTGGCGAATTAAACGCCTTTCTATTATTCACTCTCGGAGCATCGGGAAGCAATCCGCCATTTTCTCACTTTCGTCGGTGTGTTGTCGGAGGGTGTAACAACACGAACAGGGACGGATTCAAGTTGCACCAGTGGCCCAAAGATGCGAAAGTGGCAGGAAATTGGACGAAATTTGTTCAAAATACGAGGCTGTGCGGAAAGCAGACGAAATGGTCAGTCGTTTGTTCCGCACACTTTACCGACGAAAGCTATGCTACGACAGAGATGGCAAGAATGTGTGGATATCCTGCGACACTCAAAGCAGATGCTGACATCAACTCCAAAACTGGACGGATCAGCTTTCAGGAAAAGAGAGCGGATGAGGGTATGTCTACAGAATATATTAATTGATGAAAACTTTATTCATTACTCGCGGTTTTACGTAAATTAATATACATAAACTGTGTTTACCAATAATTTTGTTTAAAAACATTTAAATGCAGACAGCCCTGAAATGGGCTGTCTGCACTCTCAAAATGCATGTTGTTGCCAAATGTATTTCATATGCTGTAAACCTAGTTCATAGTTGTTAGTTTCCTTTAATGCCAAAAAAAACACATACCAATCGTTGGTTAGAAGGCGATCGCCGAATTCGTCCTCGCTTTCTCCCGTGTCGCTGGCTGTCGTGTCGTTTTCGTCGGTTTCGCTTGCATACGGTTCAAACCGATATGGCTCAATAGCTTCAGTTTCTTCTTCAATTTCGTTTTTGCTACCTGCCTCCACACTACAACCATCCGTTTCAATACGTGCGTAATCTGTTGAATCGCTTAGGCCGCTGAAATCCGAGTCTGATTCCGAGCTAATGTCGCTATAGCTTGCTGTTCTATCCACCATGTTTGTTTGTGTTGGCTTCACTATGTGACGTCACAGGAAAATGGACGGGTGTATATAACGATGGTTAAAATCAGGCACTTTGAAGCTTTTTTTTTAGGGATATTGCATGATGGGTAAAATTTTGAAAAAAACTTCGAAAAATAAAATAAGCCACTGGGAACTGATTTTTAACGGTTTTAACCCTTCTGAAATTGTGATGATGTTCCCCTTTAAGCTTTCAAAACCAGAGGTGGGTAGTAACGCGCTACATTTACTCCGTTACATCTACTTGAGTAACTTTTGGGATAAATTGTACTTCTAAGAGTAGTTTTAATGCAACATACTTTTACTTGAGTATATTTATAGAGAAGAAATTCTACTTTTACTCCGCTCCATTTATCTACATTCAGCTCGCTACTCGCTACTGATTTTTATCCATCTGTTAATGCACGCTTTGTTTGTTTTGGTTTGTCAGACAGACCTTCAAAGTAGGATCTATCGCATGTCTGCGTTTCACTAATCAAATACAGTCACTGGTGACGTTTGACTCAGTTTCACCAATCAAATACAGTCACTGGTGACGTTTGACTCCGTTTCACCAATCAAATGCAGTCACTGGTGACGTTTGACTCCGTTTCACCAATCAAACAGAGCCAGGCGGTCACATGACAAAGTTTCAGCGGCAAAACAACAACAAGCTTAAGCTTACATGAACTCAACGTCAAATTTGAGGAAGCACATCGCAGGAAGTAACGTTAGTAGATATTTTGGCTGTCACCGTAGGCTGATGTTAGCTTCCCTGCTATGAATCACTGTCAAATGTACATCATGTGGGGACATTTATTAACGCACTGCAGCCTCATAGACACACAGTCGCACACACACTCACGCGTGCATAGAAACAACAATCAGAAGTGCACAGTGTGTTCTCAGGTACAACCCACACATATCAGTTTATGGTTTGCGTAAAGGCTAACTTGTTATTTTCCTTTGTAATCTCTGCCTACTGAGCCTATGGTGCTGTTAAGTTATTGTGGCTCAATTTGCCTTAATTTTTTTTATATGTTAATGTATTATTATTTAATATATATTATTGTTTTAGTTGCTTAAGAGATATTCCTGGCTCTGAATTTGCTCATTGCTATTTTTATGTTTTTGTGCATTATTTGTTGCCGTCATTAAACGAACAGGTTACTCATCAGTTACTCAGTACTTGAGTAGTTTTTTCACAACATACTTTTTACTCAAGTAAATATTTGGGTGACAACTCCTTACTTTTACTTGAGTAATAAATCTCTAAAGTAACAGTACTCTTACTTGAGTACAATTTCTGGCTACTCTACCCACCTCTGTTCAAAACACTGCCAATGCTGGCGTTTCAGGTGCATGAAATGGTTTGATGTGTTGAAGCACAATGGTTTTTTTTCCCCCCTTGCGGAATGTTTTCAGAACATTTGGTGAACATAGCACACATAGTATGCATCTGAAACAGTGAAAAGGTCCCACACCATCAACGCTAGGCCCGTGCCGATAATACATTTTGGTAAATCCATTAATTATTGCTGATAAACGATACAGTCAGCATTATTTTGAGACCAAATTAAGCACTAGTATGATCATAAAATATGATAATAAAGCAATTATTCCTTTAAAACAAAATACATTTTGATTTTTAAGGTTTTTTTCTTTACCATTGTAATTCAAAGGTCAAGAACATTTAAATACCTTATTTTCCGGACCATATGGCCCACCGCGGATGGTTTATTTTTGATCTTTTTTCATATATAAGGCGCACCGGATTAAAGGAGTCTTTTTTTCTTCTTCTAAATGTAAAACACTTCCTTGTGTTCTACATAACATGTAATGGTGGTTCTTTGGTCAAAATGTTGCATGGATTATGTTTTCCAGATCATCTTCAAGTCGCTTTCTGACAGTCGCTTCCGGATGCACCGTTTTGTGGGCGGTCTTATTTACGTGGCTCACCTTCGGCAGCGTATTCTCCCCGTCATCTTTGTTGTAGCGGTGTAGCGTGCAAGGACGGGAGTGGGAGAAGTGTCAAAAGATGGAGCTAACTGTTTTAATGACATTCAGACTTTACTTAAATCAATAACGGAGCAGCATCTCCTCATCCGGAAACAACAACACCGGAAATGTGTCCCGTGAAAAACCGTCCGACCGGAACTCTAATAACTAAAGTTCCTTGGGTGAATAATGTAAACTCACTACACCGGTATGTTTTAGCTCTTCCATGGCGAGTTTACTGACGGATCTAAGCAAGAACTTTACGCTACTTTATTTTAGAAATGGCAACAGCGGAGGATGAATGTCGCATAACAAGAAAATAGAGAAAAAGAAGAAGCTTATCGACTATGGTGTTATCACGGACTACAAAGGCGAAAGCGTGCAATTTTTCAGGATTTATGCAGATCCCAAATACAGATCAGCAGGTACCAGAAAGTAAGAAACGTTTCTTTTGCACAAAATTGTGAAACAAAACGCCGGATAATATGTCTTACCTTATACACACACAATAATAATACTCGTTTGTTGAAGCACATCAAACGGTGCAGCCTACACGTATCTCTTATGTTTGACTGCCATCTACTGGTCACACTTATCCTTACACCATGTACCTAATAAAATTGCTTGGGGGTGGGTAAGCTCAACCAAACTTATCCCTTACATTAGGCGCACTGGGTTATAAGGCGCACAGTCGAGTTTTAAAGAAAAAAACATTATTTTAAGTGCGCCTTATAGTCCGGAAAATAGGGTAGCCTAAATAAGTAAACAAAAGAAAGATGTTGACATCCATTATCTCCAACCCTTTTCACCTCATGCACTACACTTTGGAGTAGCTCCTTCAGCAGTAGACTGTTCCATTCACAGATCATGAAGGAGCACTACCGCAGGTCCTTTCTACTCACATCCAAAATAATTTACAACGCACTTATGTGATTACTGTGAGCTTTTTTTCTTGGTGTGCAATACAATACGGGTGTTAAGACAGTGTTTTTGTTGTATTTTAATATATACATAGTGCCATTGTTACTGCGCAATATGTGTTATTCTATACACATTTTTAGTTTTTCATTACATTTTACTTCTGTAACCTTATGTAAAACCTGCATACAACCATATAATATCCCCATTGTGGGAGGGATAAAAGTCTATTCATCTACAATAAAAACGATTTGACTCTCAATCTGTTAGCAAAAATTGCACTTCAACGAATATTAAACATCTGAAATGCATTTTTTTCCCCCCCCCAGTTGGAAAACTGGGTCAGGTGGTTTGCTTTGTTGTTTTTGCCATCGCCTTCCAACAAATTCGGCATACTGGCTTGTTCGTCTGTGTTGATAGGTTCAATTTGCTTACTCCTTTGAAGCCAAAATATTCCCACATCGAACATTTGGCTGTGCGATCATTTTTTTCCCCCTCCTTTGTTTGTTTTACATCGTGGTGCTTCTTACTAGTGAGTCGTGACAGGCGGTCCTGTGTTCGCTCTTGCAGACAAAGGTTGTGGATAGGGATGTCCGATAATGGCTTTTTTGCCGATATCCGATATTGTCCAACTCTTAATTACCGATACTGATATCAACCGATACCGATATATAGTCGTGGAATTAACACATTATTATGCCTAATTTGGACAACCAGGTATTGTGAAGATAAGGTCCTTTTAAAAAAAAAAAAATTTAAATAAAATAAGATATATAAATTAAAAACATTTTCTTGAATAAAAAAAAGTAAAACAATATAAAAACAGTTACATAAAAACTAGTAATTAATGAAAATTAGTAAAATTAACTGTTAAAGGTTAGTATTGTTAGTGGACCAGCACAATCATGTGTGCTTACGGACGGTATCCCTTGCAGACTGTATTGATAAATATTGATATATAATGTAGTAACCAGAATAGTAACAACAGAAAGAAACAACCCTTTTGTGTGAATGAGTGAATGGGGAGGGAGGTTTTTTGGGTTGGTGCACTAATTGTAAGTGTATCTTGTGTTTTTTATGTTGATTAAATTAAAAAAACAAAACAAAAAAAAACGATACCGATAATAAAAAAACGATACCGATAATTTCCGATATTACATTTTAAAGCATTTATCGGACATCTCTAGTTGTGGATGACTGACAAGAGGATTCACTCCTTTCATTTATTTCTGCTATTGAATAAACACGCTCGGGTGCTGAGGGCAATGCACAGAGTGAACTCTGTTGTACCCAGTTTGAAAGGAAGAGACAAAGAAAAACACACGGACATGGCAATTTATTGATGACAGCAATGTTATCGAGTTTATTTTTATTTGTTGTCAAATTAATTGATTTACTGACTTCCAGCCTAGGCCTTATCAACACCATGTTTGTCTACACTTGGCACATGGGGAGTATACAATAGGCTTTAAGCTCAGCAAAAATAGGGGAAAAGGAGCACTTGATTTGCTCAACCTAAACCACAGTACCAGAACATCTCGCCTCATTGGAGCATTTTTTTTTGTATCGGTTATCAGAGTTAGTAATTTTATCTGATTTATTGGCGTGACATCATATCGCCCAATAATTTTCAGTAAAGAAAAGTTCTGTGGTCAGATGAAACAACAATTGAGTTGTTTGGCCACAATACCCAGCAATATGTTTGGGGGAGAAACGGTGAGGCCTATAATCCCAGGAACACCGTCAAGCATGGTGGTGGTAGTATTATGCTCTGGCCCTGTTTTGCTGCCAATGGAACTGGTGCTTTACAGAGAGTAAATGGGACAGTGAAAAAGGAGGATTACCTCCAAATTCTTCAGGACAACCTAAAATCATCAGCCCGGAGGTTGGGTCTTGGGCGCAGCTGGGTGTTCCAACAGGACAATGACCCCAAACACACGTCAAAAGTGGTAAAGGAATGGCTAAATCAGGCTAGAATTAAGGGCCTACTGAAACCCACTACTACCGACCACGCAGTCTGATAGTTTATATATCAATGATGAAATCTTAACATTGCAACACATGCCAATACGGCCGGGTTAGCTTACTAAAGTGCAATTTTAAATTTCGCGCGAAATATCCTGCTGAAAACGTCTCGGTATGATGACGTCAGCACGTGACGTCATGGATTGTAGAGGACATTTTGGGACAGCATGGTGGCCAGCTATTAAGTCGTCTGTTTTCATCGCAAAATTCCACAGTATTCTGGACATCTGTGTTGGTGAATCTTTTGCAATTTGTTCAAAGAACAATGGAGACAGCAAAGAAGAAAGCTGTAGGTGGGAAGCGGTGTATTGCGGCCGACTGCAGCAACACAAACACAGCCGGTGTTTCATTGTTTACATTCCCGGAAGATGACAGTCAAGCTTTACCATTGGCCTGTGGAGAACTGGGACAACAGAGACTCTTACCAGGAGGACTTTGAGTTGGATGCGCAGACGCGGTACCGTGAGTACGCTTCCAAACATTTGATCGCTTGCCCGTACGTGCGTGCCGCTATGTGCATGTCACGTACGTAACTTTGGGGATTTTGGGGAAATATATGTGCAGTATGAACTTTGGGGAGGTGAACGGTACTTTGGGCTGTGGGATTGAGTGTGTTGTGCAGGTGTTTGAGTTGTATTGGCGGGTTATATGGACGGGAGGGGGGAGGTGTTTGTTATGCGGGGTTAATTTGTGGCATATTAAATATAAGCCTGGTTGTGTTGTGGCTAACAGAGTATATATATGTCTTGTGTTTATTTACTGTTTTAGTCATTCCCAGCTGAATATCAGGTCCCACCCGCCTCTCACAGCATCTTCCCTATCTGAATCGCTCCCACTGCCCTCTAGTCCTTCACTCTCACTTTCCTCATCCACAAATCTTTCATCCTCGCTCAAATTAATGGGGAAATCGTCGCTTTCTTGGTCCGAATCGCTCTCGCTGCTGGTGGCCATGATTGTAAACAATGTGCAGATGTGAGGAGCTCCACAACCTGTGACGTCACGCGCATATCGTCTGCTACTTCCGGTACAGGCAAGGCTTTTTTATCAGCGACCAAAAGTTGCGAACTTTATCGTCGATGTTCTCTACTAAATCCTTTCAGCAAAAATATGGCAAAATCGCGAAATGATCAAGTGTGACACATAGAATGGACCTGCTATCCCCGTTTAAATAAGAAAATCGCATTTCAGTAGGCCTTTAAAGCAATTTCATTTCCTGAACTGCAAACCTTCCAGGTAATAAATGTGTGGATTTATTCAGGCAGACTTCTCATATACTTCAGAAGTATTTGGTCCAGAATTACATTGCAAGTAAAAAGAACAGGAAAACAACTATAAAGTAATTGTATGTTGGTGGGATACAAATATGTTTACATGTTTGCATCATGTCTCTGTAAAGTTCTCAAAGAATCTAATTGGGCTTAATTGCCATGGTGGTGCAATTTCTAGATGTATTATTCAAGAGAGCGCAGACTGAATAAGTAATCAACATCACTTAAAACGAACAGTGAAAAACAAGAAGTACAAGCTGAAATGATTAGGTTGTTTGTGACACCCCTCTCTTTTCTTGGAACATTCATTTGCAACTTTAATTCCATGAACGGACACCAGAGCAGTGTTGTAAAACAGAAACCGCATTAGTGCTGACAGCTCTGAAGCAGTTTTACTGGGAATAAAAACACTAATGCTGCATAATCAAGTAGCATGTACATCAACGCGTGCATGAAAGCTCTTTAGAGTAAATATGTATTAAAAATTTATAAAAACATGTTTTACATAGAAGAGTGCACAACTGCTAAAAAATAGGAATAGTTTTTGGAAAAACTGACATTCACATTTCTATAATACTGTTTTTGGCAGAAAATGGAAATGTAATTAGTTCATTCACCATACTCAAACTGTACTATTTTACTATTCCTAATGCCCTACATGTGTAAAATCAGGTTAACCACTACATTTTAAAAATACAAATTATTACAAAAGTAATGCAATAGAGGTGTACTGTACATTTTAATAAAGTAGAAAAAGAGACAAGATTCAATAATGAATATATTTCACCTAATATGTAAGAAAAAATAGATAATGTATTATCATTAAATCTATTAAGTCTCTTTACTTAAATACAAAATGCAGCTTATTTTAATGCAGTGACCACCAATTTTTTTGAGGCCAAAATCTATTTTTAATCTGTGTACAGCTCCACTAATGGACTTAGGAGTGTTACTTTCAAAGGCAAAATTAAAGTATTGCTAGATACATAATTTAAATGGGACTTTATTGTATTATATGTATAGTACATGTTCCAAAAAGAATAAAAAGCATAATACACCACCAGAATTAGAGATACTACAAGTCAAAGTGATGAAGCTTAGTGTTACGCTCATGACTTGGTATAACTAAACATTACCCTATAAGATGAAGGCAATTGCATTTTATTGATATTTGAAATGTATTCAATGTTTATAAATGAATATTTAAATATACTAAATGTAAAAAAGGGAATAAATAATCAAAATAAGATCATTAAATGAAATCTAGTTTGGTTACACCATCATGAGCGCAACACAAGGTTGTAAACGTTTCAACTACAATTCTAAATAAGCAAACTGAAATCAAATACACACAGCTTAAAGATTGATCAATACCTATTTATGATGATTTATCAAAATATAAAAGATATATACCTGAACAGAACGCTCATGATGGTTACACCAAAAAGTAACGCTATGAATCGCGTTTTTCCAAGTTTTTGGGGCATTTTTATGCTATTTCCAAGCATCTCCTTTTTACTATCGTTGATTTTAAATGGTCAAACTAATGCATATTATATATGTATGCCCTAGTAAACAAAAAAAAAGTCATATTTATTTTGATTGTTACATTTTGAAGTACATTTGTGCAGGTCAGTGACGTGCAGTCACTAAGCCATCATGGAAAGAAAAAAAATGTAAAAAGAAAAAAATGTAAAAAGAAAAAAAATTTTTTTTAAATTGTTAGATGTATGCAGTGATTATACTATAAAGTTATTTTCCATTTAACTTCACCAGTTTTAGATTATTTTTATTCAAAATCGCTGAATTTTCACATTTGCCGTTCAAATACTGAGAAGAGATGGTGCGGTGAACAGCAGCCAGTTGAGGCACGTCACTCAGTGCCTCAACATGGACGGACTCGGCTAACTGCTGGCCTGCTGTGCAGTGAGACTGTATTGCTATATGAATTATATTATACATTTCCATAGTTTAGTTAGCTGAGGTATATAATGTACAGTGTATTTTGTCAACAATTGTATGTGTGTAACGTATTTCTTGTGCTGAGCGATCATAAAACGGCTGCAAAAGACGCACTGGCTGAGGCTCCAGTAGCCCCGCCTCCTGCACCCCGGCCGTAGAATTGTTATATCAACTAAAGCCCACACTTAAACTTTCCACGTGCAAGATTGAATCTATTTTGTCCACACCTTCAGGTACCTTGGAGTCCACATCTCTAATGACTTCTCCTGGACAGTCAACACCACATCAATCATCAAGAAGGCTCAGCAGCGGCTACACTTCCTTAGAGTCCTCGGGAAGTACAACCTGAAGCCTGACCTGCTGCTGACCTTCTACCGCTCGTCCATCGAGAGCCTGCTGACCTACTGTATTACGGTATGGTACGCCAGCTGCACTGCAGCAGACAGGGAGAGGCTGCAAAGAGTGGTCAAGACGGCTCAGAAGATCATCGGCCGCCCTCTCCCCTCTCTGACGGACATCTACACCTCCCGCTGCCTCAACAGAGCCAGTGCCATCATCAAAGACAGCACCCACCCTGGCTCTGACCTGTTCCACCTGCTGCCCTCTGGGAAGCGCTACAGGTGCATTAAAACCAAAACAAACAGGCTAAAGAACAGCTTCTTCCCCAGGGCCATAACCATCCTGAACGGACTGCCCCATTGTCCCTCATAACTGCCTTCTCTTCGGTGCAATAACCCATTCCACCAACCACCCTGTTTTTGTTTTGTTTTTTCATGTATATATTCATTTCACACCATATTCATTGCACTTCTACATTTTTTAAATTTTTATATATTTGCACATTGTTTTTCTAGCATGCACACGTCGCACTGTATGGAATGGCCTCAATCTCGTTACCTTGCGTAATGACAATAAAGCTGATTCTGATTCTGATTCTGATTCTGATTATTGGTTATTAATTAGTTTTTTCATCAAGTACCCCCTCAGAAAACCCTTGGCTCTCCAAGTACCGCCAAAAGGACCAACATAAAAATACAGTAGTGTAGTAGGCCTCAGCTCAGTATTCATTAAAAACAAAAAAAGGTTTTATTTAACAAGAATATTTAATATTACTACAACATTAAACACAATGCACAAACGTCATCAAAAATGATACTCCATTTTCAGTTCATATTTACAGACTTCATTGGCGTACCACTGTTTGAGAATTACGGCTTTCCTGTTTCAATGTTTGCTACTTTTTTGGGTTTAATGTTATTGCCATGATGTGATGCAGGCTCGTAAAAATAAAACCATGGGCCCCAAGTGGCCCCCTGCTTTTTAAGTTGTTCCTCAGGGGTGAGCGTATGACGTGACGTAAACTCCGAGCAGCCACAACTCTATTTAGCTGGTTAGCGCCCCGTCGCGAGTGAACGGAGATAATTAAAGTGAGCTGCAGCTGGAACTAATCGATGTGTTACAACAGTCAGTCTTAACGGCCCGCGTCGCTGTCAGCTCCACTATTTTTTTTGGGGGGGGGGCTGCACGTCACACAATGCAAGTCAGTGATAACACTTTTTTTTTTCTCCTAGTATTTTTGGGTGGTAAAGTCCCAAAGATCAACTGGTGGATCAACAACTGCTTTGTTGTTAATTCTGATATTTAATTGTTATTATTGTACGGTATATTGACTTATTATCGCTTCCGCCATATTGCACAAGCTAAGCAACTGCAGACCTAATTTATAAAGAATGTTGCGCACAAAAAAGTTGGGTCAGCAGTTGGGAGTAACTTTAAAAATGCAATGCGGAAAAGGTTGTGTATTACTATTTGACCAGCGTAAGGGCTCATGCTACATTATTCAAACATTAGAATCATCACACCAGCTCATACTCACATGAAAAAACACATTCAGGTAAAATTCAAAAAGTTTGACAAAGTTCATTCATGTCAGCAATTAGAATATCAAACTAATATATGATATAAACTCATAACATCCAAAGTGAGATATGTCAAGCACGTATTTATTACAGACCAGTGGTGTCAAACGTACGGCCGGAGGGCCGGATCAGGCCCGCCATTAGGTTTTATCCGGCCCGCGGCATGAGTTTGGTAAGTATAAAAATGAACCTGATCATTTTTGAATGAAAGAAACAGCTGTTCTAAATGTGTCCACTGGATGTCGCAATGGCAATTATTTGTACTTTTGTAGATGATTCTACATATGTACAAAATAAACCACATGATGTTAGTACATTAGTCAAGGAAAATTATCAAACTACATAAATAACATGTTGGATGTTGTGGGGCTGTCTTGGTTGACAATACTCTGCAACATCGCGTGGACATCGGGGGCGGTACCTCTGGATTGGCAGACCGGGGTGGTGGTTCCTCTCTTTAAGAAGGGGAACCGGAGGGTGTGTTCCAACTATCGTGGGATCACACTCCTCAGCCTTCCCGGTAAGGTTTATTCAGGTGTACTGGAGAGGAGGCTACGCCGTATAGTCGAACCTCGGATTCAGGAGGAAAAGTGTGGTTTTCGTCCTGGCCGTGGAACTGTGGACCAGCTCTATACTCTCGGCAGGGTCCTTGAGGGTGCATGGGAGTTTGCCCAACCAGTCTACATGTGCTTTGTGGACTTGGAGAAGGCATTCGACCGTGTACCCCGGAAGTCCTGTGGGGAGTGCTCAGAGAGTATGGGGTAACGGACTGTCTTATTGTGGTGGTCCGCTCCCTGTATGATCAGTGTCAGAGCTTGGTCCGCATTGCCGGCAGTAAGTCGGACACGTTTCCAGTGAGGGTTGGACTCCACCAAGGCTGCCCTTTGTCACCGATTCTGTTCATAACCTTTATGGACAGAATTTCTAGGCGCAGTCAGGGCTTTGAGGGTATCTGGTTTGGTGGCTGCAGGATTAGGTCTCTGCTATTTGCAGATGATGTGGTCCTGTTGGCTTCATCTGGCCAAGATCTTCAGCTCTCACTGGATCGGTTCGCAGCCGAGTGTGAAGCGACTGGGATGGGAATCAGCACCTTTAAGTCCGAGTCCATGGTACTCACCCAGAAAAGGGTGGAGTGCCATCACCGGGTTGGGGAGGAGACCCTGCCCCAAGTGGAGGAGTTCAAGTACCTCGGAGTCTTGTTCACGAGTGAGGGAAGAGTGGATCGTGAGATCGACAGGCGGATCGGTGCGGCGTCTTCAGTAATGCGGACACTGTATCTATCCGTTGTGGTGAAGAAGGAGCTGAGCCGGAAGGCAAAGCTCTCGATTTACCGGTCGATATACGTTCCCATCCTCACCTATGGTCATGAGCTTTGGGTCATGACCGAAAGGACAAGATCACGGGTACAAGCGGCCGAAATGAGTTTCCTCCGCCGGGTGGCGGGGCTCTCCCTTAGAGATAGGGTGAGAAGCTCTGTCATCCGGGAGGAGCTCAAAGTAAAGCCGCTGCTCCTCCACATCGAGAGGAGCCAGATGAGGTGGTTCGGGCATCTGGTCAGGATGCCACCCGAACGCCTCCCAAGGGAGGTGTTTAGGGCACGTCCGACCGGTAGGAGGCCACGGGGAAGACCCAGGACACGTTGGGAAGACTATCTCTCCCGGCAGGCCTGGGAACGCCTCGGGATCCCCCGGGAGGAGCTGGACGAAGTGGCTGGGGAGAGGGAAGTCTGGGCTTCCCTGCTTAGGCTGCTGCCCCCGGAATTCGACATCGTATAAGCGGAAGAAGATGGATGGATGGATGGATGGATAAATAACATCCTGTAATTTGATTTTGATATAATTAGTTTATCTTGATTGAAAAGTAACACCAATGAGTTGACTGATGAACATTATCACATAATTTATTCAGAAAATATAATTAACGACAAATTATTACCCGCAACATGTAAGTGTAAAAAACAACAACAACATTATCAGAATCAGAATGATTTGTACATTTTAAGAATGTGCCTGTTCTATTTTTAAACAAACAAAACACTCTTAAGTTGTCTTTATTTTTTAAGTTATCGTGCCGTGATTTTACCAGTCCGACCCACTTGGGAGTGGATTTTTCTCCATGTGGCCGTCAATCTAAAATGAGTTTGACACCGCTGTTATAGACAAAGGTGGGTAGTAAGGTGCTACATTTACTCCGTTACATTTACTTAAGTACCTTTTTGGATAAATTGTACTTGTCAGAGTAGTTTTTATGCAATAAACTTCTAACTTTTACTTGAGTATTTTTGTGACGAAAAAACACTACTTTTACTCCGTTACATTGAGTTTCATTCTGATCATTACATTAATTTATATCAAAATTATTTATAATCTATTAGGCTTGCAAAGACGTATTCATTTGTCCGCGAGCCTTCTTCCGGCAGGCACTGTCACATGACTCTGTTTCGCCAACCCAACGCAAGCATTAGTGACGTTTCATTCCATTTCACCAATCAAACGGAGACTGGCAGTCACATGACTCTGTTTGACCAATCCAACTTAAAACACAAGTGACGCTTCACTCCATCCCACTAATTAAATGCAGCCTGACATTCTACCGGGTAATACCAAGCCGGTGGTGAGGGACTTTTTACATACACCAGACAAGTACAAAGTACAGATATAGTAGCTGATATAGGTCACTATTTTTAAGTATATGTTAAAATAGAAACCTACTTGTTTAATAAGTGTCAGAATGTTCTGCAAGAAGACACTTTAATTACACCTCCAAAAACAGTTCTATGTGTGATGATCCTAATAACACATTAAAACATTACCAACAACACCAAATAGCTGAAGCGACCACACTCGCCCCCTAGTGTACGAGAGGCAGAGTCACATTACAGATGAGAACATACAAACTACAACGTGGGAGTTACAATAGAAGAAATTGAAATATTGGACAAATCAGACTAATTTAGTACATAGAAACATACTGTCTGTAAAAAGTAACAGATGAGGCAGCAAACAAAAATCGTATGTGGTAACTTTCAAACTAGTAAAAAAGAACATTTATATCATGTGCTGTCATCTGTATCAGTAAAAATGCTCACATTTCGCCCGACAAGAATTCCACTTCCAACTAGAGAAAACATGTTGCAGTCAATTCTATGACATATGCTTTACAAACACGCGCATGCACACACACAAACACACACTGACTTGGAGAATCATTAAAAAATAGCTACTAAAAAAATTAGAAGTTACTTAAGTTACTTAATACTTGAGTAGTTTTTTCACGCATTATATTACTCAAGTAATTGTGTTGACCTTGTTTCACTTTGTAAATCTAATTGCTGAAATAAACAAACGTCTGCACGATACTAAACATTTTTGACTTTCACAAGTGTACACAATAAAATACATAGAAACACATCTTTCATGGTGCCTGATGTTTTTCTGATAGACAGAAACTTCTGGATGTATTGTATATTTATTTGGTAGAGCCTAAATATTGAGGAGTATTAAAGGAATAATCAAAATGCGATTTTCTTATTTAAACGGGGATAGCAGGTCCATTCTATGTGTCAAACTTGATCATTTCGCGATATTGCCATATTTTTGCTGAAAGGATTTAGTAGAGAACATCGACGATAAAGTTCGCAACTTTTGGTCGCTGATAAAAAAGCCTTGCCTGTACCGGAAGTAGCAGACGAGTAGCGTGACGCAGAGCCGGCCCAAGGCATAAGCGTACTAAGCGCTTGCTTAGGGCCCCGCGGCCACCAGGGGGCCCCCAAAAGCAATTAACAAAAAATTCTTATTTTTTGCATGTACGAGTCTGACTGATGATTTCTAAATGATCAAAGATATATTATTGTACAAAAACACAATTTTAGGTCAACAGAGTGCTGCTGCTGATCTAGGCTTAGTGATTCTTCCTGCCTCTCTTTAAATGTAAAGCTGCCTCTACTGCACCTGTGACGTTTGCCGCCTGCTATGGCGTCACATTAGTGCCAAAAATCCGAGCGCATAAAAACTGTTATCGCGCGCTGATTCTCCACTTCGTGCGCGCGCGCGACACCCTTTTGCGCGCGCGTGGTGCCTTTTTGCGCGCGTGCCGTCTCGGTCTGTGCGCTGGCATGTTTCGTTTTGGCACTTTGGGGGTGGGTATGCTTAGCCGGCCCCTTCTTTCTGATTGGCCAGACGAAAAATGCTCAGAGATAATCAGAAGTATAGCAGGGCGGGTCATCGTCAATATGTATCAAGATTGTTATAGGCGCAAAGTTTTCACTTCTTCTTGAACATTTGTTTTCTAATTTATGGAATTTCTTTTGATTCAGCCATAAAATTAATGAAATAATCTTTGAATTTTGTTTTTAAAATGTTAAAAATAGCCTTTTAATAATGTATTCTGAAACAGTTTAAAATAATCAGAGAACTGACTAACACTGACCCTACACAACTATGTTGCACAATTAAGTCATTTTTTTTATAGCGAAAGAGGTAATTTCAACAGGTGCAGCATCCTATGTCATATCTACATGTAATAAGATTTGTAACAAGGCAAACCGTTTGTAAATTGGTCGAAAATCGAGCAAGTTATGGTAATTTAATTGGTACATGTACTAATTAAATTACCATAACTTGCTTTGACATCAATGTAATGATTGAGGCTAGCTGTCCGAGGTAAGATGGCTACAACGTTGCTACGCTGGAGAATGATTGGTCTTATGAAAAATGCTCAGAGCCAATCAGAAAGGAGGGGCCGTATAAGCATACCTGCCCCCAAAGTGCCAAAAAGAAACATGACAGCGCGAGGAGAGATGCCAGGAGTACACAGAGAGCGCACAGACCGAGACGGCGCGCGCGCAGAAAGGCACCGCGCGCGCGCAAAAAGACACCACGCGCGCGCAAAAAGACACCACGCGCGCGCAAAAGGGTGTCGCGCGCGCACGAAGTGGAGAATCAGCGCGCGATGACAGTTTTTATGCGCTCGGATTTTTGGCACTAATGTGACGCCATATCTTTCCTCTCAGATTCAGACAGGTGATCAGAGGACCACTGTCTATTAAGGAGAACTTTTCATTCCCCAAACGGCATGATGGCCGAAGTTTTCATTATCATTATACCTACAGACAGCTAGTCAATGGGGAAAAAGTCAAGCGTAGCTGGCTGACTTATTCAAGAAGTAAAGATGCAGTCTATTGCTTTTGCTGCAAATTATTTTCCAAAAAGTCCTTAAAACTGGCAGCCGAGGGACAGCGGGATTGGGTCAACATAGGTGCACTGCTGAAACAGCATGAAAACAGTGAAGATCATTGTAGCAACATGGTGAAATGGAAGGAATTTGCCTTGCGTCTTTAAAAGGGGAAAACTATTGATGAATTTAACTTCAGTAGACTGCGCTCTCTTTGTACAAAGTAAACATTAAATATGAACAATTAACTAAAAATGTAAACTAGTAATTAAAGACTAATAAGTACAAGACTGATGAGACAAGATGACACTTTTACTGTAAATACAAAGCTTTATCACTTGGACTGTTCAACCCCAGGCCACTCTTGCAGCTGAATGTTTTCTACATTTTAAGATTAGGAACCATATGTAGCACTCTGGACAACATTCGTTCATTCATTGGTATTATTTATGTTCTTAACTGGGCCACCCCCATATCTTTATAAATGACATGTCATTTGTAAAGACATGCCAGGCTGACAATAGGATAATGTAAACAATACTGCCAGAGCCGCAATGAGTTTATAGTAGGTGTGTGAATGATCAACAATCAATATTATTGGCAGAACTAGAGGGCCCCAAAATCAAATTTTGCTTAGGGCCCCATGGAGGCTTGGGCCGGCACTGGCGTGACGTCACAGGTTGTGGAGCTCCTCACATCTGCACATTGTTTACAATCATAGCCACCAGCAGTGCGAGCGATTCAGACCGAGAAAGCAACGATTTCCCCATTAATTTGAGCGAGGATGAAAGATTTGTGGATGAGGAAAGTGAGAGTGAAGGACTAGAGGGCAGTGGGAGCGATTCAGATAGGGAAGATGCTGTGAGAGGCGGGTGGGACCTGATATTCAGCTGGGAATGACTAAAACAGTAAATAAACACAAGACATATATATACTCTATTAGCCACAACACAACCAGGCTTATATTTAATATGCCACAAATTAATCCCGCATAACAAACACCTCCCCTCTCCCGTCCATATAACCCGCCAATACAACTCAAACACCTGCACAACACACTCAATCCCACAGCCCAAAGTACCGTTCACTTCCCCAAAGTTCATACAGCACATATATTTCCCCAAAGTCCCCAACGTTACGTACGTGACGTGCACATAGCGGCACGCACGTACGGGCAAGCGATCAAATGTTTGGAAGCCGCAGCTGCATGTGTACTCACGGTACCGTGTCTGCGTATCCAACTCAAAGTCCTCCTGGTAAGAGTCTCTGTTGTCCCAGTTCTCCACAGGCCAATGGTAAAGCTTGACTGTCATCTTCCGGGAATGTAAACAATGAAACACCGGCTGTGTTTGTGTTGCTGCAGTCGGCCGCAATACACCGCTTCCCACCTACAGCTTTCTTCTTTGCTTTCTCCATTGTTCATTGAACAAATTGCAAAAGATTCACCAACACAGATGTCCAGAATACTTTGGAATTTTGCGATGAAAACAGACGACTTAATAGCTGGCCACCATGCTGTCCCAAAATGTCCTCCACAATCCGTGACGTCACGCGCTGACGTCATCATACCGAGACGTTTTCAGCAGGACATTTCGCGCGAAATTTAAAATTGCACATTAGTAAGCTAACCCGGCCGTATTGGCATGTGTTGCAATGTTAAGATTTCATCATTGATGTATAAACTATCAGACTGCGTGGTCGGTAGTAGTGGGTTTCAGTAGGCCTTTAATGTAGTTATATTGTAGTATTGTTTATTTTGCTCAATTTTGTTATGTGTTGTGTGTGGCAACACAGTGAGAATTATATTAAACTAACAACCAAATAATATGGTTTGGAGCACAATATTTCGTGAGATGAAATAATCGAATGAATTCAGGAAATTATTGCAAGTATCTTTTCTCAATACTTGGTAGTTAACACTGTTGGAGAGCAAATGTTTAGATCTTACGCAACTATGCTGCATATACACAACCACTATGTATTTTAATCTATGTATTTATGAGATAAACAAATGTACAAAAAACACATTTATTGGGCCACTTATATATTGAAATAATCTTGTACGCGTGCCAAATGCCAATAAAAGTTTTTAAATATTGCTCATGCATTACTTGACAAAATAAAACTATAAAAAAAATGCATTTGGACAAAGACTTGGCAAACAGGAGGCTAAAACATGAACATGTTTGTTTACATCTCAGCAACAGTTCTCAGTAATGACAATGTGATTAGTCAAATATTGACGTTTCTATTGTTAGTTTCAATAGATATGACCTTACTTATAGACCTCCAAAAAGAATCTTGTTACTCGACATGATAAGCACCAATCTGAAAATATCGCCTTGTCCATCTTCCATCATTTACGGTCCAAAACGTGATCCTTTAACTCATCACCATATTCATGAGCTAATTAGCATGACCATTTATGGATGATTGTTGAAGGAACAGTGGGAGGACACTGAGGAGGATCTCTTCACCGCACAACTCGCTGCAGTGTGATTTATAATGAGAAGAGTGCGTAAAAGTGTGCTGCATGCTTTTATTTATTTATTTGGAGGAAGGACATTTTGAGGTTTGTCTCCTTCCGCCCGAATGCAGCTAGGATAGGCTCCAGCAACCCCAAGAGGTACAAACGGTAGAAAATGGATGGATGCATGGTGCCTATTTGATGTTTTATGTTCAAATTCACGCACATTTTTATAAATAAGGCCCGAGAACAATTTTTGTCATTAGTCTACCGGTACTTCACTAAATACTGCTTTTCTGGTTCAATGGCCATCCTTACAATTTTCTTCTATGATATCATTGGTACCTTTCTGTATCTTTTTAAAATGGAAAAAATACACTTTTGATGCACATCTGGGAACATCTCTACGCTGCTGACCCGTCTCCGCTCGGGATGGTGTCCTGCTGGCCCCACTATGGACTGGACTCTTACTATTATGTTGGATCCACTATGGACTGGACTCTCACAATATTATGTCAGACCCACTCGACATCCATTGCTTTCGGTCTCCCCTAGAGGGGGGGGGTTACCCACATATGCGGTCCTCTCCAAGGTTTCTCATAGTCATTCACATCGACGTCCCACTGGGGTGAGTTTTTCCTTGCCCGTATGTGGGCTTTGTACCGAGGATGTCGTTGTGGCTTGTGCAGCCCTTTGAGACACTTGTGATTTAGGGCTATATAAATAAAGATTGATTGATAAAGATTGATTGATGCACATAGATCTTAAGTTTCACAAAAATATCCAAGTTTCAATCAACATTTTTTTTCAAGTAGGGATGTCCGATAATGGCTTTTTGCCGATATCCAATATTCCGATATTGTCCAACTCTTCAATTACCGATACCGATAAACAGATTTATGCAGTCGTGGAATTAACACGTTATTATGCCTAATTTGGACAACCAGGTATGGTGAAGATAAGGTACTTTTTAAAAATGTTTATAAAATAAGATAAATAAATTAAAAACATGTTCTTGAATTAAAAAAAAAAGAAGTAAAACAGTATAAAAACAGTTACATAGAAACTAGTAATTAATGAAAATGAGTAAAATTAACTATTAAAGGTTAGTAATATTAGTGGACCAGCAGCACGCAAAATCATGTGTGCTTACGGACTGTATCCCTTGCAGACTGTATTGATATATAATGTAGGAACCAGAATATTAAGGGCCTACTGAAACCCACTACTACCGACCACACAGTCTGATAGTTTTTATATCAGTGATGAAATCTTAACATTGCAACACATGCCAATACGGCTAGGTTAGTTTACTAAAGTGCAATTTTAAATTTTGCGCGAAATATCCTGCTGAAAACGTCTCGTTATGATGACGTCAGCGCGTGACGTCACGGATTGTAGAGGACATTTTGGGACAGCATGGTGGCCAGCTATTAAGTCGTCTGTTTTCATCGCAAAATTCCACAGTATTCTGGACATCTGTGTTGGTGAATCTTTTGCAATTTGTTCAATGAACAATGGAGACAGCAAAGAAGAAAGCTGTAGGTGGGAAGCGGTGTATTGCGGCCGACTTCAGCAACACAAACACGGCCGGTGTTTCATTGTTTACATTCCCGAAAGATGACAGTCAAGCTTTACCATTGGCCTGTGGAGAACTGGGACAACAGAGACTCTTACCAGGAGGACTTTGAGTTGGATACGCAGACACGGTACCGTGAGTACGCATGCAGCTGCGGCTTCCAAACATTTAATCGCTTGCCCGTACGTGCGTGCCGCTGTGTGCATGTCACGTACGTAACTTTGGGGACTTTGAGGAAATATATGTGCTGTATGAACTTTGGGGAGGTGAACGGTACTTTGGGCTGTGGGATTGAGTGTGTTGTGCAGGTGTTTGAGTTGCATTGGCGGGTTATATGGACGGGAGGGGGGAGGTGTTTGTTATGCGGGATTAATTTGTGGCATATTAAATATAAGCCTGGTTGTGTTGTGGCTAATAGAGTATATATATGTCTTGTGTTTATTTACTGTTTTAGTCATTCCCAGCTGAATATCAGGTCCCACCCGCCTCTCACAGCATCTTCCCTATCTGAATCGCTCCCACTGCCCTCTAGTCCTTCACTCTCACTTTCCTCATCCACAAATCTTTCATCCTTGCTTAAATTAATGGGGAAATCGTTGCTTTCTCGGTCCGAATCGCTCTCGCTGCTGGTGGCCATGATTGTAAACAATGTGCGGATGTGAGGAGCTCCACAACCTGTGACGTCACGCTACTCGTCTGCGACTTCCGGTACAGGCAAGGCTTTTTTATCAGCGACCAAAAGTTGTGAACTTTATCGTCGATGTTCTCTACTAAATCCTTTCAGCAAAAATATGGCAATATCGCGAAATGATCAAGTATGACACATAGAATGGACCTGATATCCCCGTTTAAATAAGAAAATCGCATTTCAGTAGGCCTTTAATAACAGAAAGAAACAACCCTTTTGTGTGAATGAGGGAGGTTTTTTGGGTTGGTGCACTAATTGTAAGTGTATCTTGTGTTTTTTATGTTGATTTAATAAAAAAACAACAAAAAAAAACAAAAACAATACCGATAATAAAAAAAACGATACCGATAATTTTCGATATTACATTTTAACGCATTTATCGGCCGATAATATCGGCAGGCTGATATTATCGGACATCTCTAATCACAAGTGTCTCAAAGGGCTGCACAAGCCACAACGACAATGACAATATCACTTCATATTTGGTTCATTTTCAGGTCACGACATGTAAATGGAGTATTGTTGGCAGTTTCTGGATGTTTTTAGAGAGAGTAAAATGAACGCAGCAGAGGACCCTCAATCTGTTGACTCAATTGTTGGCTGTTCATTTACGATTACGTATGTTTTCTCTCTGGCACTCATCGAGGGCGGACGCTCCCATTCCCTTTCCCTTATCTCTCCTGCTTGCTTCTTTGTCTTGTCTTACCTTTCTTGTTGCCTCTTTTTGCACTGCTCTCCAAATCTAAACATTGGAACTATTTAACTGGCCTCAACGAAATTGACAAGATCTTGGGTTTGGGGGAACCTGCTTGTCGTGACCGAGCGGTGGTTGCTGGACACATGACGAACTCTTGGGAGAAGAAGGAGTGCCGCTTGCCTGGCGACCCTTTCAGTCTAGGACGTGAAGATATCCACTTATTCCGAATTTTCCCTGGCTTCGAGACTCTCCCGAAGGACAGTGCGGCGAAGACACGACAAACTCCCTTCTTGTCACTCATGGACACACACCTGTTGTTGTTGACTTTGGACTAGCGACTGCACGACATCAAGGCCGCTGAACAGAGAGACGCGGCAGGCTTCCACACACACATACCCCAACCCCCATTCAACGCCCTGGATGCGAATCCCTTAGGAGTGATGGACAGCTGGGCAGCGCCCTAAGAGCTGCAGCCTGCCACCGTGGCCCCCACTCTCTCCCTTCTGTTGCTAGATATCTCGAGTGTATAATATGTATATGTGCTTTGCTATGGAGGTTTTTTCCCCTCTCCAGACTGGGCCCCCTTAGGAGCCTAGTCTAGATTGTATTTTTTTTACTCATCCTTCCCCAGCGTTTACCTTTTTCCCATCTTTTACGGGGCGCCCATCAGCGTTCCTGTTCTGTAACCCTGTACACTGTTTGTTTGTCTAATCTTGAATGGGTTTGTGCTGAAAACAAAGTTCCGTTGTACTTGTGCAATAACCTACCTACCTACCTACCATTTTGTCTTACATAAGGATTGTGAATGTTTGCATATTTCCAGTAAGACTGATCAGATAACATTGTCAGAGTGCAGATCACTCACTGCTGATATATGTTGAATTTAGAGATGTCGATAAATGCGTTAAAATGTAATATCGGAAATTATCGGTATCGTTTTTTTTACTATCGGTATCACTTTTTAATTTTCTTTTATTAAATCAACATAAAAAACACAAGATACACTTACAATTAGTGCATCAACCCAAAAAACCTCCCTCCCCCATTCACACAAAAGGGTTGTTTCTTTCTGTTATTAATATTCTGGTTCCTACATTATATATCAATATATATCAGTGGTTCTTAACCTGGGTTCGATCGAACCCTAGGGGTTCGGTGAGTCGGCCTCAGGGGTTCGGCAGAGCTTCCGCTGCAGCGGTCAAGACACACCAGACTCATGAATTGATTAACGTGGACCCCGACTTAAACAAGTTGAAAAACTTATTCGGGTGTAACCATTTAGTAGTCAATTGTACGGAATATGTACTGTACTCTGCAATCTACTAATACAAGTTTAAATCAATCAATCGTGTAAATAAAAACTTCTCCCTATTGGCATATCTGTACTGTAAAGTTAAAATTCGAATGACAATAAGAAAGAAGTCCAAGTCTAAGTATTATGGATACCCCCAAACAATGTTCCCTCTTATTTTCCATCTGATATGCAAGTGTGTAATATGTTGTGAGTTCATGCACTGTGTTGGTTTTGTTCTTTGAACAAGATGATGTTCATGCATGGTTCATTTTGTGCACTAGTAACATAAAACATACAACTTTGTGTTGAGTTTGGAAAAAAAATAATAAAACATTTTATTTTTCACTAAAGAAGGGTTCGGTGAATGTGCATATGAAACTGGTGGGGTCCGGTACCTCAAACAAGGTTAAGAACCACTGATGTATAGGGATACAGTCCGTAAGCACACATGATTGTGCGTGCTGCTGGTCCACTAATAGTACTAACCTTTAACAGTTAATTTTACTCATTTTCATTAATTACTAGTTTCAATGTAACTGTTTTTATATTGTTTTACTTTCTTTTTTATTCAAGAAAATGTCTTTTTAAAAGTACCTTATCTTCACCATACCTGGTTGTCCAAATTAGGCATAATAATGTGTTAATTCCACAACTGTTTATATCGGTTGATATCGGTATTGGTAATTAAAGAGTTGGACAATATCGGAATATCGAATATCGGCAAAAAGCCATTATCGGACATCCCTAGTTGAAATATGTTGATGTCCTGCACGATGAGGACATTTCAACCATTTTTTCTAGGACTTTAAAAAATGTGGGCTTCCAAATTGTTCCACCTTTAGGGTGTTCAAATTGGGAAGCTGCACTACGCACCTAAAATGATCAAGAAGACCTTTTTGCTCAATGAAGTCCCACAGCGCACACACACACGCATCTTCCATCATTTACTGGAAGCTATGTGCTTGCACTGAGGAGAGTGGTCACAAGTGGAATTGCTTGGTAAATACACTGAATGTCTCAGGAGTGCAGGGCCAGAAATCAAAAAGCCCTTTTGTTGAGTGTCATGTATGCCGCCCTTGCACTTGTGAGTCCCTGCGCGGTGAGGTCAAGACATTGTTTGGAATAGTCTCCTGCATGTGTGGGATGGCAAAAGGGAACATTGAAGCAAGGATGATGCACACAAAAGGTTTTGGCACCCAGTGGCAGGAAAATGGGCGTAATGTAGCGAATTAGTAACTCCCCGCTGAGCTCGACGAATGGGTGCCGAGAAACGAGAGAGGAGGAGACAACTCTGGGATGATGTTGGAAATGATCCCAGAGGGGGGAAGGGGGGGAATGATAGTGATGGTTGTTGGGAGTGATCTACTGGGAGTAACACAGAGGGATTCAAACCCAGGTCACCTTTGCCAGAGAGAGCAGCTGTGAACACTCTGCCCCTGGGAGGGTGGGTCAGAGTGGAACGTTCTCTGTCGTCTACACTAAAGCCCAGATTCTCGCTTCCTGCCTTCGTCCTGCACAAGTCTGCAATAACAAAGCCAATTAAGAAGCCCAAGAGAGTCGCTAGCACAGTTTCAGAGTTGCCTCTCGCTGACTTGGCAACCAGACTTCGAGCTCAGGAGACTACCTTTCAATGTCAAGTCATGAGAATACTAGAGAATAGGGCTGGGCGATATGGAGCAAAAAGTATATCTGCCCTTATGTGGGCTCTGTACCGAGGATGTCGTTGTGGCTTGTGCAGCCCTTTGAGACACTTGTGATTTAGGGCCATATAAATAAACATTGATTGATTGATTGATTGATATTTTTACTTAAACTCGAAATTGGATATATATCGCGATATATTTTTCGGTGAAAGTATACATATAAAGATATTCATTTTTGAGCGGACTGGACACGAGAGTTGGCGGGTGGCCGAGGCCCGAGGGTGGAGTCGGCTCTCTTGGTTGCTTTGTTGGGTCTGCTCCTGTCTCTGGCCATGCTCCCGCCACCCCAGCAGACGATGGCGTGTAACACCGCAGAGGCCACCACAGTGTATGTTTTTTTTTTGTTATTGTTGTTGTTTTACTTGTGTGGCTGTGTGTAGAAGTAGCTGTTTGCATCAGCTCTGTTCTTTTAATGTCTTTAATGTCCTTTGTGTTTTTTGATGTTTCCTTCTTACACATATGTTTATGTGTGCTATGGCTATGAGGTTTTTTTCCCCATTGGCCTCAGTCTGGACCCCCTCTCCTGGGGCTCAGACTTAGACTTGAATATATACAGGTAAAAGCCAGTAAATTAGAATATTTTTAAAAACTTGATTTATTTCAGTAATTGCATTCAAAAGGTGTAACTTGTACATTATATTTATTCATTGCACACAGACTGATGCATTCAATGTTTATTTCATTTAATTTTGATGATTTGAAGTGGCAACAAATGAAAATCCAAAATTCCGTGTGTCACAAAATTAGAATATTACTTAAGGCTAATACAAAAAAGGGATTTTTAGAAATGTTGGCCAACTGAAAAGTATGAAAATGAAAAATATGAGCATGTACAATACTCAATACTTGGTTGGAGCTCCTTTTGCCTCAATTACTGCGTTAATGCGGCGTGGCATGGAGTCGATGAGTTTCTGGCACTGCTCAGGTGTTATGAGAGCCCAGGTTGCTCTGATAGTGGCCTTCAACTCTTCTGCGTTTTTGGGTCTGGCATTCTGCATCTTCCTTTTCACAATACCCCACAGATTTTCTATGGGGCTAAGGTCAGGGGAGTTGGCGGGCCAATTTAGAACAGAAATACCATGGTCCGTAAACCAGGCACGGGTAGATTTTGCGCTGTGTGCAGGCGCCAAGTCCTGTTGGAACTTGAAATCTCCATCTCCATAGAGCAGGTCAGCAGCAGGAAGCATGAAGTGCTCTAAAACTTGCTGGTAGACGGCTGCGTTGACCCTGGATCTCAGGAAACAGAGTGGACCGACACCAGCAGATGACATGGCACCCCAAACCATCACTGATGGTGGAAACTTTACACTAGACTTCAGGCAACGTGGATCCTGTGCCTCTCCTGTCTTCCTCCAGACTCTGGGACCTCGATTTCCAAAGGAAATGCAAAATTTGCATGGTTGGGTGATGGTTTGGGGTGCCATGTCATCTGCTGGTGTCGGTCCGCTCTGTTTCCTGAGATCCAGGGTCAACGCAGCCGTCTACCAGCAAGTTTTAGAGCACTTCATGCTTCCTGCTGCTGACCTGCTCTATGGAGATGGAGATTTCAAGTTCCAACAGGACTTGGCGCCTGCACACAGCGCAAAATCTACCCGTGCCTGGTTTACGGACCATGGTATTTCTGTTCTAAATTGGCCCGCCAACTCCCCTGACCTTAGCCCCATAGAAAATCTGTGGGGTATTGTGAAAAGGAAGATGCAGAATGCCAGACCCAAAAACGCAGAAGAGTTGAAGGCCACTATCAGAGCAACCTGGGCTCTCATAACACCTGAGCAGTGCCAGAAACTCATCGACTCCATGCCACGCCGCATTAACGCAGTAATTGAGGCAAAAGGAGCTCCAACCAAGTATTGAGTATTGTACATGCTCATATTTTTCATTTTCATACTTTTCAGTTGGCCAACATTTCTAAAAATCCCTTTTTTGTATTAGCCTTAAGTAATATTCTAATTTTGTGACACACGGAATTTTGGATTTTCATTTGTTGCCACTTCAAATCATCAAAATTAAATGAAATAAACATTTGAATGCATCAGTCTGTGTGCAATGAATAAATATAATGTACAAGTTACACCTTTTGAATGCAATTACTGAAATAAATCAAGTTTTTCAAAATATTCTAATTTACTGGCTTTTACCTGTATATATTTTTTTTCCTCAGGCAGGCACTTTGTGATTTCCCTTCCTGGTTCGATGACACGCCCTATCTTGCCTCTGACTGGCCTGGCCCTAACCAATCGTGACTCATCATAGTAAACAACCAACCAATCATGGACGTTCTTATACGTGCAGGCACGTCTTGGAAGGAGGAACAAGGAACACAACAAATAAGCGGTGTTTGGTAATTTTAACGTGAATAATGTGAATTATATCGATATTACAATATTTTCTTAATTCATATCTTGTTTAATAATATATTGATATATTTTACACACTCGATATATCGCCTAGCCCTACTAGAGAATAATACAAACCCCGTATCCATATGAGTTGGGAAATTGTGTTAGATGTAAATATAAACGGAATACAATGATTTGCAAATCATTTTCAACCCATATTCAGTTGAATATGCTACAAAGACAACATATTTGATGTTCAAACTGATAAACATTTTTTTTTTGCAAATAATAATTAACTTTAGAATTTGATACCTAGCAACACGTGACAAAGAAGTTGGGAAATGTGGCAATAAATACTGATAAAGTTGAGGAATGCTCATCAAACACTTATTTGGAACATCCCACAGGTGAACAGGCAAATTGGGAACAGGTGGGTGCCATGATTGGGTACAAAAGTAGATTCCATGAAATGCTCAGTCATTCACAAACAAGGATGGGGCGAGGGTTACCACGTTGTCAACAAATGTGTGAGCAAATTGTTGAACAGTTTAAGAAAAACCTTTCTCAACCAGCTATTGCAAGGAATTTAGGGATTTCACCATCTACGGTCCGTAATATCATCAAAGGGTTCAGAGAATCTGGAGAAATCACTGCACATAAGCAGCTAAGCCCGTGACCTTCGATCCCTCAGGCTGTACTGCATCAACAAGCGACATCAGTGTGTAAAGGATATCACCACATGGGCTCAGGAACACTTCAGAAACCTACTGTCAGTAACTACAGTTGGTCGCTACATCTGTAAGTTCAAGTTAAAACTCTCCTATGCAAGGCGAAAACCGTTTATCAACAACACCCAGAAACGCCGTCGGCTTCGCTGGGCTTGAGCTCATCTAAGATGGACTGATACAAAGCGGAAAACTGTTCTGTCGTCTGACGAGTCCACATTTCAAATTGTTTTTGGAAACTGTGGACGTCGTGTCCTCCGAACCAAAGAGGAAAAGAACCATCCGGATTGTTATAGGCCTAAAGTTGAAAAGCCAGCATCTGTGATGGTATGGGGGTGTATTAGTTCCCAAGACATGGGTAACTTACACATCTGTGAAGGCGCCATTAATGCTGAAAGGTACATACAGGTTTTGGAGCAACATATGTTGCCATCCAAGCAACGTTACCATGGACGCCCCTGCTTATTTCAGCAAGACAATGCCAAGCCACATGTTACATCAACGTGGTTTCATAGTAAAAGAGTGCGGGTACTAGACTGGCCTGCCTGTAGTCCAGACCTGTCTCCCATTGGAAATGTGTGGCGCATTATGAAGCCTAAAATACCACAACGGAGACCCCCGGACTGTTGAACAACTTAAGCTGTACATCAAGCAAGAATGGTTGTTTGTGAATGACTGAGCATTTCATGGAATCTACTTTTATACCCAATCATGGCACCCACCTATTCCCAATTTGCCTGTTCACCTGTGGGATGTTCCAAATAAGTGTTTGATGAGCATTCCTCAACTTTATCAGTATTTATTGCCACCTTTCCCAACTTCTTTGTCACGTGTTGCATCAAATTCCAAAGTTAATGATTATTTGCAAAAAAAAAAAATGTTTATCAGTTTGAACATCAAATATGTTGTCTTTGTAGCATATTCAACTGAATATGGGTTGAAAATGATTTGCAAATCATTGTATTCCGTTTATATTTACATCTAACACAATTTCCCAACTCATATGGAAACGGGGTTTGTAGAACATCTCAAGTGATGCTGTTTTGTAGGCATGCAATGACCATTTGCCAACAGTAAAAACTGTCTGGATGCTTTATATATATAAAGCTAGCCTCAGTGAGCTCTAACAGTCATGTGGAAGATTCAAACCCGCCCCCTCTCAATCGATTGTTCTAAAAGCTCTAATCTGATTGTTAAAAGAGCTGATTTGACAAAGCTGTTATCAAACCGATTTAAGCACCAATCAATACAGCATTATGTGTGGGGTTGGTGGCAACTTTTCCAAGGACAGACTGAGGGATGTCTCACTTTAAAAAAAAAAGAAAAAAAAGTGCAGGATGACACACATCAGAATGGCACAACACATTTGCTCAAGCGTTGCAAAAGAAAATGATTACACTATTTCTTTGGTTTTTTGCACATTAACTGAGCTCCAAACGTCCCCGTGTTAGTGTGATTGTGTTTTGTCGGATTGGCGTAATGGTCCATGAAGCATTGTGTGGTTGCTACTGAGAAGGTCATTTCTCAGACGGAACATGACGTACATACTCCCTGCCAATCTATATTTTAGCATTCACTGAATTCACGTACTCAACATTACAGCACAAATAACTTGATTGCCAGCAGCTGAAGACACTCATCTCCCCGTGAGACGCTTTGCAATGGGGACCCCAGAGCAGAACTGAAAGCACTTTATTACAGCGATGCAGAACAATAAGCAGAACATCTAAGTTGCAATTACCAAGAACGCCATGTATGTTCATTTGTGGCCCAAAAGAATCAATAACACTAACAATAAAGCATAGTTGAAGCCAAAAAGGACTAGCCACAGCCCCGTGCTTGTCTTAATGGCCATGCTCAAATAAACCCCTCTCTGATGAGCCATGCACACAATTAGCAAGCCAGAAATCTCGTGTTAATTTCTGCCGTAGAGTATCACACGTTGTCTGGTGTAACACACTCCTGCGGCAATAAGATTCCAGGTGTTGGCTCCTGTCACTGGAACTGTATAAAAGGAGAATGTCTTGCTCTAATAACGGGGTGTCAAACTCAAATACAGAGTGGGACAAAATTTAAAACTGAACAAAGCTGCGGGCCAAGGTTGAACAAATTAACCTTTCAATAGGGACCCAAACAAGTTTTGCATTGAATATTGAACAAGCAAGGCTTATATACCGTATTTTTCGGAGTATAAGTCGCACCGGAGTATAAGTCGCACCTGCCGAAAATGCATAATAAAGAAGGGAAAAAACATACATAAAACGCACTTTTTGGGGAAATTTATTTGATAAAACCCTACACCAGGGGTCGGCAACCCAAAAATGTTGAAAGAGCCATATTGGACCAAAAATACAAAAACAAATCTGTGTGGAGCCGCAAAAAATTAAAAGCCATATTACATACAGATAGTGTGTCATGAGATATAAATTGAATTAAGAGGACATAAAGGAAACTAAATGACCTCAAATATAGCTACAAATGAGGCATAATGATGCAATATGTACATATAGATAGCCTAAATAGCATGTTAGCATCGATTAGCTTGCAGTCATGCAGTGACCAAATATGCCTGATTAGCACTCCACACAAGTCAATAACATCAACAAAACTCACCTTTCATGCACAACGTTAAAAGTTTGGTGGACAAAATGAGACAGAAAAAGAAGTGGCATAAAACACGTCCTAGAAAGTCGGAGAAAGTTATCTATGTAAACAAACTACGGTGAGTTCAAGGACCGCCAAAATTAGTAGGACAAAGCGTCGCTAGCCAAATACTCGAATCAGTGAAGCATGTTTAATTTAAACAGTGTGCTTTGTCACAATTAGGGAGGCTTGTGTCATGTTTGTCCTCATACAGAAACCATATTAAAACAAAAAATATATTTTTTTCCCCCTCATCTTTTGTCATTTTTCATGCATTTTTAAAAAAGCTCCAGAGAGCCACTAGGGCGGCGCTAAAGAGCCGCATGCGGCTCTAGAGCCGCGGGTTGCCGACCCCTGCTCTACACCAAGAATAGACATTTGAAAGGCAATTTAAAATAAATAAAGAATAGTGAACAACAGGCTGAATAAGTGTACGTTATATGAGGCATAAATAACCAACTGAGAACGTGCCTGGTATGTTAACGTAACATATTATGGTAAGAGTCATTCAAATAACTATGACATATAGAACATGCTATACGCATTTTTTTTAGCAGCAGGAACTGGGAGACTAGTCAGGATAGAGGGAAATATGAATGCAGCAAAGTAAAGAGACATGCTGGATGAAAACCAATGTTTCCCATCGAACCTGATGGCGCTTAAGAGGTGCTGCGAAGAGGAATGGGCAAAACTGCCCAAAGATGGGTGTGCTAAGCTTGTGGCATCATATTCCAAAATGCTTGAGGCTGTATTTGCTGCCAAATGTGCATCAACAAAGTATTAAGCAAAGCCTGTGAATATTTATGTACCGTATTTTTCGGAGAATAAGTCGCACCGGCCGAAAATACATAATAAAGAAGGGAAAAAACATATATAAGTCGCACTGGAGTATAAGTCGCATTTTTGGGGGACATTTATTTGATAAAACCCAACACCAAGAATAGACATTTGAAAGGCAATTTAAAATAAATAAAGAATAGTGAACAACAGGCTGAATAAGTGTACGTTATATGAGGCATAAATAACCAACTGAGAACGTGCCTGGTATGTTAACGTAACATATTATGGTAAGAGTCATTCAAATAACTATAACATATAGAACATGCTATACGTTTACCAAACAATCTGTCACTCCTAATCGCTAAATCCCATGAAATCTTATACATCTAGTCTCTTACGTGAATGAGATAAATAATATTATTTGATATTTTACGGTAATGTGTTAATAATTTCACACATAAGTCGCTCCTGAGTATAAGTCGCACCCCCGGCCAAACTATGAAAAAAACTACGATGTATAGTCCGAAAAATACGGTAAGTGTGAACCACAACTGATAATGGTGGATTATTGGGAATTCTAATATTCTGGGCCGTTAAAAAGAACAACAATGTGGACCAAACCGAAAAATGCGTCCCAAAACCGTGATAAGATCAGAACCATGGATTTTGTGTACTGCATATACAGAGGAAAAGTACAGTGAAAAGCGTACATACTTTATTTTAAAGTGCATATAATACGGTTTATTTTTCATAGGTACTAATAGCACTGTGTTGCGGTGCTCAAAAGTGGTGTTTTGTTTTTTTTCAGCATCCCTTCATAAACAGCAGAACATTAAGCCATTAAGACATTGGGATTTTCATCTCTTATTGCAGCCGAACCTGCGTCTAGTCTCTTACGATAATGAGCTAAATAATATTATTTGATATTTTACGGTAATGTGTTAATAATTTCACACATAAGTCTCTCCTGATTATAAGTCGCAGCCCCCCGGCCAAACTATGAAAAAAACTGCGACTTACAGTCCGAAAAATACGGTAACTTTATAGTGACATGAAAAACCCATCCATCCATCTATTTTCTACCGCTTGTCCCTTTTGGGGTGGCGGGGGGTGCAAAAATCGAGTTTCAAATAATAATAATAATAATAATTAAAAAATATCAATGGCATATCAAATAAAATTTTAATAAAAATGGAATGCCTCTTTTCTATTTGCAGCCTCCTGAGGTAAATAAAATAAACTTTTTCCACAGGCTAATAATAAATTTGAAAATAAAATAATAATGAATGAATCAAACATTCAAGCCTTGAAGTAGCAAGAGAAAGTGCATGAATAAAACGTTAATTATTGCTCAGTTTGCTACACTGGAGAGTTAGTGCTGCCAGGGGTTCTGGGTATTTGTTCTGTTGTGTTTATGTTGTGTTACGGTGTGGATGTTCTCCCGAAATGTGTTTGTCATTCTTGTTTGGCGTGGTTTCACAGTGTGGCGCATATTTGTAACAGTGTTAAAGTTGTTTATACTGGCATGGTATGGCTGTTGATCAAGTATGAAGGCATTCACTTATGTGTGTGCAGAAGCCGCATATATCATGTGACAGGGGCCGGCACGCTGTTTGTATGGAGGAAAAGCAGAAGTGACGACAGGTTGTAGAGGACGCTAAAGGCAGTGCCTTTAAGGCAGGCCCCCAATATTGTTGTCCGGGTGGAAATCGGGAGAAATTTGGGAGAATGGTTGCCCCGGGAGATTTTCGGGAGGGTAACTGAACATCGGGAGGGTTGGCAAGTATGAGTATTAGCGGTGAATGCGGTGCCGCTGTATAATACCGGCGGGCCAGCTCTAATGTTAATTTGATATTGCCTCAAGGGCCAAATTAAATTACACGGCGGGCCACATTTGGCCCGCAGGCCAGAGTTTGACACCCATCCTCTAATGGCACAAGCTGACGAGGAGCCTCGCCGTGTCGACATCAAGAAGCGGTTTGTGTAGAGAAAGCCCCTCAGATTTGACATTTAGTAATGTTGTTTCAGATACGATTTGTCAATATGATGCTGATAACCCACCAAGGAGTTGACACACACTAATGCAACGGAAATGATATTGTCTTTTGAGTGACAGCTCACTTGCCTGCACTATTGATTTTGCTCGCATTCTGGGGTGTAACTGCGTTGCGGGGAATTCCGTTTCAATGAAGTCTGGAAGCAAGCAGAACGTGTCATTGTGATGACGGCTCAGGTTAATATGGAGAAAAAGCTTAAAGTAGCCTTAGGGGTGATCACCCAACAATGGAATTAATCACCTTTGCTTTGTTTTAAAAAACAAGAAGAAACTCTGAATCGCAATGCATCTAAGAATGTGGAATTTCTCCGACCCCTACTAAACATTTACATTACTACATACCGTATTTTTCGGACTATAAGTCGCAGTTTTTTTCATAGTTTGGCCGGGGGGTTGCGACTTATACTCAGGAGCGACTTATGTGTGAAATTATTAACACATTACCGTAAAATATCAAATAATATTATTTAGCTCATTCACGTAAGAGACTAGACGTATAAGATTTCATGGGATTTAGCGATTAGGAGTGACAGATTGTTTGGTAAACGTATAGCATGTTCTATATGTTATAGTTATTTGAATGACTCTTACCATAATATGTTACGTTAACATACCAGGCACGTTCTCAGTTGGTTATTTATGCCTCATATAAGGTACACTTATTCAGCCTGTTGTTCACTATTCTTTATTTATTTTAAATTGCCTTTCAAATGTCTATTCTTGGTGTTGGGTTTTATCAAATAAATTTCCCCAAAAAATGCGACTTATACTCCAGTGCGACTTGTGTTTTTTTCCTTCTTTATTATGCATTTTCGTCCGGTGCGACTTATACTCCGGAGCGACTTATACTCCGAATAATACGGTATATGCTCCAAATGTATTACTAACACTGAAAAAAGAAAAACCATACAATCTGAGCAGGGGACGCGGATGGGATTTTTGAACTGGGCGGGCTCAAGTTATCTTTAAATTATTTCAACACTTAAGTTATTTTCAATTCCATGCCCCGATCAGAATTGTTTCATTTGAACACTTATTAATGTGAAATTACAAAAAGTTTGTATTCTGTACATGAAATTCACATTTCAAATAACAGAAGTAGCAGAAGTATAAGTAACAGTTAGAGATGTCCGATAATATCGGACTGCCAATATAATAATATAATATATATAATATTTAATCTCGTTTGATTTTTGATGATTCTTCTCAATTGGCACAAGGTGTTGGGAAATATACTGTACATTAGGCATGGAATATTAAATCCTCTGCTTATTTACAATATCAAAAAATGTGTTCAAGCATGAGTAGATTACCGTATTTTTCGGAGTATAAGTCGCACCGGAGTATAAGTTGCACCGGCCGAAAATGCATAATAAAGAAGGAAAAAAAACATATAAGTCGTACCGGAGTATAAGTCACATTTTTGGGGGAAATTTATTTGATAAAACCCAACACCAAGAATAGACACTTGAAAGGCAATTTAAAATAAAGAATAGTGAACAGGTTGAATAAGTGTACGTTATATGAGGCATAAATAACCAACTGAGAACGTGCCTGGTATGTTAACGTAACATATTATGGTAAGAGTCATTCAAATAACTATAACATATAGAACATGCTATACGTTTACCAAACAATCTGTCACTCCTAATCGCTAAATCCCATGAAATCTTATATGTCTAGTCTCTTACGTGAATGAGCTAAATAATATTATTTGATATTTTACGGTAATGTGTTAATAATTTCACACATAATTCGCTCCTGAGTATAAGTCGCACCCCCGGCCTAACTATGAAAAAAACTACGACGTATAGTCCGAAAAATACGGTAAGTGTGAACCACAACTGATAATGGTGGATTATTGGGATTTCTAATATTCTGGGTCATTAATAAGAACAACAATGTGGACCAAACCGAAAAATGTCACAAAACCGTGATAAGATCAGAACCATGGATTTTGTGTACTGCATATACAGAGGAAAAGTACAGTGAAAAGCGTACATACTTTATTTTAAAGTGCATATAATACGGTTTATTTTTCATAGGTACTAATAGCACTGTGTTGCGGTGCTCAAAAGTGGTGTTTTTTTGTTTTTTTTCCCAGCATCCCTTCATAAACAGCAGAACATTAAGCCATTAAGACATTGGGATTTTCATCTCTTATTGCAGCCGAACCTGCCAGTCCCCCTCAGACGCTGCACGAGTAGGCACCATGGCAGGTGGCACTAAGCACCAACCATATGGCTGCAGGAGCAGGGGGAGAAAAAAAAAGAGGAATCACCAGCGACCTGCACTGCGACAGAGATCAATGAGAGATTTTTTAAAACCATAGCATAGGCACCATGTGGGTGTGTCTGTGAGCTTTATGGATGCTTGCTCGCAGCTCAGCAGCATACAAAATGAAGAGATTCAGCTGAACAAAGCACAGGCAATTAGTATCCGTTTATTTTTTGAATACCAAAGAAAAACAAAGTAGTCTAAACGAGAAAGTAATATTCTGGCTGTTGGGATTAATGTGCACAGGTCCGCCATATGTAGGCAGTAAATTACGTCTTTACTCTTGAGGGCCCCCCCAACCTATTGCAGTCTGCACATATGTGACTTTTTTCCCCTCCAACACCCACAGTACACAAACAAACCCAACGACATTATTTTGTAGGAGCACAAAATACTTTCCCAAAGCAAAACCACCTGTGCCAACGTGCTCTATGTGGTAGTTGAACGACAATAGGTGGCTTTTAGTTATCAATTTAGAGTCTGGCATGTATTGTAAAGATATTTTGTTTATGTGCAAATGCTTGAATTTTGGTGTAGAACTCTGAAGCTTGAGTGGGTGTGTTGTTTGCTTCTGCTGCTACCCTCAATGTACAGCCAACTCCCTTTCTGCAGGATTGTTTAGTCGCCCTTGGCAGAACAAAGATTTCAACCCCTGACAGATCTTACATCTTTTCTCATTTTTTTTTTCTTAAACCAAAGCCAATTCACCTGAACACTGTAATGTCTGTTTTTTGGTTGTACAAACCCCGTATCCATATGAGTTGGGAAATTGTGTTAGATGTAAATATAAACGGAATACAATGATTTGCAAATCCTTTTCAACCCATATTCAGTTGAATATGCTACAAAGACAACATATTTGATGTTCAAACTGATAAACTTTTTTTTTTTTTTTGCAAATAATCATTAACTTTAGAATTTGATGCCAGCAACACGTGACAAAGAAGTTGGGAAAGGTGGCAATAAATACTGATAAAGTTGAGGAATGCTCATCAAACACTTATTTGGAACATCCCACAGGTGTGCAGGCTAATTGGGAACAGGTGGGTGCCATGATTGGGTATAAAAGTAGATTCCATGAAATGCTCAGTCATTCACAAACAAGGATGGGGCGAGGGTCACCACTTTGTCAACAAATGCGTGAGCAAATTGTTGAACAGTTTAAGAAAAACCTTTCTCAACCAGCTATTGCAAGGAATTTAGGGATTTCACCATCTACGGTCCGTAATATTATCAAAGGGTTCAGAGAATCTGGAGAAATCACTGCACATAAGCAGCTAAGCCTGTGACCTTCAATCCTTCAGGCTGTACTGCATCAACAAGCGACATCAGTGTGTAAAGGATATCACCACATGGGCTCAGGAACACTTCAGAGACCCACTGTCAGTAACTACAGTTGGTCGCTACATCTGTAAGTGCAAGTTAAAACTCTCCTATGCAAGGCGAAAACCGTTTATCAACAACACCCAGAAACACCGTCGGCTTTGCTGGGCCTGAGCTCATCTAAGATGGACTGATAAAGTGGAAAAGTGTTCTGTGGTCTGACGAGTCCACGTTTCAAATTGTTTTTGGAAACTGTGGATGTCGTGTCCTTTGGACCAAAGAGGAAAAGAACCATCCGGATTGTTATAGGCACAAAGTTGAAAAGCCAGCATCTGTGATGGTATGGGGGTGTATTAGTGCCCAAGACATGGGTAACTTACACATCTGTGGAGGCGCCATTAATGCTGAAAGGTACATACAGATTTTGGAGCAACATATGTTGCCATCCAAGCAACGTTACCATGGACGCCCCTGCTTATTTCAGCAAGACAATGCCAAGCCACGTGGTACATCAATGTGGCTTCATAGTAAAAGAGTGCTGGTACTAGACTGGCCTGCCTGTAGTCCAGACCTGTCTCCCATTGAAAATGTGTGGCGCATTATGAAGCCTAAAATACCACAACGGAGACCCCCGGACTGTTGAACAACTTAAGCTGTACATCAAGCAAGAATGGGAAAGAATTCCACCTGAGAAGCTTAAAAAAATGTGTCTCCTCAGTTCCCAAACGTTTACTGAGTGTTGTTAAAAGGAAAGGCCATGTAACACAGTGGTGAACATGCCCTTTCCCAACTACTTTGGCACGTGTTGCAGCCATGAAATTCTAAGTTAATTATTTGCAAAAAAAATAATAAAGTTTATGAGTTTGAACATCAAATATCTTGTCTTTGTAGTGCATTCAATTGAATATGGGTTGAAAAGGATTTGCAAATCATTGTATTATGTTTATATTTACATCTAAATTTCCCAACTCATATGGAAACAGGGTTTGTAGATTGTCACTGAAGGCATCAAAACTATGACACCTGTGAAGTGAAAACCCTTTCAGGTGACTGCCTCTTGAAGCTCATCGAGAGAATGCCAAGAGTGTGTGAAAAAGTAATCAGAGCAAAGAGTGGCTATTTTGAAGAAACTAGAATATAATACATGTTTTCAGTCATTTCACCTTTTTTTTGTTAAGTACATAACCGATCCCCACTATGTATTTGTAGTCCCTCATCTGACAAGTGGCTAGCAGCTAATTACATATATCCATACAAAACGTGGAGCCGCTCCCCTAAGTTAACAATTATCTCCTCCATTACGGCACAAAATATTTTTTTTTAGTAATTTAAGTATCATTAACAAGTAATATTACTTAATGGGAGATGAGGCTTAACATGTTACACACCGAGAGCAAGCATGTTAATAGCTAAGCGAGCTGGTAAGCTGGCTTTTAAGAACTAAAAATAAGTTTTAGTGAAGTTTAGGAAGTGTAGATGAAACCGTATTACAGCAGAAAGCAAATCAGGTATTATCAGGAAATTAACATGTAGATTGTTAAAAGTTAAAAAAGAGGATGATGGAACAACAGCTGTTGGTGTGTCAGCGTTGCAACAGTCAGTCCACCACAAGTAAGAGGGAGGCGGATTGAGACATAAATGTATTTTGTCGATACTGATCGATACTTAAGTGATATGGTTGATATTTTTATTTTCTTTCTTTTTTTTTTATGTGTGTGTGCTAGTTTTGTTATTTTTGTAAAGTCATGAAATAATTACCGGGAAACAGGAGGACTGAGGGCAAAAAACACAGAATTTAAAACAGCAATAGAGCGTAACTTTGTTTTGATCATTTGATTTTGATTGGAGCAATTGTATGTAATAAGAGAAAAATTAACTTGTTTAAAAATTATTTTGATATTGTCATAACTTAGCATAAATGCATTTTAAAATGTACAGTTAATACATCTGATCAATATCTTTCCTACTGGATTATCGGAATCAGAATAAACAGCATAAAACCTGATCGGAACATCCGTAACACTTTCATATTGTAACTAGGGCTGCAACTAACAATTCATTTGATAATCAATTAATCTGTCGATTATTACTTCGATTAATAATCGGATAAAAGAGACAAACTACATTTCTATCCTTTCCAGTATTTTATTGGAAAAAAAAACAGCATACTGGCGCCATGTTCTTTCAACTTGCCAAATAAAACAAGGAAAATGTTACAAAAATGCACACTTTTGACACCCCTGCTATAGACAATAACAAATTAAATCGATAAATCTATGGATAAAAAGCAGAGCCTGACGACGCATGCGCGTTTATCATAACTCTCTGTCTCTCTCTGTCTCTGCCCCTCCCTCACAAATACTGCTGCGCGCACAACTTGTTGTGTTTTTAACCTTCTTAACCCCGAACGTACATTGAAAATACACGCAACCCTAACTCAAAATGCCGGACATTTGAGGCATTTAAGAAACACCGCCCGACAGCCCCGCAAAAGAGGACACGTCCGGTGAAAAGAGGACGTATGGTCAGGAACTAGCCCGGTCGTTGCTCCTCCTCTTTTGCTAGCATGCTAGCAGCTAACGGGTTAGGATAGACTGACCATACGTCCTCTTTTCACCGGACATGTCCTCTTTTGCGGAGCTGTCAGGGCGGAGTTTCTTAAATGCCACAAATGTCCGGCATTTTGAGTATTGTTTACACAACGTGCAGTACTGTCACACCCTGGCTCGGGTGAAGGTAATGTAACCTTTGCAAACCAGACTTTCAAATCAAGGATGGCAAGGCACGCAGTTGGTAACAGTTTACAAACATTTATTGAAATCCCAAAAAGTGTCAAAAGGTGAACAACGACAAAAAAAACAAAGCACCCACAATCTGTAATGGTAATAAATAGAGGCAATATTAGTATCGTATATTATATATACTATATTTATATTCTAAATACATTTCGAAGTTGCATGCGTTAAATAGGCCTATATAATTAATCAAAATAAGCATATTAAAAATAATCAAAAGATAAATAATTCATTATATCAAAATACATGTATTCATAATCAAAGGTCAATAATCAAATATGTCAAAGTAAAGAATTAACTAATCAAAACAGATTTAGCAAAATCAATTAGCAGTCAACAAAACTCATTTAACCGGTTACAACACAACATAATATCATCAAAATAATCACCTCAGTAGATGTTTGATGCATAGAGACCGAAACTTTTGCTCAGGACAGAGATCCTACTCTGGCAGTGACTGACAGCAGACTGTCAGAAAAACAGCATTTTCCAACTTAAATAGCCCTTAGCCCCACCCACTAGCTGGGACCAATTTGACAGGGGGATTTAAGAAAACAGTTATTTTGTAAATTACACCATAAATAACCATCACATGTCTAAAAAGTATTCACATAGTACTTTTGCATGTGTAGAGCAGTCATTTTTTGTACACAGTATATTCAGGCTTAGACAACACAACTTTTAAATGTCCAGTGTCCTTCTGTAACACCCAGCATTTGAAGATCATGGTTCGACCCAAATTTGGCCTAATTAATGAATGCAGGTGTGGTCACCTATATAAAGCCCTCAACCCCACCCTGACTCTTTTAGTCAAGTGGTGAGTGACAGGTAACAATTTGTTTGTTGAGCACATGCTTTTCACTGGCTAACAAGATTGAATGTTTGTGTCCATGTTGAGCTTCCCAACAAATGTGCACGGTTTGTGAGGAAGTCCAAAGGTCAAACAGTGACAGTCTGGGGTCAAACTGTCGCAAGAACGCTACTTAATATATCTGTGTGGAAACTCGTTCGGCACACCTCCGCACCGAAACGAAACCCCCGTACTGAAACGGTTTGATACAAATACACGTACCGTTACACCCCTATTGTTTTGATTATTGTTTCTCAGCTGTTTGTAAATGTTGCAGTTTATAAATAAAAGTAAAAAAAAAAAAAACGTAGCCTGTGCGCATGCGCATAGCATAGATCCAACGAATCGATGACTAAATTAATCGCCAACTATTTCTATAATCGATTTTAATCGATTAGTTGTTGCAGCCCTATTGTAACCAATCAGATCAACCAGCATTCTGGTACAGATTGATTTCAAACTGAGAGGTTCTGTTGTATTAAAAACAGCCAGAAAGCTTCATTTTTGTTTTGCATGTATATTATTAGAGCATTACAACATGAGGTTTAAATGACTTGGTAGTGTCTTGAATAGTTCCAAGTCTAAATCAATTGGACAGTTATACTGTCTCGGAGAGCTCTGATAAATTCAGATGACTGCTCTAAGACAAGTCTGAAGCAAACCACGACCAGATGGACATTAGCATAACCGGTCAGCTGCATGTTGGCTTGAAGACCTTGCTTTGGGACTGGCCCGCATTACTCCTTGCCTGGATTTGATTGGACAACAAGCAAAGTAGGCTCTGGCAAAGCTCCAGTTGAACTGAGCAGCTGGATGATGGCCAAGGCCATTTGTTGACGCTCCACTTAATTGACATACAGAAGGTGACGGCACACTTAAGCGAAAGCAAGTGAGAACGTACCGAATATGAATTTTTCCACTCCTAAATAACCTGAGCTCCGAGCAAAGTATCTCAAACTTTTTATTTTCTTACATTGTATCAAACGTTAAAAGGTTGGCGTCAGTGACTTTGCCGTTTGTGATAAACCTTCACAGACCTTGAAGGTCCACTTATGTTTACAGTACTGAAGAGAGTTTCAACGCACCAATTAGCGATCTGGCCCTCCAACCTCACCGTTTTCATCAACTTTCACCCCTCTTCTTTCAAGCTGCGGAAAGCATCCATTTGCTGCAAAAAAAAAGCTCCAAAAGAAACTTGGCACACCATGTGTTCAACAACCAGAAGCTAATAAGACACAGTCGGCACACTTAACACCTAATGAGGTGGAGATGTGTTGGTCTCCATCAGCTGGTTCTGCTAACAACAAGGAACATATTGTTCTACCAAAAACAGACATGTTTCAACTCTACACAGTAGTTTTACTGAGAAAGTGAATCCAGTTCAGTTAATAACAGTAACGCAAAATTGTGTGTCACTGCTGAGCTCATTTTACAAACTTTGTTTGGTGTGAAAATCTAAATTTCAATGTCCACAAGTTAAGACGCCAACTAAAAACAAATGTCAAGGGTTTAAGCAGAACAGCAAAAGCCCTTAACATTTACTTAGATTAGGGGTTGGCAACCCAAAATGTTGAAAGAACCATATTGGACCACAAATACAAAAAAATAATTGGTCTGGAGCCGCAAAAAATTTAAATAAAGTCTTGTATAAGTGCTATAATGAAGACAACACATGATGTAAGTGGCTAATTACCGTATTTTTCGGAGTATAAGTCGCTCTGGAGTATAAGTCGCACCGGCTGAAAATGCATAATAAAGAAGGAAAAAAACATATATAAGACGCACTGGAGTATAAGTCGCATTTTTGGGGGAAATGTATTTGATAAAACCCAACACCAAGAATAGACATTTGAAAGGCAATTTCAAATAAATAAAGAATAGTGAACAACAGGCTGAATAAGTGTACGTTATATGAGGCATAAATAACCAACTGAGAACGTGCCTGGTATGTTAACGTAACATATTATGGTAAGAGTCATTCAAATAACTATAACATATAGAACATGCTATACGTTTACCAAACAATCTGTCACTCCTAATCGCTAAATCCCATGAAATCTTATACGTCTAGTCTCTTACGTGAATGAGATAAATAATATTATTTGATATTTTACGGTAATGTGTTAATAATTTCACACATAAGTCGCTCCTGAGTATAAGTCGCACCCCCGGCCAAACTATGAAAAAATCTGCGACTTATAGTCCGAAAAATACGATAGCTATATTAGCCTACTATCAAAATGACTATGTGTCGCAGGCTGACGCAAATCTTCGTTGACAGAAATGTTGAAATGTAATATTCATTCTACACATTTTTACAACATTGGAAAACATTAGTAAAACTTCTCAGAGGGTGAGATAACTCCTGGAAATGACTTAGAATGGCCAGATGTATAGATGTGTGTGTCCAAGTTAAATGAAACTGCAGGCTGTCTTCTTCTAATTTTATCACAATTGTTGCAAGCTGGGTAACGTTTGCTGTGGTCTGGAACAACATGGCGCACAAACAACTATCAGAAATGCAGCCAATATTACATACAGCTAATGTGTCATGAGACATGCAAATTAAACACACCTAAGTAAAGTAAATTAAATTAACTCAAATATACCTACAAACAAGGCATAATGATGCAATATGTACATACAGCTAGCCTAAATAGCATGTTAGCATCGATTAACTTGCAGTCATGCAGTGACCAAATATGCCTGATTAGCACTCCAACGAGTCAATAACATCAACAAAGCTCACCTTTGTGCCTTCACGCACAGCATAAAACATTTGGTGGGTAAAATGAAACAAAGACCGAGTGGCATAAAACACGTCTTTCGAAAGTTATACATGTAAACAAACTGTTGAGTCACAGTCCACACAGCGGTGAGTTCAAGGGCCTCTAAAATTAGTAGAACAAAACCGGCGCTTGCCAAATACTCTCATCAGTGAAGCATAAACACAAACTGGAGATGTCCAATATTTATCGGCCAGTAAATGCATTAAAATGTAATATCGGAAATAAGCGGTATCGTTTTTTTATATTATCGGTATCGGTTTTTATTTTTTATTAAATCAACATAAAAAACACAAGATACACTTACAATTAGTCTTCCCCCATTTACACTCCTTCACACTCATTCACACAAAAGGGTTGTTTCTTTCTGTTATTAATATTGTGGTTCCTACATTATATATCAATATATATCAATACAGTCTGCAAGGGATACAGTCCGTAAGCACACATGATTGTGCGTGCTACTGGTCCACTAATAGTACTAACCTTTAACAGTTAATTTTACTAATTTTCATTAATTATTAGTTTCTATGTAACTGTTTTTATATTGTTTTACTTTCTATTTTATTTAAGAAAATGTTTTTAATTTATTTATCTTATTTTATGAATTTTTTAAAAAGTACCTTATATTCACCATACCTGGTTGTCCAAATTAGGCATAATAATGTGTTAATTCCACGACTGTATATATCGGTTGATATCGGTATCGGTTGATATCGTTATTAAAGATTTGGACAATATCGGAATATCGGATATCGGCAAAAAGCCATTATTGGACATCCCTAACACAAACATTTTAAACAGTGGACTTTCTAACAATTAGGAAGGTTTGTGTTGTGTTTGTCCGTCTACACAAACCATATCACGACAAAAAACATTTTTCACCCCATTTTTTTTTCCATTTCCATACGTTTTTAAAAAAGCTCCATGGAGCCACCAGGGCACCGTGAAAGAGCCGCATGTGGCTCTAGAGCCGCGGGTTGCTGAGATAGTCCGAGGCATTCTCGGCATAACATGTCCAGTACACGGACAGATATGATCTGCTCAAATCTGATTGAAAATGATGTCATACTGTGCAACACAGCAGAGTGAGATTTAAAGATATCATATTTCTTGTTGCTGTAGATCATAATACTGTGTTGGCTTGAATATAAGACCTCTTATATTTAAGGTCGACAGATGCATACCACACATGCAAAATAACAGGTAGCACCAAACGACTTGTCCACAAGCAAGTCAGAGTTTTTCTTCCTGTCACTCAAACATACAAATAACCTGAAGAGAACGCCAGGGGGTGTTTGTTAGCAACATAACTTAAAAAGTTATGAACAGGATTTAGGAAAAAAAACAATTTCTCTATCTACTATGAAGTGGAAGACACTTTGCTACATTGCAAACCCGCACTGCGGAGAGGATTGTGGAAGATGTTTTGTTTTTTTTAAATTTTAGACCTGCCAAAGTAAAAGAGCCAGAAATAAAACTACACCAAGTTTGTTTGATACAGTCACACATTACGGCATTATTTAGAAGATTTTGAAACCGTAATACCGCGGTATCTACAAAAAATGTTACATCCCTAGTTGCTAGTGATCTTTTTCAATTTGAATTATGACATATCAAAATAAAGTTTCATATATGTAGCATATAATTACACATACAAGACACAATTATGATTTAGCATCGATGAAACAGGACTAACATTTTGATTCTCCCGGAATCGTTAAATTAAAAAAAAAAAAAATTTGATTCCTAGTTTCAATGCCTAATCAGAAGAAATGTCAGTTTACATTTATTTTTGAAGGTCACATTTTTGTCTGATTAATAAAGAGGACATTCTAAAAAAGGACCTCAGCTTAACGCTCTCATTTAAAGGGGAACATTATCACCAGACCTATGTTAAGCGTCAATATATACCTTGATGTTGCAGGAAAAAAGACCATATATTTTTTTAACCGAATTCCGAACTCTAAATGGGTGAATTTTGGCGAATTAAACGCCTTTCTATTATTCGCTCTCGGAGCGATGACGTCACAACGGGAAGCAATCCGCCATTTTCTCAACCACATTACAAACACAGAGTCAAATCAGCTCTGTTATTTTCCGTTTTTTCGACTGTTTTCCGTACCGTACCTTGGAGACATCATGCCTCGTCGGTGTGTTGTCGGAGGGTGTAACAACACGAACAGGGACGGATTCAAGTTGCACCAGTGGCTCAAAGATGCGAAAGTGGCAAGAAATTGGACGTTTGTTCCGTACACTTTACCGACGAAAGCTATGCTACGACAGAGATGATCAAGAGAAGAATATCGACCCTAGCTTCCCTGGCCTGCTGACATCAACTCCAAAACTGGACAGATCAGCTTTCAGGAAAAGAGAGCGGATGAGGGTATGTCTACAGAATATATTAATTGATGAAAACTGGGCTGTCTGCACTCTCAAAGTGCATGTTGTTGCCAAATGTATTTCATATGCTGTAAACCTAGTTCATAGTTGTTAGTTTCCTTTAATGCCAAACAAACACATACCAATCGTTGGTTAGAAGGCGATCGCCGAATTCGTCCTCGCTTTCTCCCGTGTCGCTGGCTGTCGTGTCGTTTGTCTGTTTCGCTTGCATACGGTTCAAACCGATATGGCTCAATAGCTTCAGTTTCTTCTTCAATTTCGTTTTCGCTACCTGCCTCCACACTACAACCATCCGTTTCAATACATTCGTAATCTGTTGAATTGCTTAAACCGCTGAAATCCGAGTCTGAATCCGAGTTAATGTCGCTATACCTTGCTGTTCTTTCCGCCATGTTTGTTTGTATTGGCATCACTATGTGACGTCACAGGAAAATGGACGGGTGTATATAACGATGGTTAAAATCAGGCACTATGAAGCTTTTTTTAGGGATATTGCATGATGGGTACAATTTTGAAAAAAACTTCGAAAAATAAGCCACTGGGAACTGATTTTTAATGGTTTTAACCCTTCTGAAATTGTGATAATGTTCCCCTTTAAACCAAACTTTTATAATGACTGCCTATTTAAAAATCGAAATCGAACTCGTTGAGAACCAGAATTGGTCAAATTCAAATATGCCCAACCCTAATTATTTGTTTCAGTGGAGTAAAATGAAAATAATAATTGCCTTTAATGTACAACATTTTTTCCCCACTTACGTTGAAAGTATTTGATAAAAAAAATAAACAATATTCTGATGAATAGACACCATGTCTAAAAAAATATTTAAAAAATGCCTCCCCTTAAATAAACAATACACCACTAATAGAAATCTGGTTGTCTTCTGGACGTCGTGACCTCTGCCAAATAGGTCTGGGCCAATAACAAATTTTGGTCAACGATATATTGACCTAAAAATGATTGTCGATAATCAATATTATTGCGATTTTTTTTTTTTTAACTAAATGGACCACTGATTAAATAATACATATTATTCAATTACTTTTAAATGCAATAAACATGTATTTCTGGTAAATTGTAATATTGTAATTGGAATTTAAACTTAAATATCAAAGATAAATAAAACAAACGGAAAAAATAAAATCAACTGTGTTAACAAAATGTTGCACTTTAATAAAAATCACATCTGTCTCTGCTAAAGAGGGGGTAGGGCATCCTCAAATACAGTGATGGGCAAGCTACTTGGAAAATGTGTACGCTAAACTACAAGTTACTCTCGAGTAAATGTAGCTAAGCTACAGGGGAAGCTATTCCCGGGGAATTGTAGCAAGCTACATTACAAGCTACATGGCAAAAGTAGCTTGCTACATCAAAGCTACATTTAAATCTATGGGCCCACGTGTATAATATCATTGTTAATGAAACGGAGTGTACAAATAACCAATTCGAGGTCCATTACTATTAACTATCTTTCATTTAGCTGGGGACAATTACACCTACAACTACCTCTAGGAGTCCCCGCCCCTCACTGTATGTAGTTATATTAGTTTGCCTTTTATTTGGCCCACCCCTATAATGTTATTAATTTTCTCTGCCTATAGTAGAAAAAACAGCATCTATGACAAAAAAAACAATGACTTATGTGTTGTTTGGGAACAGCTGATAATGATTATGTGCAGTAAAACTTTTCATGAACTCAATTCACCTTAAAGGGGAACATTATCACAATTTCAGAATTGTTAAAACCATTAAAAATCAGTTCCCAGTGGCTTATTATATTTTTCCAAGTCTTTTTCCAAATTTTGCCCATCACGCAATATCCCTAAAAAAAGCTTCAAAGTGCCTGATTTTAACCATCGTTATATACACCCGTCCATTTTCCTGTGACGTCACATAGTGAAGCCAACACAAACAAACATGGCGGAAAGAACAGCAAGGTATAGCGACATTAACTCGGATTCAGACTCGGATTTCAGCGGTTTAAGCGATTCAACAGATTACGCATGTATTGAAACGGATGGTTGTAGTGTGGAGGCAGGTAGCGAAAACGAAATTGAAGAAGAAACTGAAGCTATTGAGCCATATCGGTTTGAACCGTATGCAAGCGAAACCGACGAAAACGACACGACAGCCAGCGACACGGGAGAAAGTGAGGACGAATTCGGCGATCGCCTTCTAACCAACGATTGGTATGTGTTTGTTTGGCATTAAAGGAAACTAACAACTATGAACTAGGTTTACAGCATATGAAATACATTTGGCAACAACATATGCACTTTGAGAGTACAGACAGCCCAATTTTCTCCAAATAATATATTCTGTAGACATACCCTCATGTCAGCAGGCCAGGGAAGCTAGGGTCGATATTCTTCTCTTGACGGTGTGAGCCAAGACATCCAGGGGGTTTAGCTCGCTCGTCTGTGGCAACAAACTGCCGCCATTGCTTGCCGTGCTACCGAGGTCCTTTGTCCCTGAATTGCTCACACACTCCGGCAGATTCAATAGGGGTCTGGCGGCAGATTTCTTTGACTTTATCGTTGGAAATGCATCTGCTTTGAGTGTCGCAGGATATCCACACATTCTTGCCATCTCTGTCGTAGCATCGCTTTCGTCGGTAAAGTGTGCGGAACAAACGTCAAATTTCTTGCCACTTTCGCATCTTTGGGCCACTGGTGCAACTTGAATCCGTCCCTGTTCGTGTTGTTACACCCTCCGACAACACACCGACGAGGCATGATGTCTCCAAGGTACGGAAAACAGTCGAAAAAACGGAAAATAACAGAGCTGATTTGACTCGGTGTTTGAGAAAATGGCGGATTGCTTCCCGATGTGACGCCACGTTGTGACGTCATCGCTCCGAGAGCGAATATTAGAAAGGCGTTTAATTCGCCAAAATTCACCCATTTAGAGTTCGGAAATCGGTTAAAAAAATATATGGTCTTTTTTTCTGCAACATCAAGGTATATATTGACGCTTACATAGGTCTGGTGATAATGTTCCCCTTTAATGTGTGTTCCTAAAATTGTTTTGGGCGTCATAGATGGAGAGCTGTTTAGTTATTGTTATGGTTTAAAAACTAAGGTTTTGAGCATTGTTTTCGCTAAATGCATACATTTGTCTGGACGTCATCTTCATCACTCAAGAAAAAAATCTAATCTGCGAGAGAGAATTCCTTTGCCATTTTCAAGTATGTTATTTTTTTTTTTTTTTGAGTCGTCAGCTTGAAGCGTCCCTCTGTCGGAAATAAGAAACAGATGCTTTTTGATATACTGTATAACAGCAAAGTGCCAGTAAAGAAACGTCATCTGCACATTCAGATTTAGTCAGAAACTAAAGATCTTCCACTGCATACAAGTCATGCTCTTCTGGAAAAAGGACACCCGGTGTCTGCGTGTTGATGCAGACCGACCTCTACACAACTGACATAAATGTCACTACTAAAACATTTTGTGAGGCAAATGTCGTAGGAATGCAGATTTCTTCTGCAGGATGTAATATTTATCTAGTAAATGTCTTGCAGGCTCAGCGTCCTCTTACGCTGCTTGATGTGTGTGCTTATTAGCTATGCAGCAGAGGCCTTCCACCAATGCCACCTTAGGAACCACAGATACCTTGACTTCAAAAAAGGGTTGTTCCGCTTCTAAATGTAGATATTTTAAAGAAGACATTTCCACATCAAAAAAAAAACCTGTTATATGTATAATACTGTTACAGCTCTAATGTTTACAGTAATAAGACAATCCTGGGGTATTCAAAACATCCAGCAGAAAATTACAATAATCAGGAAAGACTTCCTCTAGGCTTGTGTTTCTGATCCACATCAACTTAACTTACTTCCACATCAGGATTACTTCCAGTCTCTTTGCTAAGGAATAATAATTACATTTCACCTCAAAGCAAAAATTAAGAATGACATTCAGTGGAGACAAACCTCTGCCGAGGCCAAACAATCCTGATTTGAAGAGGCACCAAATTGTATTCTGAATATCACTTAATGTCATTATTGATCACACATCAATAAATCAAGCAGTTTTCACGTTTTTCACAACCGATGTTGGCATAATTTTGCAGACCTAATGTGCAAGAAATAGAGCAGTGTTTTTTAAACTGTGGTCTGCAGACCATGTTTGCTCCCCATGGCATACTTGCCAACCTTGAGACCTCTGATTTCGGGAGGTGGGGGTTGGGGGGTGGAGGGGCGTGGTTGGAGGCATGGCTAAGAGGGGAGGAGTATATTTACAGCTAGAATTCACCAAGTCAAGTATTTCATATATATATATATATATATATATATATATATATATATATGTATATATATATATATGTATATATATATATATATATATATATATATATATAGATATATATATATATATATATATATATATATATATATATATATATATATATATATATATATATATATATAGCTAGAATTCACTGAAAGTGAAGTATTTTCTTATATATATACGGTATGTATATATATATATATATATATATATACATATAAGAAATACTTAGATTGATATATATATATATACATATATATATATATCTCAATCTAAGTATTTCTTATATATATATATATATATATATATAAATCTATCAAGAGGGACAGAGACAGAGCACAGTGCATGTGGATCGCATGTTACCATGGCGAGAAAACATGGAGAGACTGCCAGTTATCTAGTCTCCACCAGTTGCAGAAAATGTGCCATCAGTACAACTGGACAGTGCTGTTTCAGTTCCATCACCAGGACCATCAGTGACTCAGACACAAACTAGTCTCATCATTGAACCAGATTCAAGGGCTGCTGAGTTGCCATCATCAGAACCCAGATCACCCACAACAAAAACCCCACCAGTGATCCGCAGGTATCCAGAAAGGTTTCGAGTACCACCAAAAAAACTGAATCTCTGAAGACAGTATAAAAATCTGTGTTAAAGATGTACAAATACTGTTTGTATAATAAGCATGTTATTGTTTACAAATGAGGGTTAAGAGTTCAGTACTAAAAAAAAGAAAGAATGTGGCTTAAGTACAGTTTTTTAATTGAGCTGCTGCATTTTTGGGTTGGGTTGTTTATTTCTTTTGAGTAACTTCTACAATTCTAAAAGGGGAGGAATGTAATAGAGTGATCTATGTTTGTCTGTTGCCATCTCCTGGTGAATGTTGGCTATAGCGTACTGGGGTTACTTTTTGGTTGGCCAACGATTTACGTGGTGTTGCGCACCTGACGTCAAGTGTGTGAGTCTGTTCTGAAGTCTACAGTAAAGAGACGTACTTCATCCCCTCGCCTGTTTATTGCCTCCAACTCAATACATTACAACAACATTGCTCCATGGAGGGGGCGTGGCCTCCAGGTCCGCCTGAATTTCGGGAGATTTTCGGGAGATTTTCGGGAGAGGCGCTGAATTTCGGGAGTCTCCCGGAAAATCCGGGAGGATTGGCAAGTATGCCCCACGGCACCCTAGTTGGTGAGTGGGCGACTTAAATACAAGTGATATTTGAAGTTAGAAAGCACAGTAAGTCATTTTGTTCATAACAAAATGTATAACAAAATAAACATGTACAGTCATGGCTAAAAATGTGGAGATGCCTTCCAGTCTGTTTTTTTGTGCTTTAAGAAACATTTTACATGTCTGTTACATACTAAAAAAACAAGACATTTTTGTGGGATCACAAAAGTTATTTAACATTTATGTAAAGTCCAACATTTTTACCATAACTGTAGTGATGCTTGCAATACCTTTTTTTATTTGTTTTTGCTGGGTTGCAATCACGTGACCTCGAGGCACTTCCAAGTTTCAGGCGATGGTCTAGAGCAGGGGTAGGGAACCTATGGCTCTAGAGCCAGATGTGGCTCTTTTGATGACTGCATCTGGCTCTCAGATAAATCTTAGATGACATTGCTTAACACGATAAGTAATGAATAATTCTGCTGGAAATCTCAGTGTTAAAAATAACGACTACAACGCCATCAGCAAAACCATGCAGCACCAGAAGTCGCATTAATGGTAATTAAGTATTTAATTTATAATTGGTTACCTTCAGAATAACAATGTTATTAAAAAGAATAAGAGACTTATTATACTGTAAAAATGTTGGTCTTACTTAAAAATGCACGCATTTAGTTGTATTCAGTAGAGATGTCCGATAATGGCTTTTTTGCCGATATCCGATGTTCCGATATTGTCCAACTCATAATTACCGATACCGATATATACGGTCGTGGAATTAACACATTATTATGCCTAATTTTGTTGTGATGCCCCGCTGGATGCATTAAACAATGTAACAAGGTTTTCCAAAATAAATCAACCCAAGTTATGGAAAAAACTGCCAACATGGCACTGCCATATTTATTAGTTAAGTCACAAAGTGCATTATTTTTTTTAACATGCCTCAAAACAGCAGCTTGGAATTTGGGACATGCTCTCCCTGAGAGAGCATGAGGAGGTTGAGGTGGGCGGAGTTGGGGAGGGGGCTAAGGTGTAGCGGGGGTGTATATTGTAGCGTCCCAGGAAGAGTTAGTGCTGCAAGGGGTTCTGGGTATTTGTTCTGTTGTTTTTATGTTGTGTTACGGTGCGGATGTTCTCCCGAAATGTGTTTGTCATTCTTGTTTGGTGTGGCTTCACAATGTGGCGCATATTTGTAACAGTGTTAAAGTTGTTTATACGGCCACCCTCAGTGTCACCTGTATGGCTGTTGACCAAGTATGCGTTGCATTCACTTGTGTGTACGTGAAAAGCCGTAGATATTATGTGACTGGGCTGGCACGCAAAGGCAGTGCCTTTAAGGTTTATTGGCGCTCTGTACTTCTCCCTATGTCCGTGTACCACTCCGTACAGCTGCGTTTTAAAAAGTCATACATTTTACTTTTTGAAACAGATACCGATAATTTTGAAACCGATAATTTCCAATATTACATTTTAAAGCATTTATCAGTTGATAATATCGGCAGTCCGATATTATTGGACATTTCTAGTATTCAGTGTTAAAATATATTATATGGCTCTCATGGAAATACATTTTAAAATATTTGGCTTTCATGGCTCTCAGCCAAAAAGGCTCCCGACCCCTGGTCTAGAGTCCCTTTAGACTACTGTTTATTTACCTGCATCAGTGCAGATTTGGGCGTATTTTGAAAGGTTTAGAGGCAAATATATAAGTGATCATTAATTTTTTTTATTTTATTTTTTTAATGGGACAGAGTGAATTTATACACTAGTCTTAAGAAAAAATATTTTTGAAAGATTTAAACCATTCATCATCACCAAGACGTTACTGCTCGCTATGACCTCACTTCCTTTGAAACTCACAGTAATTTAGAGAAAAAAAAGATTGGAGGCACATCATGTTTTACATCTAGAAGGGTCCAAAAATCAAGCATTAATCGGTGAAAGACAAAGTTGGACTTATTCGTGCATCGCTATGTAACATATTTAAATGAGTGCTGTGCTACTGTAACCATGACACAAATGAGAAAAATGATACTTTTGCTTGCAGTTGATTTCCTGCTATGGATATTAATGTCATCTACAAAAATGCTGTTGATTTTATGGTGTGAAGTTCATATTTTGTCTCATTATTTAGCTATAAATGTCCCTGTTGTTCAGCAATGTTTGCTCGCGATCAAGATTCCAGGCTTTCCCCTTAATGTAATTGAATGTGGCACGCTGCCACAGCAATTGTATTCATTTTTTTGAATTTTTTTTTTTTACATGAAAACAAAGTACCGTATTTTTCGGACTATAAGTCGCAGTTTTTTTTTATAGTTTATGAAAGTTGCATAATGTTTTGTTCCTTCTTTATTATGCATTTTCGGCAGGTGCGACTTATACTCCGGTGCGACTTATACGCCGAAAAATACGGTAAGTAATATAATATATTGTAGCCCCTAGAAGAAATCACACAAAGTCTGATGTTCAAACAAACATTTTCCAAAGTGATCGCTGCAGACACAAGCATGGTGTGACTGTATTCCACAGGATGATCAAAGTGATATTTCTAAGGGACATAGGTGGGATGAGTACCAATTGTGTTGTCCAATATTTTGGAAAATCATGAAAGCATTAAAAAAAATGGGAATGTTTTTGGTTAAATAAATCTATCCATCATTTTCTATCGCTTGTCCCTCTCGGGGTCGCTGGAGCCTATCCCAGCTGCATTTGGGCAGAGGGCAGCGTACACCCTGGACCTAATCACAGGGCCAACACAGATAGATAGACAACATTCACACTCACATTCACACCAATTTAGTGTTGCCAATCAACCTATCCCCAGGTGCATGTCTTAGGAGGTGGGAGGAAACCAGAAGTTTTATTCTACCAATCAAGACTGATGTTTTAATGGTGAAATGGTTGAAAACTGTTTAAAATGTGGGAGGAGTACTTGAAAGAAAAAAAAGGTAAAAAAACAACAACATGAAAACCATGATTTACTGTAAATCCGGAAATATCGGGGAACGTTTGTTGAACGAGCCTGCATGTCCTGAAAGCACGGAACGTTTTGATGCTTGAACGATATCAATGGGATGAACGGTTTCGGAGTTCGAGGCGGACGAAAAACACTATGGAAGAATAATAAATAGATACATTTTGGTTTAGAATAAAGCGTAAACACATACTGCAGATTGATAGGCAAAAACAGATCAATGGAATAATCTGTTATTTGCTCTGATTTAATGCTCTGGAATATTGTCTGAATGACATTCCAGTTCCATACCTGCCAACTTTTGAAATCAGAAAAACCTAGTAGCCAGGGTCCAGGGGCCGCAGGCCCCGGTAGGTCCAGGACAAAGTCCTGGTGGGGGGTCCAGGTCGCCCCCCGACGCAAAATGATTATTAGCATTCAGACAGGTTAAAATGTTGCTAAAACCATCACTTTTCTATCAGTCACAGTGACTTTTCAAAACAAAAATATTACAGCAAAAATCATATGGGTTGATTGACATGTTTATTCTGTAAGCTAACTTCAATAGTTTGAAATTATTTGGACAGTTAATGCCAGTTATCCTGTCAACCTTTCACAAGACTTCAATTTGTTAATTGAAAGTATAAACAGTAGAAACACTAATTTACAGTAAACAAATGGTAAAACTGTACTAAACAATTCCATTAAAAAAAAAATTGGTGTCATCATTAACTTTCTGTCCAAGCTTGTATAATCTACTGCCTTGTTCAATTGTAAAAAATATTCTGTGCCTAAATTTCACATTTCTATCACAATTATCATACTGTAAACATGGTAAGCTAACTTCATTAAAATTAATAGTCCTGTCAATAGCATGGAATTACAATTCAAATGTAGTTTTTTTGAAAGCGTTTCAAAAGAATTCAAAATATGAAAAATTAATGAAAATTAATTTAAGCCATTAGACACTTGAAAAGTGGCACATCACATCTCTAATGTAATCATTTTAACTTTTCAACAGAAATAGCACTGCAAAAATATTAAGGACATACTTCTGTATTTTAGTAGTTATGCTGTCAACATTTAACAAGATTTCTTCAACTTGGACTTGAAAGCATAAATAGTATAAACACTTTTAACATACTTTTTGAGGATTCTGTTCCAAGACACTGAATAATGTTTGATGTTTTGGTTCGACCACATCCATATTTTTTGGCGATTTTCGAGTCGGGAAACATTTTCCGAAATAACTGTCCCATGTGATCAGCCAGTGCGATTGGAAGTCCATGCTCAATTATTGCCTCCGTAAATAAAACTTCGGCATTTATCACATCCAAAGAATCTGTTTGGGCGACGAAAAACGTTGAAAGTTTTCCACTTGTATCGCTAGCAACGGCATTAGACTTGTGTTTTTTTGTCCCAACGTGGTCTTTTACATCGCTAATTCCTCCGTGTCCGATCGAAAAATCTTGTCTGCACAAGGTGCAATTCGCGTAGTTTTCACCCTTTTTGGAACGGATAATTATTCCCGGATAGGCTTTTGAATATTCTTCACGGAATGACTGCAGTTTTCTTTTCGGTTTAAGACTCGTTTGCGATTTTTCTCCGGCTGATTCCATGATCGTTCGCTCGTTTGGAAACAATGGCAACTGGTGCCTCGTGCTTGGCAGCGGTGCTATAAATAGCCTCGCGCATGGCATTCGGAATGGCTCGATAGGAAGTTACGGGAAGCTGTGTCGATTGTCATTGTTGTTGCGCGATTTCGTGAATAAAACTTAAAAAAAAATTATTTTTTTTAATTAATGAAAAACCGTATTTTTTATCACTGCAACCGTAACCCGGAATAGGTTGATGCAAACCGTACTAATTACGGGAAAACCGGAGTAGTTGGCAGGTATGCAGTTCTCAAACTGCATTGTATGGTATTACAGCAGCATGCATGACGTTGATTTTAGAAACATTTACAGCATTTGTTTTATTAGTTAAAGAGTTTTCACTCACCCACTTTCCCTACAAGAGGAAAACCACCATTAAAATTATCTCACCACTTTTTTGATTGTTTACTTTGACAGGCAGGCCATTATTTCCTCCCCCTTTGAGGTATTAGGGGTCAATCAAATGTTCACCCGCACTTAGCCGCAATGCAGAAGCCGTGGCTAAATGTAGGACGTGATTCATGAGTGCTGCTGCTTTTTCTTCTCCCTTTCCCCAAACGATCTATTAGATGATTTGATTGAATTCACCTGCCCGGTGCACACATTCACTTTGCCAAATCTCCAATCCGACTGTCAGCGTGGGGCTCACAGAGACAAATTAGATGTAATGAACAAAGCAAATGGTATTGCTCAGTGATCCTTGTGTCACCGCTGACTACGGTACTAATTTGGTAGATAATGCATGCGTGAGAAAAAAACACCTTTTGCTTTGGCAAAGTCACCATTAGCGATTTGTATCATTTACATTTTAACTGGCACAAGTAAATTGGTACTTTTGAAGCCGCGCCACGGCTTGCAGGTGCCTGAGTCGGTACACATTTTGTTTAAAAACAATGTTTTTGTTTTTTTCACCGAATGTTGTGACATGCAAGTTGAATACAATAATAATTTTACTATTTTAATAATGTATATAAAATGGTAATTGTGTTAAAAGCTTTAAGCGTTCATAAATAAGATTGTACACCATTTTTAATAAATGTTTTATTATTTCTTACTGCGACACTTTTCAGCGTCTTAGAACGTCAACGTTTTTCATCTGATTTACACCGTTCCAACTTCAAAATACTCGGCCCATTAAGGAAACGTGTGCTCTCCGTTAACAATTCTCGGACTTCCCAGTTTCCCGTAAAGTTGTTCCCATTTAAAATGAATAGGCCCTTTTTGACACTTCTACGATTCCCACATTTTTCAACACATTTGACCATCCTGGTAATTCAAACTACAAATTTCCCAGGTTTAAAAAATTTCACGGAATTCCCAGTTTTTCCAAAGGCCTATTTCCACCCTTTGTTCTTTTTGCTTATCCTTCCACATGTTTCAACCAGTTACAACCATTCCACCATCAACACATTCATTTCATTGGGACACCAAAGTTACACTTTTTTTTCTTGAAAATTTCCGGTTTTCCCGAAATTCTAAGAATTCCGGAATACCAATTCTCAATTACAAAGTGTCACTATGCAACATTTCTCAACCGATTCAAAAAATTCCAACACCAACCCATTCATCTCACCCAGGGCAGTTGTGATATCGATATTTTTTAACAATTTCCAGTTTTTCCACAATTCCCAAATATTTCATGAGATTCGAACCATTCAACCATAAGCACATTTCACCCATCCTTTCCTAAGTTCCCTCAAAAATTTATTTTTCTTCTGTGATTCCTGGAATTCTATAACACTAATTCTCAATTAAAAAGCATTACTACTTCAACATTACTTGACAGATTCCAACAATTCCAACACCAACCAACTCAGCTGATTCAGGGCAATTGCGTTCTTTTCTAAATTACCAAATTACAGGGAAACTTAACGTTTTTCCAAGTTCCACAATTCCCACATTTCTCAACTGAAAAGTTCCAATACCAATCCTTTTCAGCTCATGAATTTTGTTACATCGTGCCATCTTGCAAGTATGCTAACTGTTCTATGGTTAGGAAGATAACATTAACATGCTGGCCTATTAGCTAATTTCATACGTTTCAACTTAATAATCAAGTATTTCGTTACTTAGCGCCATCTTATAAGTATGCTCGCTGTTCTCCTGTTAGCCTGCGGATGATAGCATTCTCCCCTGTTAGTATGCAAATGTAAACATGTTAATGTTTCGGTAGAAAATGGATGGATGGAATAGCATTTTATCTAATTTTATACTTTTTAACCTTGTAAACATTCCGTTACTTGGCGGGATCCTAAAAGTATGCTAGCCCTTTACTGTTAGTGTACCCTGAATCGATTACCGTGGACCCCGACTTAAACAAGTTGAAAAACATATTCGTGTGTTACCATTTAGTGGTCAATTGTACGTATTATGTACTGTACTGTGCAATCTACTAATGAAAGTTTCAATCAATCAATCAATCCTAATGTTAGCACGCTAACATTTTATGCAATTATTTTAGGTAATTGTGTATGTTTTAACCTGATACTCATGGATTTCGTTACTCAGTGCTATCTTAAAAGTATGTTAGCTGTCCCCTGTTAATTATGCTAAATGATAGCACGCTCATGTTAGCATTTTAGCAAATGTACTTTTTAAACTAATAATCATGGATTCTGTTATCTGGCATTTTTAGAGTATGCTAGCCCATCACCTGTTAGCATGCTAAATGTATCACGCTAACATTTTATGCTAGCATTTTAGCTAATATCGTAAGTATTAACCTAATAATCATGGATTTTGTTACTTGGAACTACTTTTTAAGTCTTAAACAAATCAAATATGTTTGCAGTGCTAGGTGCAATACAGGTTTTTGATTTGATTTTTATTAAGGATCCCCATTAGCTGGTTGCCACAACAATCCACTATCAATCAATCAATCAATCAATGTTTACTTATATAGCCCTAAATCACGAGTGTCTCAAAGGGCTGCACAAGCCACAATGACATCTAGTCTTCCTGGGGTCCACAAACTCAATACAATTACAAGTAAAAGCATATAATTATAACTACACAATACAGAAACAGTTATGTCATCATCTTGTAAAGACAACACAAATCCATCACTTTGTTATTGTTAATTACAGTTACACTGAGCTGGAAAACGTACTTACAGTATGTATTGCATTCATGTGCCATACATACATGATATACAGGTAAACTTCGATATAACCCGGTCCGGTATAAAGCGATGTTCTATAAAACGCGGTCATGCCATTAACAAATTATCATCTGTTTTTCCCACCAAGGTCAACCGTGTTGTTATTTCACCATTTATCGACTATCAACACTGTACCAACCTAATGGTGGACAGCGCCCACGCCATTTTGTGACATGGAAGCTATCCGTCAAATATCATCATTATTGTCACCAGCCCTCGCTGTTTGCCGACAGTGATGTAAAGCAAATGTTTGTTTACTTTACTGGCTCTTTTATTCTTTCGCCTGTCTACATCAAGAAGAAAACAGAGCTTTTTTGTTGTCGTTTCTCGAGCAGATCATTGACGCCTGTCCCCTTCAAAAGAAATGCGACTGTACAACTGCGACGAGACAGGATTATGCAGCTTTAACACTCAAGCAAGAACGAAGCACGAAGAACATTTAAACAATTTAAAGACAGAGTAAAGCTACTGTTCCCCGTCAACAATACAGGAACTCACAAACGTAAACAACGATGCCTTGGTAAGTATGCAACCACATACAGTAAATCGGGATCACTTTATTGTGTTATTTATTTTTTTTAATTTTTTTAAAGAGTTAAAAAAAATGTGCAATTAGGTTTTTTCTCAAAATTGTGCAGCCCTATGGCTGGGTGTGCTTTTTGTAACAATTAGGCATCGTTGTGTGTTTTTGTTGCACACGGATGTATTGAGTGTTGACAGCTTCCGATGCGTACTTTATAAATAAAAACAAACTCTGTAAGCCTCTGTCAGGATTCTATGTTACTTACTAGACCTTACTTACACAATATCACCAACAAGTACTTGCAGGGGACCGAGTCTGCATTTAGCAGAGGTGTGGACTCGAGTCACATGACTTGGACTCGAGTCAGACTCGAGTCATGAATTTGATGACTTTAGACTCGACTTGACAAAATGTAAAAAGACTTGCAACTCGACTTAGACTTTAACATCAATGACTTGTGACTTCACTTGGACTTGAGCCTTTTGAATTGACATGACTTGACATGACTTGCTACTTTCCCCAAAACCCAAAGATGAAAAAGTTATTCGGGAGCGCTCCGTATTTTTCATTGTGTACTTGTCTATCAGCGTTGCGTGTGTCAGCTGTTGTGGTCTCAGTACAACAGCCAATCAAATTAGATCTACTTTGTTTTCATCACACAGCATTCATCCAATCAAATTGCAGGACAACCAACGAAGAAGACATGTCCAAACCACACGCCAGTGAACAAAAAAATGATACCTAAAATAATTTTGTTTGGGTATAAAAATTACGAGGTGGTCAACACAAAACGGTTTGCAGTATGCAACACATGCGGTTCGAAAATTACTGATGGAGAGGCAACAACTTCCAACTTCGTCCGGCATTTGAAGTTGCACAAAGAACGGTAAGTTTTGAATGTAAGATAACGTTTATTGGCTAAGTAACGTGACTTTTATTTGCTGTGTAGTTAAATCAGTGAGGCTGTAAACTCACTGCTAACGTTATAACGTTATCGCAAACACGGGAATCTGTTGCAGTTCACTACCTTATTCATACTTTTTGTTCAGTGATTTTTTTTTAAGCAGGGTTACGTTAGTCAATATATCACACGTAACGTTAGACGGCGGTCAGCAGCACCGCGTATTTTAGCCACCTAAAAAAAGACAAAAATAGTAAAATAAAGGTCAGTTAAAATGTATACTATATTATGAATATGTGTACCGTTTTAGCTAGCTTTCTGACATACTGTTGGTTGTTTACCTCAGTGGTCCCCAACCACCGGGCCGCAGCCCGGTACTGGTCCGTGGATCGATTGGTATCGGGCCGCACAAGAAATATATATATATATATATATTTTTTTTAAATTAAATCAACATAAAAAACACAAGATACACTTACAAGTAGTGCACCAACCCAAAACAACTCTCTCCCCCCTTTTGTTCTGGGCATTGAACATGAAGACTCTTCCTTCACTGTTCCGAGTGGCCATGAGAGTCTTGGCAGTGCCTGCCTCCAGTGCTCCAGTGGAGCGAGTTTTCAGCCATGGTGGCATCATACTATGCCCCCATCGTGCACAAATGACTGACAGACTCTTGGCTAATTTGGTCTTTTGCAAATGCAATGCAGCATAGGGCCCTGACATATAAAAAGTACAACTTTTTTGTTATGTTCACGTATATGTCATGTTTTTTCAATGTTAACACTTTTGTACAAATAAGTACATTTGCACTTTATTTTTCAATGTGTTTGTTCTGTAAAGGAATGAGTTAATGTTTAAAATGACTGGTTAATAGTGCTATTATAAAGTGCAATGTCAGCACAATTTTCTTTCCTGCAATTTAAAATGCACTTGTTTTAATAAATAAATACAGCGTTTGAAAAGCATACACAATCTGTGTTAATATATTAGTCTGTGGTTAAAAGGACTTGAAAGGACTCGAAACTCAAAATGCAGGACTTAGGACTTGACTTGAGACTTTCCAGTCTTGACTTTGGACTTGACTCGGGGCTTGCCTGTCTTGACTCGGGACTTGACTCGGACTTGAGGGCAAAGACTTGAGACTTACTTGTGACTTGCAAAACAATGACTTGGTCCCACCTCTGGCATTTAGTACTGAAATGAGGCACCGATGGCTACTTTTTTTTCGGTCTGGTTACTACGGTTTACGTCGGTTATTATGCTATTATGATACAGAGTTCCGGTACCTACAAACCCCGTTTCCATATGAGTTGGGAAATTGTGTTAGATGTAAATATAAACGGAATACAATGATTTGCAAATCATTTTCAACCCATATTCAATTGAATGCACTACAAAGACAAGATATTTGATGTTCAAACTCATAAACTTTTTTTTTTTTTTTGCAAATAATAATTAACTTAGAATTTCATGGCTGCGTCCACAGTTTCCAAAAATAATTTGAAATGTGGACTCGTCAGACCACAGAACACTTTTCCACTTTGTATCAGTCCATCTTAGATGAGCTCAGGCCTAGCGAAGCCGACGGCGTTTCTGGGTGTTGTTGATAAACGGTTTTCGCCTTGCATAGGAGAGTTTTAACTTGCACTTACAGATGTAGCGGCCAACTGTAGTTACTGACAGTGGGTTTCTGAAGTGTTCCTGAGCCCATGTGGTGATATCCTTTACACACTGATGTCGCTTGTTGATGCAGTACAGCCTGAGGGATCGAAGGTCACGGGCTTAGCTGCTTACGTGCAGTGATTTCTCCAGATTCTCTGAACCCTTTGATGATATTACGGACCGTAGATGGTGAAATCCCTAAATTCCTTGCAATAGCTGGTTGAGAAAGGTTTTTCTTAAACTGTTCAACAATTTGCTCACGCAGTTGTATACAAAGGGGTGTACCTCGCCCCATAATTTCTTGTGAAAGACTGAGCATTTTTTGGGAAGCTGCTTTTACACCCAATCATGGCACCCACCTGTTCCCAATTAGCTTGTTCACCTGTGGGATGTTGCAAATAAGTGTTTGATGAGCATTCCTCAACTTTATCAGTATTTATTGCCACCTTTCCCAACTTCTTTGTCACGTGTTGCTGGCATCAAATTCTAAAGTTAATGATTATTTGCAACAAAAAAAAAAAATGTTTATCAGTTTGAACATCAAATATGTTGTCTTTGTAGCATATTCAACTGAATATGGGTTGAAAATGATTTGCAAATCATTGTATTCCACTTATATTTACATCTAACACAATTTCCCAACTCATATGGAAACAGGGTTTGTATATACTGTACATATATTGTCTTTTCTAAGTTGAAAAACCCGTAGTTAAATAAAATGTCTGTCATGCTTCATTTAACTGGAAACGTATTTAATTTAGAAAACCCCTGACATTTCAGGCCTTGGCTGCTAATGGATTGCTAAACCCATTGAACCGTTTAAAAAAATTACTTTTTCAGCAAAGACAGGTATTCAATACTAATGTAACACATTTTCCTCCAACCTTTTTTTTTTTTTTTTTGCAAACTCTTTCTGATTCTGAGGTTTCAGACCTCTAAACTGTCCAGATAGAGGGACTTTCTAGTAGTAAATGAAATGCGAAAACTGTCTTCTACATCACAAGCAAAATCACGACATCCATTAACAGGATTACTGATGCCCCCTTAGGAGAGCCTCACTCGGCTTTCAAGTTGTGTTTATTTATTACAAAACATGTGCTGCTTTTCTGTCACCTGTGATACCACTCAACAAAAACTTGTCTGTACACACATGTTCATGTTAATTCAAGCATTGACAAACATTTATTACGGTTCTTCCATTAGTCAATCATATTTTAATCAAGTTAACCTCCAAAAACATGTGAATTGTATCTATTACATCATTTAAGGGATAGACATAATAGATGAATAGAAAGCTCACAATGGCCTTTTCTCTCTTGGGACCGACTCAACTGATTAAGTGTAGTCAAAATGGTGGTGTGTGCATTATTAGAAAAGGTTACCAGTTGGAGCTAGGGATGTCCCGATCCAGGTTTTTGCACTTCCGATCCGATACCGATATTGTTTTTGCATTTCCGATCCGATATCGATACCGATACTGGCCTATCCGAGCATGTATTAAAGTTTAAAGTTATTTAGCCTACATAGTTGTCAGAATCATGTTGAAAAGGGTTTTAGTACTCTTGATAACAACTAGCCAGCTGAATTAGGGGAGTTTGAATAATACACAATGGTTGGTAACAAGAAACTGACCTGTTTATTCAAGGATAAACACAAAATAGACACAATTATACATGACAAACAGAAATGGCATCATTGAAACTAGGGCTGGGCGATATGGCCTTTTTTTAATATTGCGATATTTTAAGGCCGTATTGCGATACACGATATATATCTCGATATTTTGCCTTAGCCTTGAATGAACACTTGATGCATATAATCACAGCAGTATGATGATTCTATGTGTTTTGATTGATTGATTGAGACTTTTATTAGTAGGTTGCACAGTGAAGTACATATTCCGTACAATTGACCACTAAATGGTAACACCCGAATAAGTTTTTCAACTTGTTTAAGTCGGGGTCCACTGATTCATGATACAGATATATACTATCAGATATATACTATCATCATAATACAGTCATCACACAAGATAATCACATTGAATTATTTACATTATTTATAATCCAGGGTGTGGAGGGGGGCGCCTGATGTAAGTGTCAAAAAGACAGCCAAAAGAGTTTGATTTGAGAATAAATCTAAAGTTAAAATATAGGGTAGAAATGCACCCATTTGCAGGAAATGTAGTCTTGATTTTCAAAATTTTCTTTCAAGATTTGCATGTCTACATTAAAACATTCTTCTTCATACTGCATTAATATATGCTACTTTTAAACTTTCATGCAGAGAAGGAAATCACAACTAAACAAATCACTAATTTTTTCATACGGTGTTGATGTGGAAATTTTTGCCTGCCTCGGCATTTTGATGGTGTGGACGTGTGGCACCGAATGGAGATAAGCGTCTCGACAGACGTCACAATATTTGAACAATGATGACGAAAACTGTTGTCTCTGTCGTGTCCGTGTGTCGAAAATTGTTATGCGCTTATTTTTTAATTTGATTTTGTGCGTGGCATAGATTTGCCGTGCGCAGAGGACGCTTGAGCAGGCGCGCACCTTAGCGGCTGCGCTAGCATCACAGCTAACGTTAGCCATGCCGCTACCTCGCTCTCTGCTGGGAGAGGACGTATACGTATGTGACGTATGACGTGACAGTATGTGACGTGTGTAAGAAGGTGCGCTTGCTGTCTGTGAGAGGGAGACACAGGAAAGAGTGAGAAGAGCCTGTCGTGTAATGCCAGCAGCTAAAAGCAACTGCGTGAGAATTGTGGATGTGTTGAAGGTGTGCTGGAAAATGCGGAACGGAAATTACGGTGCAGCAGAAAAGTGGAATGTATTATTTAAATAGGTGCGTTGGAAAACACGGACCGTAGTTTTTTTTAAAACTGGATCTGAATCGGCATTTTCCCATGCCTTGCCGATACGCAATTTTTGGCAAATATCGGCAGCCGATCCGATCCAAATATCGGATCGGGACATCCCTAGTTGGAGCTGTTCAAGCAAATTTTATCTTTTAAAACCTTATTTTTTTTCTCCTGGGGGAACCATCATAGCATTTACGAGAACTGCCATGTTTGAATTAATTTTTGGTCAGTGGTACTGACAAAAAAAAATTAAATGCAACTCATTCTAGTATATGTCATTGATCAGGAGGTCAGCATGGGACAGGACAATTTATATTTAACCTCCTTTTTATAACTGTCCCGATGCTATTCGTCGACATTTTGAATGACTAAAATGTTAAAATTCACAATGGAAATGCTGCACTGAACACAATTGCAAACAACAATAACTGAAAAATATATTACGGTTTGTATTAAACAGTGGTTATAAAGCTAATTCGACAAAATTAGGTACAATACATCAGAATAAATGTCATTTATTGCAAGCTTGACATGTGGGCTGTTATCAGGGGCCACATGTCATGTAAACAAAGTGGTATGATGTCAAAAGACAACGATCCTTAGGCAAAGTACAGCATTGACAAATTGTAGTGCACTGCATTTACCAGAGCCCACGAGAGTATAATGGAGCGATTCATTATTTACATGTATTTGACATAATGCAATACTTTCATCATGTCTACATGTGCAGTGTGATGGATGGGTGAATTAAAAAAAACAGGATATAGTGCGCAATTCACATATAATTGTAATATTAAAAGATGTGTTTCATCAAAAATGGCCGTATGACCTAATTACGAATAACATAACTAATGAGTAAAATTACTAAATGTAAGTGGTTGCTTCAGGGCAATTGTAAAGCAATTTTACAAAGCATAACATCTAATAATAGCTTAAAGCCATGTAGGCTTTCCAGGAGCTTAGAGAAAGCCCAAGGACCACCACGATTCTCTGGCTTGTCTCTGAGAGAAAGGGCCATCATGGTCCACAAGATCCGGGTCAAATTTTCACGTGTATGATTATGGAGGTGTCTGTGATGTGAGGGACAGAGGATAGCATCTTGCAATGAAATCCTGCGAGCCGAGAAAAGGAATTGAGCGGCCATTAAAATGAGCATGATAGTAAATGTAGGTCTGTTAAACTATCAAACAGTTATTTCTACAGTAGACTCTGTTCTATACAGAAAGCCCATACACAGATTTAGCTTGTGCAAGTAGTTACTGCTGCCTGCACCAATAAATCACTGCATTTATGTGCTTTTCACAAATTTCATTGTCCACCCTAGAAATAAGATTGTTCAGCTGATTTATTGTTTTACATCCGGTAATGACTAAAATTAACCATGTACCTAATTTTGTTACATTTATAGTTGTCAGTTTCACGCTTTGGTTTATTTTCTATTGCTGATTGTAAATTATACTTAATTATGACTGTGCATATGTTAATTCTGCATACGCTTTTCTATCAAAAAGGTAAGGAATGCATGCTTTATAAATAGATATAAACACAGGACACCACCCATTCAAAGGCCTACTGAAATGCGATTTTCTTATTTAAACGGGGATAGCAGGTCCATTCTATGTGTCATACTTGATCATTTCGCGATATTGCCATATTTTTGCTGAAAGGATTTAGTAGAGAACATTGACGATAAAATTCGCAACTTTTGGTCGCTGATAAAAAAGCCTTGTCTCTACCGGAAATAGCAGACGAGTAGCGTGACGTCACAGGTTGTGGAGCTCCTCACATCTGAACATTGTTTACAATCATGGCCACCAGCAGCAAGAGCGATTCGGACCGAGAAAGCGACGATTTCCCCATTAATTTGAGCGAGGATGAAAGATTTGTGGATGAGGAAAGTGAGAGTGAAGGACTAGAGGGCAGTGGGAGCGATTCAGATAGGGAAGATGCTGTGAGAGGCGGGTGGGACCTGATATTCAGCTGGGAATGACTAAAACAGTAAATAAACACAAGACATATATATACTCTATTAGCCACAACACAACCAGGCTTATATTTAATATGCCACAAATGAATCCCGCATAACAAACACCTCTCCCCTCCCGTCCATATAACCCGCCAATACAACTCAAACACCTGCACAACACACTCAATCCCACAGCCCAAAGTACTGTTCACCTCCCCAAAGTTCATACAGCACATATATTTCCCCAAAGTCCCCAAAGTTACGTACGTGAGACTTTTTGAGACTTTTATTAGTAGGTTGCACTGTGAAGTGCATATTCTGTACAATTAACCACTAAATGGTAACACCCGAATAAGTTTTTCAACTTGTTTAAGTCGGGGTCCACTTAAATTGATTCATGATACAGATATATACTATCATATATACTATCATCATAATACAGTCATCACACAAGATAATCATCAGGGTGTATACATTGAATTATTTACGTGACATGCACATAGCGGCACGCACGTATGGGCAAGCGATCAAATGTTTGGAAGCGTACTCACGGTACCGTGTCTGCGTATCCAACTCAAAGTCCTCCTGGTAAGAGTCTCTGTTGTCCCAGTTCTCCACAGGCCAATGGTAAAGATTGACTGTCATCTTTCGGGAATGTAAACAATGAAACACCGGTCGTGTTTGTGTTGCTAAAGTCGGCTGCAATACACCGCTTCCCACCTACAGCTTTCTTCTTTGCTGTCTCCATTGTTCATTGAACAAATTGCAAAAGATTCACCAACACAGATGTCCAGAATACTGTGGAATTTTGCGATGAAACAGACGATTAAATAGCTGGCCATCATGCTGTCTCAAAATGTCCTCCACAATCCACGACGTCACGCGCTGACGTCATCATACCGAGACGTTTTCAGCAGGATATGTCGCGCGAAATTTAAAATTGCACTTTAGTAAACTAACTCGGCCGTATTGGCATGTGTTGCAATGTTAAGATTTCATCATTGATATATAAACTATCAGACTGCGTGGTCGGTAGTAGTGGGTTTCAGTAGGCCTTTAAAAAAAATCTTCACAGATGAAAAAGTCGCTTTGTGAACTTTTTGGGTAGAGGCAGCGAACCGAGCAATCTTCTTGATCATTTTCATTACCATGAAAAGCATTGGCCAGATGAGTAGGACGTGTTTCTGATCCTTAGGCTGATTGAAATTTGCGGCTCCTAAAAGCTTGTGAGCACAATTCATGAATCAAAGTAAGACAGACCGCAATAACCTCACCTGGAAAAGGCGCCCTCCTATTAACTGGCATATAGCCTAACTAATGTGCTCTGGAAAATGGCTCAATTCATCACCTCACCATGAATGCTAATGAGGCAAAATCAATGTGCTAAATTTTTGGCAGGTCATAAATAATACATGGAGAAAAAAAAGATTATATGGCTCAGTTATAGGTTGACCTATTCGTAGAATATAAACATCTCATTTCTAGGTCAATTCATATATCCTGCAAACCCTCAAATCACACCAAACTAATTTTACAAGACAATGTGGGCATGGTAGGTATGGAAGAATCTGGAATGACTGAATGCTGCTAGTCAAGGTGTGTGCAGAAAAAGCATAAAAAAGTGAGAAATGTATGCTAAACGTGGGCTGACTGACAAAGCAACATCTTCTCAAGGCTCCACGGGAGCTTGTTTTAAAACCTTCTCAGATTTTTGGCAGTCCGCTCCCTGTATGATCAGTGCCAGAGCTTGGTCCGCATTGCCGGTAGTAAGTCGGACACGTTTCCAGTGAGGGTTGGACTCCGTCAAGGCTGCCCTTTGTCACCGATTCTGTTGATAACTTTTATGGACAGAATCCTAGGCGCAGTCAAGGCGCTGAGGGGATCTGGTTTGGTGGCTGCAGGATTAGGTCTCTGCTTTTTGCAGATGATGTGGTCCTGATGGCTTCATCTGGCCAGGATCTTCAGCTCTCACTGGATCGGTTCGCAGCTGAGTGTGAAGCGACCGGGATGAGAATCAGCACCTCCAAGTCCGAGTCCATGGGTCTCGCCCGGAAAAGGGTGGAGTGCCATCTCCGGGTTGGGGAGGAGATCTTGCCCCAAGTGAAGGAGTTCAAGTACCTCGGAGTCTTGTTCACGAGTGAGGGAAGAGTGGACCGTGAGATCGACAGGCGGATCGGTGCGGCGTCTTCAGTAATGCGGACGCTGTATCGATCCGTTGTGGTGAAGAAGGAGCTGAGCCGGAAGGCAAAGCTCTCAATTTACCGGTCGATCTACGTTCCCATCCTCACCTATGGTCATGAGCTTTGGGTTATGACCGAAAGGACAAGATCACGGGTACAAGCGGCCGAAATGAGTTTCCTCCGCCGGGTGGCGGGGCTCTCCCTTAGAGATAGGGTGAGAAGCTCTGCCATCCGGGAGGAGCTCAAAGTAAAGCCGCTGCTCCTCCACATCGAGAGGAGCCAGATGAGGTGGTTCGGGCATCTGGTCAGGATGCCACCCGAACGCCTCCCTAGGGAGGTGTTTAGGGCACGTCCCACCGGTAGGAGGCCGCGGGGAAGACCCAGGACATGTTGGGAAGACTATGTCTCCCGGCTGGCCTGGGAACGCCTCGGGGTCCCACAGGAAGAGCTGGACGAAGTGGCTGGGGAGAGGGAAGTCTGGGCTTCCCTGCTTAGGCTGCTGCCCCCGCGACCCGACCTCGGATAAGCGGAAGAAGATGGATGGATGGATTTTTTATATTAATGCCAGAGGTAACCTAGGTTTTTTTTACCCAGTATTTTTCCATGTCTATTAAACACACCTCATATGTTTCCAGTTTCTCCAATTTATTTGTAAGTTCGCTTGTTTATATATTACATTCAGAGTTTGATGTTACTTTTGTGTCTATGCGTCGCTGATGGAGTTTAAAAAAAAAGCTAGCGTATTCACTATTCACCCTCCTCTTCACCTGCAGGTATTGTAACCTTGCCAACTCAGGAGATAATAAGACAAGGTGTCAAAGTGAGGCAGGGGGGGAACATTCTCTCAGATCTCAATTATGGCTAGGTTGTAGTTTATTCCCCTGAGACATGTATGCAACTTGATAACAAGCTATCAATGTTTTTATTCGCAAAAGAGTGTGAAAGATGTCTATCAACATTTTTACTTTGTCGAACAACCAAACGAGACTGTGAAGAGCCTTTTGTAACATTGAGAGTTTCTATTTCCGAAGATCAAAATAAGCTGGAACCTCTAAATTTGATTAATTTAGATTTTAAATTGTTGCCACAGTCAGGGAGTAGTCTTTTGTTGAGCCCTACAAAGTGTTTTTTGTATTATACTATTTACACAACAGCTGTTTAATTTTAACACGCATCTTTTTTGTAGTTTTGATTACCAAATTTTGAGGTAATTGAAATGTCCCAGTAAATCGTAGATGCTAATTAGTAGCATGTATATGGCATATCAGTGTTGGTGCTAGGAATCTTCAAAATAGGGTCCTTTCGGCGAATCAAATTTTAAGAAACTGTACCTGAAAGTGCATTACTTTGAAGTGGACCAATAATAAATAATTAATCATTTGACCTGGTATTTTCCGGACCATAGGGCGCACCGCTGATGAATGGTCTATTTTTAATCTTTTTTCATCTTAAGGCGCACCAGATTTTAGGGCGTATCAAAGGAGTCATATTATTATCATTATTTTCTAAATGTAAAATACTTCCTTGTGGTCTACATAACATGTAATGGTGGTTCTTTGACCAAAAAGATTTGCAAATCATTGTATTCTGTTTTTATTTACAAATTACACAACGCGCCAACTTCACTGGTTTTGGGTTTTCTACATTAATGTTCATATCTGGTACTGGAATCTTCCTGCTTACTACCATTTCTTTTGTTTTCATGATGTTTATTTCCATTCCGTATGGAATATAAAAGTACCAAATTCAGTAGTAAAGGTAATCGTGGGAACACAAATTTAAATATTCTGAAACGGTGTCTTGAAATGTCTGTTAAGAGCAGTGGTTCTTAACCTGGGTTCGATCGAACCCTCGGGGTTCGGTGAGTCGGGCTCAGGGGTTCGGCGGAGGTCAAGACATTGTGTAAATAAAAACTTCTCCCTATCGGCGTATTACGGATACGGCAACAGCAGAAGTCACACTGATTTGCAGGTGTGTAATTTGTTGTGAGTTTATGCACTGTGTTGGTTTTGTTCTTTGAACAAGGTGATGTTCATGCACGGTTCATTTTGTGCACCAGTAATAAAACATGGTAACACTTTAGTATGGGGAACATATTCACCATTAATTAGTTGCTTATTAACATGCAAATTAGTAACATATTGGCTCTTAACTAGTCATTATTAAGTACTTATTAATGCCTTATTCGGCATGGCCTTATCATAACCCTAACCCTCTAAACCTGGCCCAAACCCTCTAATCCTAACCCGAACCAAATAACTCTAAATTAAGTCTTTGTTACTTAGAATATGTTCCCCTAGTGTCCAAAAAACTGTAAATTAAGTCTTGGTTACTTAGAATATGATCCCCATACTAAAGTGTTACCAAAAACATATAACTTTGTCTTGAATTTGAAATTATTTATTTTTATGTTTCACCTCACAATACGAAGGTCCTGAGTAGTCCTGGGTTCAATCCCGGGCTTGGGATCTTTCTGTGTGGAGTTTGCATGTTCTCCCCGTGACAGCGTGGGTTCCCTCCGGGTACTCCGGCTTCCTCCCACTTCCAAAGACATGTAACTGGGGATAAGTTGATTGGTAACACTAAAATTGGCCCTAGTGTGTGAATGTGAGTGTGAATGTTGTCTGTCTATCTGTGTTGGCCCTGCGATGAGGTGGCGACTTGTCCATGGTGTACCCCGCCTTCCGCCCGATTGTAGCTGAGATAGGCTCCAGCGCCCCCCGCGACCCCGAAGGGAATAAGCGGTAGAAAATGGATGGATGGACTAAAGAATGATTCGGTGAATGCGCATATGAAACTGGTGAGGTTCGGTACCTCAGGTTCGGTAACAAGGTTAAGAACCACTGGTTAAGAGTGTTGACAAAAATCTACACATGAATGCTAAAATGTGCATACTTGGAAAAACGCCCAAAGAAAAACTAATAAAATGGTCTCCAGTAAAATTTCCCACATGAATAGATGGCCCCTAAATAGTCCAAACACGTGAAACTGCAAGTCATTAACTGTGTGCATTAGATGAATAATAAGCTTGCATCCAAATAATGAGCTCTTCCTCCCTTAGTGAACAAATATGCTGTGTTCTCCTGTTTACTGACATACTCATTTAAAAGATTGCTTAGTCACAGCACAGGCTCCAGATACATTTTAAAATTCAACCGAAAAAAACAAAAACAAGCATGTTTTCATGTTGTATCGCTAAAAATGGTCGAGAATATTGGAGTGTAAACTAACACACAAATATGTGAGCAGAAGAGAGGAAATGTCTCCAAGTCAGACAAGAGCACCAGTGGTGGTTTGATCTCTGCTTGAGCTCCACTTTTCATTTGCCAGTCCCAAAGATGTAACGGAGCATACGTCTGACATTTAACAACCATGAAAAGTAGTCACAGAGGAAACTCGGCAGAGACTTTCTTCCGTCTCCGTCCTCAAAAGTACGCTAATAGGCACTAGCGGCCGCACATCAGTGCGAGCGCAAAGACAATTAAAAAGCTCGGGAGACGGCAGAATGATTGTTTATCTGCATCACGGCATGGAGAATTGAAATCCACTGCCACAGATAAGACATCAATCATCCCCGGTGCACCATGCAAATAAATGTGATTACGGACAGAATGGTTTCCCTTTGGAATTGTTTTATCTGCTCATACCATGCCTGAGTTGCAGATAACTGGGCTTGGTAGAAAGTGGCGTTCTGGCTCGTGTTATTCTCAGATCATCATCATGCCAGTGAAATAAGGTCACTCGATTTGAACTTCAAAATACTAGTGTAATTCTTCTACTAATCTCATGCTCACACCATGAAAGTGCTACCACTACAACAGCTAAAACTGTTAAGTCATGGATGATAAAAGCAATAATTAGCATTTCACTGCCACTTACCGTATGTTGTGTGTAAGATTACTGATGCAATAACCTGTAAACATTATTGCACTACTTTATTTGACTTGGGTTTTTATTTCACTTGTTTAACAATTTTAGAATTCTATTAATAGTAAACATGGCCTCGCACATGGAACAGTAATTGGTGGCTTCTAAAGACTTTCAAAAGCAATGTTAAAAATACATATAAAATGAAATACTGCAATTAAAAATATGTGTTTTTACATAAAACAACACCACATTTTTTGTGAATGCATGTCAACAAAAACCTTTGTGTAGACCTACAAATAAATGTATTTTACTTGAGATCACTACCAGCAGTTGCAAAAGGTTCCTCTCTGGGGATGCTGAAGAAAACGTCACACTACTCAGAATAAATTGGGAGACAACTACTGTATAGGTCAGGGGTCGGCAACCCGCGGCTCCGGAGCCGCATGCGGCTCTTTGATCACTCTGATGCGGCTCAGCAGCTTACTTGCTGAACCCCCCCAATTTTCCCGTGAGACTTCCGGATTTCAGTGCCTCTCGCAGAAAACTCCCGGGATTAATATTCACCGATTTTCATCCAACCCTGCTCCCTCACACGCTCCGGATTATCAATCAATCAATCAATCAATCAATGTTTATTTATATAGCCCTAAATCACAAGTGTCTCAAAGGGCTGCACAAGCCACAACGACATCCTCGGTACAAAGCCCACATAAGGGCAAGGAAAAACTCACCCCAGTGGGACGTCGATGTGAATGACTATGAGAAACCTTGGAAAGGACCGCATATGTGGGTAACCCCCCCCCCCCCTCTAGGGGAGACCGAAAGCAATGGATGTCGAGTGGGTCTGACATAATATTGTGAGAGTCCAGTCCATAGTGGATCCAACATAATAGTAAGAGTCCAGTCCATAGTGGGGCCAGCAGGACACCATCCCGAGCGGAGACGGGTCAGCAGCGCAGAGATGTTCCCAGCCGATGCACAGGCGAGCGGTCCACCCCGGGTCCCGACTCTGGACAGCCAGCACTTCATCCATGGCCACAGTATACAAATGAGTTTTAAGATGGGACTTAAATGCTTCTACTGAGGTAGCATCTCTAATTGTTACCGGGAGGGCATTCCATAGTACTGGAGCCCGAATAGAAAACGCTCTATAACCCGCAGACTTTTTTTGGGCTCTGGGAATCACTAATAAGCCGGAGTTCTTTGAACGCAGATTTCTTGCCGGGACATATGGTACAATACAATCAACAAGATAGGACGGAGCTAGACCGTGTAGTATTTTATACGTAAATAGTAAAACCTTAAAGTCACATCTTAAGTGCACAGGAAGCCAGTGCAGGTGAGCCAGTATAGGCGTAATATGATCAAACTTTCTTGTTCTTGTCAAAAGTCTAGCAGCCGCATTTTGTACCAATTGTAATCTTTTAATACTAGACATAGGGAGACCCGAAAATAATACGTTACAGTAGTCGAGACGAGACGTAACGAACGCATGAATAATGATCTCAGCGTCGCTAGTGGATAAAATAGAACGAATTTTAGCGATATTACGGAGATGAAAGAAGGCCGTTTTAGTAACACTCTTAATGTGTGATTCAAACGAGAGAGTTGGGTCGAAGATAATACCCAGATTCTTTACTGATTCGCCTTGTGTAATTGTTTGGTTGTCAAAGGATATAAGGAGCATTGAAGGAGTCATGATTTTTTTTCTACATTTAAAACACTTACTTGTGGTCTGTCTACATAACATGTAATGGTGTTTCTCTAGTCAAAATGTTGCATTGATTATGGTTTACAGACCATCTGCGTCTTTTCCCCGTTATCTTTGTTGTACCAGTGTTCTCGTTAGTATAAAGGTAATGGAACACAGCCCAAGTTAGCAGTTAAAGGGCGAGTGACCATCCCAGTAAACAAACAAGTTGTGGCAACATTCCCTACAGACTGCCTGCTGAATGTTTCCTCCAGTCATTAACTCTGTCACAGCAGGACGGTGTGTTCAGGAAATGAAAGCAACATCAAATATTATTCTCCTCCATTTCTTCAATATTGTCCACACCTGTCAAACTCGCCATCTAACAGAGGTGCGCTCCTAAACGTGATTCTACACTACTGAAGTGAAACGAGGAATATTTTGTAAAACCAAGCGTTTGGCTCAGTTTACGCCAAGGGAAAATCTCCTTTAGCAAGGTCCGTGTAGTTCAGGGGTGCTCATTACGTCGATCGCGATCTACCGGTCGATCTCGGAGGGTGTGTCAGTCGATCACCAGCCAGGCATTAAAAAAATAGTCCTAAAAATGAGCTATCATAAATCTTCACTATGACGTCACTTTCGTCACTTGATTGACATTCACGGCACCCGAGGGTCTTCTGAGATGACGCTGGCTGCTGCCAGCTCATTAAAATTACCGACTGGAAGGCGAGAAACACTTTATTTCAACAGACTCTGGCGCCGTACCTGTCGTCAAAACTCCAAAGACCGACTGCACAGTTGCACAATAAAAGCTCTGCTTCATCCTGCCTGGCCTACCAAAATAAGAGTCTCAGAAAGCTGGCGTGCACAAGCTAGCAAGCTACGGAGTTTGCCGACAATGTATTTCTTGTAAAGTGTATACAAAGGAGTACGAAAACTGGACAAATAAGATGCCAAAATGTGGTATTGGACAGAAAGGAGGACTTTTTTTCTCCTCCATTCGAAAATGCGGACGTTATCATCACCACTGTCTGATTCCAATCAATGCAAGTCATCACAATCAGGTAATACACCAACTTATATTCTTGTCTTCATGAAAGAAAGGAATCTATATGTGTTAAACATGCTTGTATTATCTTTAACCATCTTTAACTTATTAACAATATTAACTATATGTGTTAAACATGCTTGTATTATCTTTAACCACCTTTAAGTTGTTAACAATATTAACTATATGTGTTAAACATGCTTGTTTTATCTTTAACCACCTTTAAGTTGTTAACAATATTAACTATTTGTGTTAAACATGCTTGTATTATTTTTAACCACCTTTAACTTGTTAACAATATTAACTATATGTGTTAAACATGCTTGCATTATCTTTAAACACCTTTAACGTGTTAACAAGGTTAACTATATGTATTAAACATACTTGTATTATCATTAAACACCTTTAATGTATTAACAATATTAACTATATGTGTTAAACATGCTTGCATTATCTTTAAACACCTTTAACTTGTTAACAATGTTAACTATATGTATTAAACATACTTGTATTATCATTAAACACCTTTAATGTATTAACAATATTAACTATATGTGTTAAACATGCTTGCATTATCATTAAACACCTTTAACTTGTTAACAAAAACATATATTTCATAAATAAGTAAATATAAATTATATATATGAATGAGGTAGATCCCCACGACTTGATCAATTGAAAAGTAGCTCGCCTGCAGAAAAAGTGTGAGCACCCCTGGTGTAGTTGCTTTCCGCCAGGTTTTGTTGAGCAGAATGGCGCCAGTGGGCATGCGGGGCCTTTCTTTCCAGGAAGTAAGGAGTGTCGCCTAAAATGCATTAATAAAAGACAGTTTTTCGATAATTAAAAGTATAAAATGTATTCCTAACCATCTGGAATTTTACTGCGGTCTATCATTATACCGCTTATCGTTACATCTCTATTTGATTTAAAATTTTCACGACTTATGGGGATCCCATATACACAAAAACAGGTACCTACTGGTAAGAAAAGTTGGTTTGGCATAATAAGAAATTGGTACAATCTAATCAGTCGACAAAAAAGTGCATGTGCTTCGATTTTATTCCACAGACGGGCACAGTGACAAATCACTTTCTTAAAACTCACCAAATAAGACTAATTTGGTCAAGTTTTGCTTGAGGGATGCTTATCTCAGAATTCAAATAAGGTCAAAAAGGAAAACACGGTCGCCAGACACAATGATAAGATCTTAGCAGGAAGGAAAAATAAACCCAGGAATCTCTTGAGACATGAGTCATCTTTGCAGATGTGCCGATGCCCTCAATTTTAATTTTCCTCCAGGGGCCAAGAAAAAACTTTGCCGAGATAAAAAAAAAAAAAAGGCAAAATAAATAACTGATAGTGGCAAAGGAAGTGGAAGTCAGAAGTTAGTCTTATCACAACTATTGATACAAAAGCAAGCTTCAGTGGAAACTTCAGAAAAGGTTAAGCATTAATCGGTGCAAATCAAGTGGCGGCATTACAAACCTTAAGGTAAACTCTTTAAAAATAGTGAAATGCTGCTTTCCACATACCCAAAATGAACTGTGCAAACATGTCAAGCAAAACTTAAGTCTTCTAAAAAGATCGCAGTTAAGTAGTCAACTTGTCTAACAACGAGGAATTTTATTAAAATGCTTTGACCATGGAGGACATTCAACGATCATCCATCCATCCATCCATTTTCTACCGCTTGTCCCTTTCGGGGTTGTGGGGGGTACTGGAGTCTATCTCAGCACAATTAATCAATTTATCATATTCACTCAATAATTTGTGTTCTGAAGCAACAACCTGGATTTCATTCACATGTGTCAAAATGGCTACTATTCAGTTAGTCTGTCAGTTTCCAAGAAGAGGGTGAAATTGTAGAAACACATCCAATCAGTAGGAGGATGTGGGGTGACAATAGTGTTTTGGCAAAAAAAAAAAATGGTATGCGTTATCTTTTAAGTGCTCTGTACAGCCATGCTGTCGTGATGGAGAATCCAATTGGCATCATAAACTAAGATGTTTTTAGCATGAGTTCAACACAGTGAATGATTAACCCTTGGAGGGAAATTTTAAATGTCTACAAATACAGTCGCTAACGAGTTTATTGGTTCTGTGACGGAGCTCGTAACCCAAGATCCTCCTATGTTAATCATTGAAAATTAATTAAAATGTAATCAATCTGTACAGGCCCCCCAAAACACCACTATTTAAACATGTAACTTAATAATATACTAATAATTATAGCTAACCTACTTACAGTTTACAACCTTGTCAAATGATAAGAAACCATTTGTTAATCACATGTTTTTTTAAATTTAACACACAAACCTTAGGTTTCGGTCAGGCTGATTAGAAAAACAAGTACTCACCAAATGTACTGCATAAGAATGGACTCATAAATAACTGAGGACAAATACATTTACATACAATGATGTAGTACTAGGGATGTCCCGATCAAGGTTTTTGCACTTCCGATCCGATACCGATATTGTTTTTGCATTTTCGATCCGATACCGATGCTGACCGATACCGATACTGACCGATACTGGCCTATCCGAGCATGTATTAAAGTTTAAAGTTATTTAGCCTACTTAGTTGTCAGAATCATGTTGAAAAGGGTTTTAGTACTCTTGATAACAACTAGCCAGCTGAATTAAGGGAGTTTGAATAATACACAATGGTTGGTAACAAGAAACTGACCTGTTTATTCAAGGATAAACACAAAATAGACAAAATTATACATGACAAACAGAAATGGCATCATTGAACTAGGGCTGGGCGATATGGCCTTTTTTTAATATTGCGATATTTTAAGGCCATATTGCGATACACAATATATATCTCGATATTTTGCCTTGGCCTTGAATGAACACTTGATGCATATAATCACAGCAGTATGATGATTCTATGTGTTTTGATTGATTGATTGAGACTTTTATTAGTAGGTTGCACAGTGAAGTACATATTCCGTACAATTGACCACTAAATGGTAACACCCGAATAAGTTTTCAACTTGTTTAAATTGATTCATGATACAGATATATACTATCAGATATATACTATCATCATAATACAGTCATCACACAAGATAATCACATTGAATTATGTACATTAATTATAATCCAGGGTGTGGAGGGGGCGCCTGATGTAAGTATCAAAAAGACAGCCAAAAGAGTTTGATATGAGAATAAATCTAAAGTTAAAATATAGGGTAGAAATGCACCCATTTGCAGGAAATGTAGTCTTGATTTTCAAAATTTTCTTTCAAGGCTTGCATGTGTACATTAAAACATTCTTCTTCATACTGCATTAATATATGCTACTTTTAAACTTTCATGCAGAGAAGGAAATCACAACTAAAAAAATCACTCATTTTTTCATACGGTGTTGATGTGGAAATTTTTGCCATTTTGATGGTGTGGACGTGTGGCACCGAATGGAGATATGCGTCTCGACAGACGTCACAATATTTGAACAATGATGACGAAAACTGTTGTCTCTGTCGTGTCCGTGTGTCGAAAATTGTTATGCGCTTATTTTTTTATTTGATTTTGTGCGTGGCATAGATTTGCTGTGCGTAGAGGACGTTTGAGCAGGGGCGCACCTTAGCGGCTGCGATAGCATCACAGCTAACGTTAGCCATGCCGCTACCTCGCTCTCTGCTGGGAGAGGACGTATACGTATGTGACGTATGACGTGACAGTATGTGACGTATGACGTGACAGTATGTGACGTGTGTAAGAAGGTGCGCTCGCTGTCTGTGAGAGGGAGACACAGAAAAGAATGAGAAGAGCCTGTCGTGTAATGCCAGCAGCTAAAAGCAACTGCGTGAGAATTGTGGATGTGTTGAAGGTGTGCTGGAAAATGCGGAACGGAAATTACGGAGCAGCAGAAAAGTGGAGTGTATTATTTAAATAGGTGCGTTGGAAAACACGGACCGGAGTTTGTTTTTTTTAAACTGGATCTGGATCGGCAGCCGATCCGATCTAAATATCGGATCGGGACATCCCTATGTAGTACTAAAATAAACAAAATAATAATGAATATGTTTTTTACCTAAAATGTCAATAAAATTAAAGTGGAAATGAAAATACAGCTTCACCACTTTAGCCATAATTTTTGCGTAAAATAAACTTATTGATGAATTTATCTCCAGACTTCATTTATTTGAAATTGTCGTCACTGCTACAAGTGGTGGAAAGGTGTATTACTACTGTGTGCCGCTGCGGACCATATGGACCACAGCTGAGAAAAATATATTTTTTAGCCGCCCGCGGGAACGCTCGTGGCCCAACAATGAAACCTCGCCCTAAGGTTACGAAACACTTCAATAGTAATGTATGACAAACAACGACAGTAGTTTTATGATGTAATAATAACGTACAATATTTACCGATTGTAGCTGAGATAGGCTCCAGCGCCCCCCGCGACCCCAAAGGGAATAAGCGGTAGAAAATGGATGGATGGATTTACCTTTCAGAGCAGACTCATGGTATTTCCTGCATGCTGCTTCATAATTGAACACACTATAAACAGCATCTCCATGTTTTTATGGATACATATATGCTGTAATATATTTCAAGGCCCTTGCTGCTGTTGTTATAGCCTTTATCGGCTCATCTTGCTTTAGTATAGTGCCAAGTATTGTAACAGTGCTATGCCCGAACCGCGTGCCCAATTGGCTATTCGCACATCTCGTTTTTTCAATGTTTTTTTTTAACTTTAATGAATAATCCGCAGTCTCCTCAAGACTTAATTTTGTATTAATCTTATTAATGTTTCAGTACTAGCTAAGACATTGGATGCTTCTCGCTGGATCCTTCGGGGTTCAGTGTGAAATTTGCTACGGCAACTTGGCGAAAGGGGCTAGTAACCTAGAGCATGAAAATTAGCCGAGAGACAGCTCGTATCCTAAAAAAAAACTTGCAAGCTGGTGCACTGGAACTGTACACACTGGTGACATTTTCTTGTAAAATTACATATAAATTTAGAGGTCGTGTTTAATGAAACCAGAAAAACGAGTGTATGCCTGTATTGGATCCATTTTGCAAATAGGGGTGTTTATTTTTTGGAAAAACTTCAATCCATCCATCCATTTTCTACCGCTTAATCCCTTCGGGGTCGCGGGGGGCGCTGGAGCCTATCTCAGCTGCAATGTACAAATATATTAATTTTACTTTGCGTTAAACTGGGGTCATAAGTTAGGCTCTTGGCTGAAATAAAATCACAGAATACAACTCTGGATAATGGGGAGACAAGAACAGTAGAACCCCATTTTACCTCCACTGCTTCAGGACATGACAATCAACCTGAGTGGGCTTGAGTGTGGTTTGTTTAGGTCTCGCTACAGATCAAACAAAATGGTGCTGATCCATGACTACTGGGTTTCTCATAAATAAGAATAATGAAAGGTTGTTCTGGATACTTCTCTAACTGTGGATGATGCACCATTTTTTTAACCCCAGTATAAAATCTATACCTAGAGGGCTGTAGCTGAGACCTAATCTAGACACCTACCGTCACTTCATGATTGGACCTATCAGTCAATTGTCAGGCCCATGTCAGGAAAACAGCAGCCTGACTGATTGTCTCCCAAACGGACGGTTTCCAAGGTAAAAAGCATTTTCAAAAAATTCTCAACCACATAAATACAAATGAACAAATCAAACATCAATTAAAGCCATGTCATATCTTACAGAATTTGGCTGGAATCTATGTCTTGCAAGCAATGACTGGAGGCAGGGAAACCGCTCCATGAGACAATCCCTAAGCTTACTGCTTCACCTGCTCATGGATGAAGGGTAAAAATGAAAGATTGCTGCAGTAGAACTGTCTTAATATGAACTCGAAGCCGTCAGAGCCCAATTCCCGTTATAATACATTGGAGGACAGTGAACGCATTTGAAGCACTTTTCTGTGCATTTCGTTCATTGGTGGAGTTGGTTAGGTTAAAGGCAATTCTATAAACTGGTTACACATATCTTAATACAGATCAATGCAAAGAATATTGGTAACACCTATCTAGATAAAAGTATTATCAATGCAGATGTTTTTGTCTTAAACCTACAGTAGAAAAATCAATACAATGACGTTTGCATCTGGCTCTATCTAATTACTGCAAATTCTAAGTGATAAAATTCAATCTTGTTTCGTCTTCATTTAGTAGCACCAATAATCACCTATAAAAAATATACATTGAAGATTGAGCCAATTTAGTCTTTTAAACATGTTTTGCCATTCAATCTTACTTCTCCAAATTATTTGCAGATATGTTTTGCACCAAATGGGATCTGATTTGTATCTAAGGTACCAGCTTAATTTTTGTAAGTGTGTAATGCTGCACAGCTCTTCAACAACATACTGTAGTACATATATAGCTTAATCATAAATAATTCGCTAGTAGTGTGAATACACTTTTAAAGGGGAACAATATCACCAGACCTATGTAAGTGTCAATATATACCTTGATGTTGCAGAAAAAAGACCATATATTTTTTTTAGCCGATTTCCGAACTCTAAATGGGTGAATTTTGGCGAATTAAACGCCTTTCTATTATTCGCTCTCGGAGCGATGACGTCACAACGAATCCGCCATTTTCTCAAACACCGAGTCAAATCAGCTCTGTTATTTTCCGTTTTTTCGACTGTTTTCCGTACCTTGGAGACATCATGCCTCGTCGGTGTGTTTTGTCGGATGGTGTAACAACACGAACAGGGACGGATTCAAGTTGCACCAGTGGCCCAAAGATGCGAAAGTGGCAAGTAATTTGACGTTTGTTCCGCACACTTTACCGACGAAAGCTATGCTACGACAGAGATGGCAAGAATGTGTGGGTATCCTGCGACACTCAAAGCAGATGCATTTCCAATTGGACTGGACAGATCAGCTTTCAGGAAAAGAGAGCGGATGAGGGTATGTCTACAGAATATATTAATTGATGAAAACTGGGCTGTCTGCACTCTCAAAGTGCATGTTGTTGCCAAATGTATTTCATATGCTGTAAACCTAGTTCATAGTTGTTAGTTTCCTTTAATGCCAAACAAACACATACCAATCGTTGGTTAGAAGGCGATCGCCAAATTTGTCCTCGCTTTCTCCCGTGTCGCTGGCTGTCGTGTCGTTTCCGTCGGTTTCGCTTGCATACGGTTCAAACCGATATGGCTCAATAGCTTCAGTTTCTTCTTCAGTTTCGTTTTTGCTACCTGCCTCCACACTACAACCATCCGTTTCAATACATGCGTAATCTGTTGAATCGCTTAAGCCGCTGAAATCCGAGTCTGAATCCGAGCTAATGTCGCTATTCCTTGCTGTTCTATCCGCCATGTTTGTTTGTATTGGCATCACTGTGTGACGTCACAGGAAAATGGACGGGTGTATATAACGATGGTTAAAATCAGGCACTTTGAAGCTTTTTTTAGGGATATTGCGTGATGGGTAAAATTTTGAAAAAAACTTCGAAAAATAAAATAAGCCACTGGGAACTGATTTTTAATGGTTTTAACCCTTCTGAAATTGTGATAATGTTCCCCTTTAAAAGCAAAATGTGCAACACAAAAAGGTCCAAAGCCACAATTTTTTGCAAAAAGTTAAAAGCAGCCAACCTTCAAAGTACTTTTTTGCAGCAGCTGGTCTCTGACATTGACAGCAACACGTCAAACATGCCACTACATAAAGTGAGAGCAAATATCATTTCCTCTTGGTCTGAGATGTGCATATCGCACTAACTAAACACTATCCAATTAGGCTGCCACACGTGGAGTGATAAATTGATGATAATGTAAATGTCTATATGAAAACCAAGTGTATTGGTTGCACCAGGAGGACAGCGGTCATTTGTTTTGCGATTGCCAGGAGTATAATGAGCAAACAGGCAACCGGTGGGAGTGAATCTGATTTATTTTATTTCGTGTCCCATTATCTGTCAGTCCAGTCACCTCTGTATAACGGCAGCTTTATTGGATTTCGGCACTGTGTTGTCACACCTACACCCTCTGCTGTCAAGGCCACAGACCAGTATTTCCTGTGGGTGCACAGGTTGCCATGCTGCCCTGCCTGCAGCCACATTTTAAACCGCCTGCTGGAACAGATAAATGCTAATGGGATGATGATGTCATCAAAATAAATGTGTGTGATGACCGAGAGGCAACGAGGGGAAAACACGTATCAAGTTTAGGACTATTGTCTTAAAGATGAAGTGCAAACTGATAGGGTTTATAGTAAAAATGTTTAATATAAAACATGTTAGCTATGAAGCTATTAAAATACTTTTAGGTTGTTGGAGAAAGTTATTCTAGACAAAATTGTATTGACTGAGTTGGAGGAACATGTTTTCTAATGTAATTCTTCAAGGCATGGCAATCACTGAGCGTTTTAAACTCTTGTTTTCATGCCAATTGTGCTAAGGAGACTAACGCTGCCCAGATAAAGTGTGTCATAGTGGAGGTCTGGGCGGATGTAACTCAACTTACCATCGCTGACATCATGTTGTTGTTCTTTAGACTACAAGGTAGTTGAGACTCAGTCAACAGTGCCTTTGCATATTGCACTCAGGTCGTGCAATCCATCTTTCTTCCAATTACTTCATATTGCAATCAATCAGTTTCACACAATTAATACAATTCCTAATGATCAGAGACAACAATAACAGGAAAAGTGAACCAAAAGAGTAATGATAATATACTTTTTATATCAAAACATGGGTTAGTAAGGCTCATGGACATAATGGGGTAAATGCTATAGCTGCAAAAGTGTGTAATTGCATTGTTTATGAGTGAGTGCATTGTATGTAAACAAGGAAAGTCATGATGGATATAACAATTTACAGTTAAGTACAGGCACATGGCCCTCATTTTACTAAAGATTTTTGCATATTTTAAGACACTATCAGTTACTCAAAAAAAAGACCGTCGCAACTACCCATACTACCAAAGACGTCTCGCTGTTTCTGCAAGGTAGTATGTGACTGGAAGACAAATATCAGATGGCCCAGTCTCATGTTTTTAAAGCAGTGATTCTCAAATGGTAGGTCCCACTTTTAGGTCACAGGCCTGTGTTTAGCCTGGTAGAGATGTGTAAAAATTCTCATTTGTCCAGGTTTAGGTAAAGGTAATGAATTCAGTACCCGTATTGCCACTGGGTTATTTTTCAAGCCAACAAATCAATCAATCAAAGTTCATTTATATAGCCCTAAATCACAAGTGTCTCAAAGGGCTTCACAAGCCACAACGACATCCTCGGCTCAGATACCACATCAGGGCAAGAAAAAACTCAACCCAATGGGATTACAATGAGAAACCTTGGAGGGCAACCGGTGCAATGGACGTCGGGTGGATCTAGTTAATAGTGTGAGAGTCCAGTCCATAGTGGGGCCAAAGCAAGCACGCCTGACAGAAATCACTCATAAGTACAGTAAAGCTCTACTTTTCAAAATAAGCTAGCTTGATACTAATTCACATTGGCCATATGCCATATAAATGCTACTGATTAGCATTGCCGATTTTAACACCTCCAAATACATAAAAACTACAACTAGGATGCATGTGTGTAAAAAGTACAATACTTACAGCATAAACACGATGTATGACACAGCAGAAGACAATACTGGCACACTGAGCTTTTCGGCAAAGACTACTTCCTGGCTACGGCAAAACACCGTAGCCTATACGCTACCGTCATCTAAAGTTTTGGAATTGCAACTGCATGCAAAACGATTTAACACTTGCAAATAATACTCAAAATAGTGAAAAAAACAAGATTAATCAACTGGACAGCACAGTTATCAGTTTAGTATTAAATGTATTAAATAAAAAAATTATAAGATACAATTTTTTTCACGTTGAGTGTTAAGGTTGTCTTTTTAAATTGAGGTGTATGCATTTGTGTTCCAGTAGTTTGACTGTGTGTAAAATTGCATGGCAATTACAAATAGTAAACAGTATGACAAAGTCAATTTGATTCCCTGCTACTCTATGAACACTACAAATAAGTATTTTACAGCACAGGTAAAGTTGCTTAACTTCCCCTCTCAAAGTTAGACTACACCCACAGGGGTAATTCAATAAAGTCCACGGTCAGTGAGATTACATCCAACAAAGCCTTGCTACTACCTGAAATCTACAATGACACAATGGGCAGCTGTTGACTGGGAATGTTGGAATAGGGAGGCATAAAAGAAAAAAAAAATGGTCCTGGGCGCCCAAACTTATCGCAACACTCTTGCATCGTCGCAGTGACAGAGGACCGACACAGGCGGGAGACTGGATGGGAACATGATGTATCAATCACCAGAACGCTGCACTCCGGCTGGCTTGTAGTATGAAACCGTAATAAAAATACTATTGATCACAGTCACTTCCCCTCAGATAGATGCTGTTTTCCTCCTTATTTCTGTAACATGTAAAAAGTAAAGGGTGAAACCCCTTCAGCAAAGCCTGCTAATGTACCGTGGTAACAGTAGGAGCTTTAGCTTGCACAAAGACACGTGAATTGTGTTGTATAGTCAATAACACTGTATTGCAGTGACCTGATAATGCGACATAATGCGATTGGATGTGCAATTTAATTCAATACCTCAGCCAGGAGGTTATGTATTGTTTGTTGACATCAGTCAAATGATTTGATTTGTCTGGACTTTTTTTTTTTACTATTGGGAGATAGGCCCTGGTGGAGGTCTGCACTGTCCAAGCACGTTTCTCGTTTTTATTTAATTTTATCTACAATGCGTAATCCATCGCAGTAATATTGCATATCCAATGACTCATTGAGGCTCATCAGTGATGATTTGGTAAAACCTTTTTGTCTCCGAAAGATGTTTTAGCAGTAATGCAAAGACTTTAAATGTAACCAGTTGAAGTCAACATTCACTTGCACTGAGATTAAGCCAACATCCCCTCCACTGCAATGATTTTCTAACCATGTGAGGCCTTGTATCTGGATAGAACATTTTCGCTTTGATCTACAGGCAAAATATATTTCAACTGCGGGGGAGCTGCTAACGGCTACCCTATGTGTTCAAGACTATGCTGGAAAGCAAACACCAAAAGAATACCGACAAAATTTAAAAAACGGCCCCTCTCACATGAGTAAGCTGATGTGCTTTCACAAATCTAAGCCTTTTGATTAGTTAGCCCTTCACGGTTGAGACTCAGAGGGGTCACAGCATTACGATGGAACTATTTAAAGATAATCTAACAGTCAACGGTCATTCAAACCAATAACACAGAAAACTCCACTAAAGTACTGAAACACAGACTTGTATGGTCCAATGAGTGGCAGTTGCAGAGCAAACATACATGAAGCAACAAGACAGACAGTCAGCTAGGATCACAATCATACCTGTGTGTTTTCTTGTTACATTTCTAAATTAAAGATAGAGATAACACCGCCACATCAAATGTGTAAGAACTCCCAATTATTTGCTAAAGTGAAATGGTCTAAAAAATAAATTAGACCTAGCTATCCTCCCACCGACCAACAGTTATTTCATGCACTTTTATCACTGATAAATCACTTTGTGTCCTACGCTCTTCAGCAGTCCTTGAACAAACTGTAAAAACACCTTCTTATAATCCGCGATCGCTTAGGCTAAGAAAGCACATCTTGCAGGTTCAATTTGCACAAATAAATATCTTAGTTACTCAGACAGCAATGTGGCTGTCAAACGATTAAAATATTTAATCCCGATTAATCGTATTTTGTTCATAATTAACTCAAAATTAATCGCAGATGGCTATAATCTCGGGGGGGCGGCTTCATATCACAAGCATAACACTGTTTTAACCTTCTCTATTAATTAATCAAATGTAATATTCAGCCTGTCAATCATTATGTAATTGAATACTCGACCAGAACATGTTTTAAAATAATGTATACAATATTTCAGCAAACCAGAAAAATACTTTAAGTCAAAGCAGAGAGGGACGAGCAGTAGCAAATGGATGGATGAATGGCATAATTGTGTAAATGTAACAATAAGTGTTTTAAGTAAAGGTACTTTTTTGAAACCTTTATTTTGGTAGGCAGTCAGACTGCGCTATTGTTGTGAAGGGAGGAAGTGTGCTGTGTGTTGTTCTCAGTTTGACAAGTAATTGAATTGATTTATGTGGACCCCGACTTAAACAAGTTGAAAAACTTACCATTTAGTGGTCAATTGTACGGAATATGTACTGAACTGTGCAATCTACTAATAAAAGTTTCAATCAATCAATCAAAAAGGAAGTAATTGGAGGCTGTAATAAAAGAGAGCCTGTCAAGTTGCGACTGCTATTTGTACATTGACCTAACATCGATGATGTCGATTACAACACAAACATGAGATGAGTTGTGGGTGTGTGGATTGTTCTTGTTAACTTGAGCTACTTATTATAGTTGCTGTTTAAAGTGGCTTTGGCATTGTTCAGGACGGGTCCGTTCAGTGTATAGGGGATAAATGAGCGGTACCTGACACATTATTTTCCCAAACAAAGGTTCCTTCTTCTCACAGACAAAATGTCACTTACATTTATGTCAATTTCTGTAATATTCTGTGTTTAACAGCTGGTTCCGTTTTATTGTCCAATTATGAAGTCTGTGGCTACGTGAATGCGGACATCATATGCCTTAGAATTTTTTTGTTGAGTTTAGTGTATATTGATTAGGTATACTAGCACTGTGTCAAATAAAAAGTAGCAACCATGGTGACATCCCAAACTTTGAGTAGACATGCTCTTCTTTTCCATTCAATTGCTTCTCATCGGTTTCGCCATTACAAGCTCAGGAAATTGCATATGCACCTTGCCCATTAAACTTATTTTCCCCCGATTATTAAATTTTTATGATCGTGAGAAGCCATAATTGAAATAAAAAATTATATTAATTGTTCAGCCTTACTCGTGAGTTTATCAAAGTGCAGTTGCCAATCTCGGTTTTTCGATAATTTGAATTTAAAATGGTAATACTAACCGTTGGGAGTTTTACTGCAGTTATCATTGTTACTGATTATTGCAACATCCCTATATACAGTGTATGGTCTCTTAGTGTAATTGAACTCCTGAAATCAAATAATTTTGGACGTTATTCTTCTTTATTGAAATGTGTGAGTAATAACGGCTCAGAAACAAATGTTTGAGTATTCGTGTAGAATTTATCTAAATAAAACCGGTCTAAGATGGTATCTTAACCTGTTGCCTGTGTTTGACTTTACACTAAAACTAGAATTTATTAGATGAGACCACCAACTGAGCAGGATGATTAAAAAATCTGCCAAAATACAACATTAACAATGACAACTACAAAAAAGTAAGTAACATTATTATTCTCCTACTGTACACAATGGTGGGTACAAACAAGTGCCTTCACTACACCTAGCCCATACTTGACAACCCTCCCGAATTTTCCGGGAGACTCCCGAAATTCAGCGCCTCTCCCGAAAACCTCCCGGGACAAATATTCTCCCGAAAATCTCCCGATTTTCAGCCGGAGCTGGAGGCCACGCCCCCTCCAGCTCCGTGAGGACAGCCTTTTTTCACGACGGGAGGACAACAAGGTGACAAGAACTAAATCATCCAGACTAGAGACAAATTGTAATATTATGTTTAACTTACCTAAAAATAAATATATTTATTAATTTAAAAAAAAAAATACATTTTTACTATATTTTGCTAAAAACATCAAAATTAATTGTATTTTGTTTTGTATTTTTTCTGACTCCTTATTACATCCAACATATTTGAAATAATTAATTTTATATTATCATAATAATTCATTTAAAATGACCATATTTAATGATTAAAATAATTGCTTGTTTATCAACAACTTTAGCATTTTATTCATTACATTTTGAAGCTCTCAGAAGCCAAGTTATGTTATATTCCTTAATATTTATTTATGCAAGTTTGAAGTATCAATTATCCAAACACAGTTTTGTTTGCATATTTTCAGGATGTAGATATATATATATATATATATATATATATATGTATGAAATACTTGACTTGGTGAACTCTAGCTGTCAATATACTCCCCCCCTCTTAACCACGCCCCAACCCACCCCGACCACGCCCCCCACCTCCCGAAATCGGAGCTCTCAAGGTTGGCAAGTATGACCTAGCCACATCATCTTTGGCTCCTTCTTAGATATAATGACACTTTTAAAGACATTTGCCCTCTCCTTGGCATCCATGTTTGCATTGATGTTTTAGGGGATCCCTGCCGCAAAATAAAACCATCAGTAAAAAGTGAAAGAATAATCCAGGGTTGAGGATAAACTGACAGGAGCTTTGATGGCAGTATCCCAACATGCATGGAAATTAAAGAGGGTATTACAGCTAAACCAACGGGTCTCAGCAACTTCCATTGGGAGACTTGGTTACATGCTGTGACCTCCAAAATAGGGAGGATGATAAGATAATACCAATCTGACTTTGAAGAAAAATCACTGGCTAAATCTTTTGGCTCACAACATTTCCCCTTTAACTTTCAAAAAGCCTTTTAACATCTTTAATACTGTCAGAATCATTAGCTTCTCAGGCTCAGCGCACATAGTGCTTTTTAAACCTGGGAGGGCTTGCCTTTCCCGGCTCAAGTTTTGACTCAAAGTGTCATGGAAACATACATTTTGTGTGACATCACTGATGCTAAGGTTTGAACTGCAACGCTTTGCAAAAACATGTCACATTCAAGATAATGTGGAACATAAAATGACTACCCAAAATACAAGGAAATGAAATAAGGTTTGGGGAGTTTGTGTTTTAGAAACAACACCAGACACACATTTTGTTTTATGAGTCAACCTTGGGAGAAGAGAGTGATACACTATAAAAAGGAGGTGGAAGTTTGACTACTTTCAGCACAGAGTGACAGCTGGGATGGTGTGTGACTGTCAATCATTTTTTCTCCTGTTACTTTGGGGCTGTTGAGATTTCAGGCAATAAACAGCTATCAAAACAATGACGCTGAACAGGCTCATTTTTTCATTCAGGCAGCAACTCACATCATAAGAGAAGACTACATTCTAAAACAGTTTCCAATTCAATAGCTTGTTTAATAAATGTATTAAGAATTGAAAACAATAGTTGAAACAAGTGTACATTTGCTACAGGTCTACTTTTACCTCCCAGTAACATTGAGATTGGATGTAGGGAATATTACGTTAATATAGGCCTGGGCGATAACGATTTTATCGACAAATTTGAGTTTTTGTTTGTTACAAACGTTTAAAAAAAATCATGTTTTTCTCCTCTTGTCTCATATTTTTTTGCCTTCATGAGCTTATGTAGCACTTCCTTACTGGAGATCCATAAGCCCAGCAAAACATGGCTAATGCTAATGCTAACAAGAGCGAGACGTTTGGTCCAAAGAAAAGAAAAGTGTCGTCAGTAATTTAGATTTGGGGCAACAGGCGTGGAACAAATGACTGCACGCTGCAAAGTTTTTTTTTTTTAAAAGGCAGCAGAACAACAAACGTATTCCTACATATGAAACAGCATCAAGCAGAGTGCAGAAAATGCTTTACGAGGCGAACAAGACCGCAACAACAACAAATGTATGTATAATGATGGAGAACAATGCACCGAACGATCACTAAAGCAGGCAATCTGCACATTCAAACCGGACAGCTTGTACGCACGTGAGCTGCTGCAAAACTTTCATGGAGTTATAACGGATTTAATCATCAATGTAGTGATTAGGGATGTCACGGTATGAACATTTCTTACGTTAATATATTTGTGTTATATTACTCACGTTCCACTATTGGCACCAATACAAAAAGGACACTATAGATTGATACCTGGCAGCCAAAGTCAATTGGCATGGGCTTCAGCTTACGTGTGACCCTAATAAGGATAAGTGATATAGAAAATGAATGAATGGTGAAAAGTATTATTTGTTAACGCACATTTTAGTTCAATTGCGTGGACTAACAGCAACAACTATTAAAGAGGCCACAGGGTGGCCTAGTTGTTGGCACTTCAACCTCACAGTTAGGAGATTAAGGGTTGCAATCTTACATGTGGAATGTTAAGTTTCTATCTTGCATGTTTTTCTGGCTTTAAAGACTAAATTGTCCACGGGTGGGAATGTGGGTACATGGTTGTTTGTCTAAATGTGCCCTGATTAGCTGGCGACTAGTTCAATGTGTAGCGAGCCTCTCGTTTGAAGTCAGCAGGAATGAAATCCAGCTCACCCGTGAACCTGGCACTATAGAAAAGCTACAAAAGATCATAATAATAGAAAGGGTTGTTTCTTTCTGTTATTAATATTCTGGTTCCTACATTATATATTAATATATAACAATACAGTCTGCAAGGGATACAGTCCGTAAGCACACATGATTGTGCGTGCTGCTGGTCCACTAATAGTACTAACCTTTAAAAGTTAATTTTACTCACTTTCATTAATTACTAGTTTTTATGTAACTGTTTTTATATTGTTTTACTTTCTTTTTTATTCAAGAAAATGTTTTTAATTTATTTATTTATTTATCTTATTTTTTCTTTAAATGACCTTATCTTCACCATACCTGGTTGTCCAAATTAGGCATAATAATGTGTTAATTCCACGACTGTATATATCAGAATCGGTTGATATCGGTATCAGTTGATATCGGTATCGGTAATTAAGAGTTGGACAATATCGGAATATCGGCAAAAAGTAATTATCGGACATCCCTAATTATGATCAGTTGTGTTGAATTAATCGTGTTTTGAAGCAACTGAAGCAAAATTAAGTGCAATACTTGGCTGCAACCAGCAGAGGCTTAATACAATCTTAAAAAATCCATCCATCCATTTTCTACCGCTTAATCCCTTCGGGGTCGCTGGAGCCTAAATCTGCTACAATCGGGCGGAAGGCGGGGTACACCCTGGATAAGTCGCCACCTCATCACAGGGCCAACACAGATAGACAGAAAACACTCACACTCACATTCACACACTAGGGCCAATTTAGTGTTGCCAATCAACCTATCCCCAGGTGCATGTCTTTGGAGGTGGGAGGAAGCCGGAGTACCCGGAGGGAACCCACGCAGTCACGGGGAGAACATGCAAACTCCACACAGAAAGATCCCGAGCCCGGGATTGAACCCAGGACTGCTCAGGACCTTCGTATTCTGAGGCAGACGCACTAACCCCTCTGCCACAAACAACATATTGTTGTTAAGGAAGTTCAGTTTTACACACGCAAACCTCCACTACAGCAAACTCTGAAGAAATCTGATGAGTATTGCTGTAATACAACACTGGCATTAAAACAGGAATTCTTTACATTTATTTATCCTTTCCTCTTAAACTCTTGAATCTCAATTAACTTTTGAATAAACAACAAAGACCCTGAGAAAGCCTACTGTTCTGTAGTAGCCTACAACATGTCAAAACACGTATTGGTATGTCAGACTTAGCCTTGTCGTGGTTTAACTCTTATCTTACTGACAGGATGCAGTGCGTCTCCCATAATAATGTGACCTCGGACTATTTTAAGGTAACGTGCGGAGTTCCTCAGGGTTCGGTTCTTGGCCCTGTACTCTTTAGTATTTACATGCTGCCGCTAGGTGACATCATACACAAATACGGTGTTAGCTTTCATTGTTATGCTGATGACACCCAACTCTACATGCCCCTAAAGCTGACCAACACGCCGGATTGTAGTCAGCTGGAGGCGTGTCTTAATGAAATTAAACAATGGATGTCCGCTAACTTCTTGCAACTCAACACTAAGAAAACGGAAATGCTGATTATCGGTCCTGCTAAACACCGACATTTATTTAATAATACCACCTTAACATTTGACAACCAAACAATTACACAAAGCGACTCGGCAAAGAATCTGGGTATTATCTTCGACCCAACTCTCTCCTTTGAATCACACATTAAGAGTGTTACTAAAACGGCCTTCTTTCATCTCCGTAATATCGCTAAAATGTGTTCCATTTTGTCCACTAGCGACGCTGAGATCATTATACATGCGTTCGTTACGTCTCGTCTTGATTACTGTAACGTATTATTTTCGGGTCTCCCTATGTCTAGTATTAAAAGATTACAATTGGTACAAAATGCGGCTGCTAGACTTTTAACAAGAACAAGAAAGTTTGATCATATTACGCCTATACTGGCTCACCTGCACTGGCTTCCTGTGCACTTAAGATGCGACTTTAAGGTTTTACTACTTACGTATAAAATACTACACGGTCTAGCTCCATCCTATCTTGCTGATTGTATTGTACCATATATCCCGGCAAGAAATCTGCGTTCAAAGAACTCCGGCTTATTAGTGATTCCCAGAGCCCAAAAAAAGTCTGCGGGCTATAGAGCGTTTTCTATTCGGGCTCCAGTACTATGGAATGCCCTCCCGGTAACAATTAGAGATGCTACCTCAGTAGAAGCATTTAAGTCCCATCTTAAAACTCATTTGCATACTCTAGCCTTTGAATAGCCCCCTTTTTTTTAGACCAGTTGATCTGCCGTTTCTTTTCTTTTCTCCTCTGCTCCCCCCTCTCCCTTGTGGAGGGGGAGACACTCAGGTCCGGTGGCCATAGATGGGGTGCTGGCTGTCCGGGGTCGGGACCCGGGTGGACCGCTCGCCTGTGTATCGGTTGGGAACATCTCTGCGCTGCTGACCCGTCTTCCGCTCGGGATGGTTTCCTGCTGACCCCACTGTGGACTGGACTCTTACTGTTATGCTGGATCCACTATGGACTATACTCTCACAATATTATGTTAGACCCACTCGACATCCATTGCATTCGGTCTCCCTAGAGGAGGGGGGGGGTTACCCACATATGCGGTCCTCTCCAAGGTTTCTCATAGTCATTCACATCGACGTCCCACTGGGGTGAGTTTTTCCTTGCCCTTATGTGGGCTCTGTACCGAGAATGTCGATGTGGCTTGTGCAGCCCTTTGAGACACTTGTGATTTAGGGCTATATAAATAAACATTGATTGATTGATTGAAAACATCTCCTTTCAATGTCACCAAGTTTTAACAGGTTAAGTCAACCAACTACCGACTGAAGTCAAGCACTCGTGAGCATTTTTGTAAAATTGTGTATTCCTAAACTATGTTCACATTTGCCTCGCGTCTGAATTGAACAGGTTGTTTTCTTCTTTTTGTTGAAGGGGCCGCCAGCTTAGCTTCAAACCAATGGCCCTATAATTGTTCTTTGGTTTGTATCTGTCATGACACTTCTATAGTTCTGCGGCCACTGTCACAAACTAAAGCCTGCAGCCTTAATGGGGTCACTCTATTTTTTCTTCAGTATCTCACACACCCAGCCTTTGTTCCTCATGGCACAATCTGGAGATGCCATTAGTGGGGGGAGAGACAGTGATGTTTAGTGACAGCCAACAACTCTTCTGGTAAAGAAAATGCCCTCGAGTCACCAGAGTGTCACACACACCCAGAATACACATGATTGTAGCTGCAAGTCCACCTTTGTTCAAGCTATCAACGGACAAGGACGCTAATCGTGTGCTGAGGGGGGTGAGGTGGGCAGCACCCACCACAGGCCGAGCTGTGCCACCACACAAGGCCGGCAGCCTTGTCAAACATATTGCTGGACAATACAACAGGAAAATTAACTGAGAAGCGTGCCGCTCACTTTGCAGCAAGAGGCAGTTTTGGTCTATGCGTTGCGCTTGTGTCTGCTGTTCTGACATTTATGGCCCCAGCTCAAAAACATGCAGAAATTCTGCAGGCGGCTGGGAGGAATGATAAAAGAGGAGCTACATGGCCTGTTTGGGGCTGATAACTCAGACTCAGCATAAATCAAACACCTTCTGGCCATTCAAATAATTTGTAGAGTTGAGCATCATATGTTGAGAGGGCGTAGAAGAAATCAGAGCACGAATGTATCATCAGCCCAAATGAAATGCACGGACATGTCAAATTATATCTTCCCAGTGGAAGAACGTTTCTGTGTAGCATTACTTAAAAATAACTTATTTTCAACACTGCAAATTGAGCACAACTGTAACTTTTCTGACAACTCCATTTCCAAATGCTAAATTGTGTGAATGTGTTTCTGTATCTGTTCCCATTAGATACAGAAATGAACCAATACAATTTAATGGCACATTGTCTACGCTCTCTTTGGGCGAGCAACACATAGGCAAACAAGGAGTAAATCAACTTGTGGTTCATTTGTGGAACGATAAGACTGCAATGTGCAGACAATACCACAAACCACACTATAGGCACTTAATGGCTTTGCTTGGCTGCCTTATGCTTGTGGGACTTGGGGCTCTGCAGTTTGCTTTAGGGCCATCAGGGTGTGGAGGCTCCATGCATTAGCACTGGCTTAACACAAAATGGCAGCCGTTTACAGAGAACATATACAGATAACGCTGGAGCTTCATGTTGTGGGGGAAAAAGTGTGACAGACACCATTTAGCGCAGTGCTGGAATTGTGTTTGTAAGCTACTGTGACAAAAATCACATTCCAGCATCCCGGCCACCTTTAATGAGTGAGGGGGACTGAGGGACTCAACTGATTAATAAATACAATGGAATCTGAAAGGTAAGACAAGCTCAATAAAAGAGCTGAAGGCTGCCAAGCTAAAACCACCTTTTGTAGATATTAAAAACGTTATCCAAGTGAGGGAGTCTTTTATATCTACACGAGGCTGAATTTAATCTTAGGCCTTTGAACACGAGTGGGACAAATCCTTTCTTACAAATCTGGAAGGGGACTGGGAGACTTCCACAGCCAAGTGCACAGAGATAAAAGATGCCAATGATCTTAAAATGATTACTTTCCTTATTCCTGTTACAAAGCAGTGGATTTGGTAGTGCAGGAAACGGTGGGAATGTGAGGACGATATGTAGAGAAAAGCACTTTGACAATGACATTTACAACAACAATCAGACTTAGCCAGACAAGATACTATTTAAGCATTACTTAAATGTCAAAGCAAAGCCATGAGCATATGTGGCAGACCAAGAAATTAGCTTAGCGATGATTCATCTTGAAACCAATCTGTCTAACTGTTCAGCCAAGAAATTATCAAAAATAAATACATGTTTTAAAAAGCAGGAGAATGTTTCGTCGCATGCGTGTGTTTCACAAGGTTTCCAATTATCACCTCACAAAGGAGCGCTCTTACCCTTAACCATGTTGATCAAATTTCTTTATAAATCAATCAATCTAAAAACAAAAGAAGTCAAGTACAAGTAGTAATACATTTATGAATTATGCAATACTCTTGCATGTGGTGAAGGTAGTGGCGGGCCGTGCGTTTCCCACCTAGGCCTTCAGAGATCTCCGACTTCAAAAGTCTCAAAATACCATAATTGATGTCACCACATGACCATTTCTGGAGAAATACTATTAGGGAAAACATTGACATCTTACTGTTAATTGAATCCTATCAACTGTATACAAAACGGGTTATTTTATACGCTCTAATAATATTTTATTAGAGCGTATCAAAACACGTATTGGTATGTCAGACTTAGCCTTGTCGTGGTTTAACTCTTATCTTACTGACAGGATGCAGTGCGTCTCCCATAATAATGTGACCTCGGACTATGTTAAGGTAATGTGCGGAGTTCCTCAGGGTTCGGTTATTGGCCCTGCACTCTTTAGTATTTACATGCTGCCGCTAGGCGACATCATACGCAAATACGGTGTTAGCTTTCATTGTTATGCTGATGACACCCAACTCTACATGCCCCTAAAGCTGACCAACACGCCGGATTGTAGTCAGCTGGAGGCGTGTCTTAATGAAATTAAACAATGGATGTCCGCTAACTTCTTGCAACTCAACGCCAAGAAAACGGAAATGCTAATTATCGGTCCTGCTAAACACCGACATTTATTTAATAATACCACCTTAACATTTGACAACCAAACAATTACACAAGGCGAATCAGTAAAGAATCTGGGTATTAGCTTCGACCCAACTCTCTCGTTTGAATCACACATTAAGAGTGTTACTAAAACGGCCTTCTTTCATCTCCGTAATATCGCTAAAATTCGTTCTATTTTATCCACTAGCGACGCTGATATCATTATTCATGCGTTCGTTACGTCTCGTCTCGACTACTGTAACGTATTATTTTCGGGTCTAGCATTAAAAGATTACAATTGGTACAAAATGCGGCTGCTAGACTTTTGACAAGAACAAGAAAGTTTGATCATATTACGCCTATACTGGCTCACCTGCACTGGCTTCCTGTGCACTTAAGATGTGACTTTAAGGTTTTACTACTTACGTATAAAATACTACACGGTCTAGCTCCGTCCTATCTTGTCGATTGTATTGTACCATATGTCCCGGCAAGAAATCTGCGTTCAAAGAACTCCGGCTTATTAGTGATTCCCAGAGCCCAAAAAAAGTCTGCGGGCTATAGAGCGTTTTCTATTCGGGCTCCAGTACTATGGAATGCCCTCCCGGTAACAATTAGAGATGCTACCTCAGTAGAAGCATTTAAGTCTCATCTTAAAACTCATTTGCATACTCTAGCCTTTGAATAGCCCCCTTTTTTTTTAGACCAGTTGATCTGCCGTTTCTTTTCTTTTCTCCTCTGCTCCCCCCTCTCCCTTGTGGAGGGGGAGACACTCAGGTCCGGTGGCCATGGATGGGGTGCTGGCTGTCCGGGGTCGGGACCCGGGTGGACCGCTCGCCTGTGTATCGGTTGGGAACATCTCTGCGCTGCTGACCCGTCTTCCGCTCGGGATGGTTTCCTGCTGACCCCACTGTGGACTGGACTCTTACTGTTATGCTGGATCCACTATGGACTATACTCTCACAATATTATGTTAGACCCACTCGACATCCATTGCATTTGGTCTCCCTAGAGGGGGGGGGGGGGGTTACCCACATATGCGGTCCTCTCCAAGGTTTCTCATAGTCATTCACATCGACGTCCCACTGGGGTGAGTTTTTCCTTGCCCTTAAGTGGCCTCTGTACCGAGGATGTCGTTGTGGCTTGTGCAGCCCTTTGAGACACTTGTGATTTAGGGCTATATAAATAAACATTGATTGATTGATTGAAAACATCTCCTTTCAATGTCACCAAGTTTTAACAGAGCACTCGTGAGCATTTTTGTAAAATACTCTAGCCTTTAAATAGACCCCCCTTTTAGACCAGTTGATCTGCCGTTTCTTTTCTTTTCTCCTCTGCTCCCCTCTTCCTTGTGGAGGGGGGGGGGCACAGGTCCGGTGGCCATGGATGAAGTGCTGGCTGTCCAGAGTCGGGACCCAGGGTGGACCGCTCGCCTGTGCATCGGCTGGGAACATCTCTGCGCTGCTGACCCGTCCCCGCTCGGGATGGTGTCCTGCTGGCCCCACTATGGACAGGACTCTTACTATTATGTTGGATCCACTATGGACTGGACTCTCACAATATTATGTCAGACCCACTCGACATTCATTGCATTCGGTCTCCCCTAGGGGAGGACATATGCGGTCCTCTCCAAGGTTTCTCATAGTCATTCACATCGACGTCCCACTGGGGTGAGTTTTTCCTTGCCTTTATGTGGGCTTTGTACCGAGGATGTCGCTGTGGCTTGTGCAGGCCTTTGAGACACTTGTGATTTAGGGCTATATAAATAAACATTGATTGATTGATTGATTTTCTGGAGCATTTAAAAATCTACTAAAACGCATCAGCAATTAAAACATATACCGTATATTTCTCTGCTCGGCTTATGCAACTTCCGGTCAATAAAGTTTGATTCAAAGTACATACTTCTCAATATATATATTAACTGCCCTGACCACATGATGGCGACAAATACGCATGTAACAATGTTAATGAAATGACAAGCATGACACACTGTAACAACAAGAGTTTACAACTTTTAGTTGTAACAGAACAGCTACTGTCAACAAATTGTGATCTGATTGGCTATAGCAACTGTCTCTCAACTCTATGTGTTCTCAAATTCATCCGCTATGAGTATCTAATCACTGGACTTGTAAATGTCACGTTCAAGGCCATCTAGAAGGCCTTACTGACAACAACTCGTGATCTGATTGGCTATGGCAACTGTCTATCAACTGCATGCCCTCGTTCACTTACAGTGCACAGACGCCCGCATTGTTGACTTTGAAGGCGTCTGGCAGATTTGGTACAGCATGGCAACATAAGCTAGCTGAATTCTGATTGGATAAATCAAATCAAATCAAATCAACTTTATTTATAAAGCACATTTAAAATTTACCACAGGGGTAGCCAAAGTGCTGTACAATGAGCAGGTTAAAAGATAAAACGAGTACCGAGCAAACACAACACAACACAAACAGAACATGATAAAAAATAAATAATTAAAATAGAATTAATAAAAACATAAAAACATAAAAACAGGATCACAGCAGGTGTATTATGGGGCGCCATTGCAGGATGGATATCACTCAGTGTTAAAAGCCATGGAATAAAAGTATGTTTTTAAGAGAGATTTAAAAACAGGAAGAGAGGAGGCTTGTCTAACACTCAGGGGTAGGTCGTTCCAGAGCTTGGGAGCAGCAACGGCGAAAGCTCTGTCACCTCTAAGCTTCAGCCTTGTGTCAGGGACCGTCAACAGCAGCTGATCGGCTGATCTTAAGGATCGGGTGGGGCAGTAAGGCTGAAGGAGGTCGGAGAGATAGGTTGGCGCGAGGTTGTTTAGACATTTAAAAACAAATAAAAGGAGTTTAAAATGTATTCGGTAACGCACAGGGAGCCAGTGAAGGGACGCTAAAATAGGGGTGATGTGCTCACGTCTGCGGGTCTGTGTTAGCAGACGAGCAGCAGAGTTCTGTACGAGCTGCAGGCGGGCGAGGGAGGCCTGGCTAATGCCAACATACAGGGCATTACAGTAATCAAGACGAGTCGAGATAAAAGCGTGGATTAATTTCTCAAGATCATGTCTTGATAAAAGCGGTTTCACTTTCGCTATTTGGCGTAATTGATAAAAGCTTTTTTGAACGACGCTGCTGATTTGTTTTTCGAATTTAAAATCTGAGTCAAACTTTACCCCCAGGTTTGTGACAGAGTCGCTGAGATACGGGGTCAGAGTGCCGAGGTCAACGTTGGGGGAGGGAGAGCGACTTGGACCGAACAACATAACTTCTGTTTTGTCTTCATTTAGGCTCAGGAAGTTAGCTGAAAGCCAGACTTTGATGTCGTGCAGGCAGTCAATAAGACTTTGAACCGTGTTATTTTGTGCCATGGGAAAATAAATCTGGCAATCATCGGCATAAAAATGAAATGCAATACTGTACTTCCTAAGAATAGAACCAAGGGGGAGAAGGTAAAGCGCAAATAAAATTGGGGCAAGGATTGAACCCTGGGGGACCCCATGTGGTAAAGGAGCTGTGGACGACATAAAACTGTCTACTTTTACACAAAAACTCCTGTCGGTTAGGTACGACCGGAACCAGTTGAGGGCGGCGCCCTTAATGCCCACACAGTTCTCAAGACGAGTGATTAAGGTGGCGTGGTCGACGGTGTCGAACGCAGCAGACAGATCTAAAAGCACCAGGACAACATATTTACCAGAATCAGTGGACAGGAGGATATCGTTAAAAACTTTTAGAAGCGCTGACTCTGTGCTGTGGAGGGCTTTAAAACCGGACTGGAACAGCTCAGTGATACCATTATCCTCTAAGAAGGGCAGCAACTGACTGTAGACAACCTTCTCTAATATTTTGGAAATGTATGGAAGATTAGAGATAGGTCTGAAGTTAGAGAGGAGAGAGGGGTCGAGGCTGGGTTTTTTAAGTAGAGGTCGTACCACTGCATGTTTAAACTCTACTGGAACTATTCCAGAAGAGAGGCTACTATTGATAATGTTAAGGACACTTGATCCAATAGTAGCAAGTACCTCCTTAAACAGGCGAGGTGGGAGGGCATCTGCAGGAGAACCAGAGGGCTTCATATGACTAACTGTGTCACTTAAAAAAGAAAAGGACACCGGCTCAAACTGATGGAAAACAGAAGAGAAATGCAGGGGAACAGAAGGGTCATATGAAGGCTGAGATAGACTGGCTCTAGTTGACACAATTTTGTCAGTGAAAAAATGGAGACAATTTTCACAGAATTCAAAAGAAGCATCAAAACCAGCAGATTTGGGAGCATCAATGACAGTGTTAATAGTTTTAAACAGAACTCTGGGGTTGTTACAGTTAGAAGATATAATCTGAGATAGATATATATTCATTTCTGCTTTTACAGTCATCTGAAAGGAAAACAGGCTTTCTTTAAAAATGGCAAAGGACACATGCAGCCTGTCTTTTTTCCATTTTCTCTCTGCTCTTCTACATACGCGCCTGGCAGCCCGAGTGACGTCATTCAACCAGGGTTGAGGCGTGGCTTTAGCGCGGCGGCATTTGAAAGGCGCGATCGTGTCCAGTGTTTGTGAACAGATAGAGTTGAACCCAGAAACCAACTCTTCAGTATTCAGACACACAGATGCTGCAGAATTATCATCACAAAGAGTCAAAAAAATAGAGGAGAACCGAGCAGGAGACGAAGAATTAAACATGCGAGAGCGTTGGGGCGGTGCGCACAATTTAACTGGACACTGCGTGGCAATATCAAACAGGATCGGCATGTGATCAGAGAACACAGCGTCGCAAATGTCCAAATTAAAAACACACAAACCATACGAGAGCACTAAATCGAGTGTATGCCCGCGTTCATGTGTAGAACCACACACAGACTGTACAAAGTTAAATGAGTCGATTATATTCAGGAAGCTCCTGGAAAGCGGCTCATCTGGGCAGCAGGTGTGAATATTAAAATCACCCACAATAAGGACACGATCATATTTGGGCAGGATTTCAGCCAGAAATTCAGAAAAGTCAGTTATAAAGTCTTTGTGGTACTTGGGTGGTCGATAGATGACGGCACACAGGACGACATCAGAAAGACCCAGTTCAAACATGCACAGTTCGAAGCTTGAAAAGGAGGATTGTAGGCGGATCTGACGGCATTTAAAGTCATTTTTAAAAACGACTGCTAATCCTCCTCCTTTTCGACCGGACGGCCGTGGGGAATTAAAGTAGGAACACTCCGAAGGCAGAAGTTCATTAAGAGGGGCGGACTCACCGGCTCTCAGCCATGTCTCCGTCACACAGAGGAAGTCCAGTCCGCGGGAAGTGAAGAAATCCTTCAGGATAAAAGTTTTGTTTGTCAAAGATCTTGCGTTCACAAGACCGAACCTGGCGGGGGCCAGCACGTCCAAGGCCGCAATTAATCCGGGTGGGGCCCGACACACAGCCCGCAGGTGGCGGTGATCCACCCCGCGCCTCCGGGGGCGGGGACAGCAGGAGCGACGACGGCAAGCTTCTTCCTCCAAACCAACGATAGGAACCAGCCAGGAGCCGATCGGATCGAGCGAGCGTGGGTGCAGGAGGAGACCGGATACCGCACCATTCATCCTTCGGGGAGCCACGGGAAGCCGGGCCAGGAGTGCCCTAACTTTCACCAGCTGGCCGCCACGTTTACCGCGGCGCCGGAGACGCTTCCGCCGGGGGAGAGGAGCCAGGGGGCGGGAAAGGAAGGCAGGAATCCGGCCAGGTGAAAAAGCTGACTGGGACGTCGAAAAACCAACGTCGAAGTTGATCATATCAGTGGGAGAGGGGCAAAGATCCAACAGTGTTTGGCGGTCATACACAAGCAGTGAGCTGACAGAGACGAAAATAGACGCAAAAAACACAAAAACGAACAGAGCTGACAGCGAGAGACGGCAGGCCAAAGCACATACTGGCGCCATCTTGCATCGATAAGATGATAAGAACTAAAACTAAAAACAACAGCACTGGAACGAGCATAATATGACATGAAGAGAATATGAATACTTTTAGATGATTAGGGAAAGTAAATGCAAAATAATTGTATCTTTAATTATGATCATGATTCCTGGTTATGTTAGGCCAGCAGAGAAGGCCTTGCTGGCCCTGACGGCAGACCACTGGGTAAAGGAGAGCCACATTTGCAGATTTACCTTGAGTCGCTGAAACAAGCGTTAGCACAAAACACGCAGTGAGAACGTTAATCCAATCACTGCCATCAGCCACAACTGGATTTTTGCCTAAGGTATACAGGTTCAAATTATATCTTTATTTGTATGGTGGAAATGTCATCAAATCCTATTATTGTTTCCTAAATGTTTAAGATGTATTTTATTTCGCATACTTATGCAGGAATGTTGTATTCAGTCTAAAATGTTGATACATGTACTGTCACTTTAAGAAGCCACAGGTCTCGTGTCATTCCTGTGCTCCTCTCAGTCTGCGCCAGACTCGCGATGTATTATTTCGCTCGTCAGTTTTGAACATTTATTTCGGTTTTTGGACAATATAAACTTTGTTTTATACATGTATAAATGTTAGTATTCTGCATGTGAATATGCAGTTACTGTGGCAGTCGGTAATAAACTTTGTAAACAGACTTTTGAAGACTTTATATTAGACATGCATCCATGTGTAACATGGTTTTCTTTGTGTTGATTTGATAACAGGAGCTTGAAACCTGTGCGCTGTGTGGAGGAGACTGCAGAGCCTTATTCTGTATTATGTTCGCTATAATTGATCTGACATGTGTTTACTCTGGTTGTATTAAGAATGTAAAAGAAAGACATGTTACCAAATACATTGAGCACTTATATAATTCATGTACCTCAATTTCCGCCTGAATGCAGCTGAGATAGGCTCCAGCACCCCCCGCGACCCCGAAAGGGACAAGCGGTAGAAAATGGATGGATTTATATTCACATTTTTATTTTAAAATATTTGTGTGACTAGTAGAGATGCGCGGATAGGCAATTATTTCATCCGCAACCGCATCACAAAAGTCGTCAACCATGCGCCATCCACCCGAACCAACATTTTATCAAAACCACACCCGCCTGCACCCGCCCGTTGTTATATATCTAATATAGACGATGCAAGGCATTAGTGAGGTTATAAAGCTTTTGCCTGTTAAAGAAAGGAGACTGATCCAATGCAGCAGAGACATTCAATGCGTGCCACGCATTAATATATCTTGGCCATAAGAGATATTAATGCGTGATAATATTATTTATGATTATTATAATATTATTGTCATTTCCATTAAGAAAGTGTTGACTATTGTTGCCAATGCCCTCAGATCAGGAGTGCGTTCCTCACACTTTGTGTGCGCAGTTGCAGAAAGCAGAACGAGGCTTTTAAGAAGTTAAAAGAATGTTTTAGAAAGACTAGGCCTATATTTTCGTTAGGTAAAAAAAATGTTCTGAATTTATTTCAATGAATATTAACTTGTTAACGTTATAATGCTCAAATAGGGACGAGGGCGGGGTGCACAGTGAAGCAGTGAACAATTTCGCGACAAAGATGAACCCTTATCGATTGATCTGCAGCCATGACAAAATATCAGACAATCTCCATTGTCAACGACAGGCAGGAAAATAAAGATAAACACATAGCCTATGTTCTAGGCATAGGCTCATACGTTTTTAAGTTGAAACAAAAAAATAATAAAACATGTGCCTCATAAGCCTTAGGGTGTCAATCACGCGCACAAACTAAATTATACAATAACATATGTATGTCATCTCTATTTAAACAAAAATAAATTAAATAAATAATAATAATAAATTACCTGCAACTTATTTGCCAAGGCAAATAGCTGAAGGGGGGAAATCAAACCCATCAGACTGCACTTTATTATCAAACTTGAATTATAATGACAATAGACGGTCGCGACAAACAAAGCAGGCTAAATAGCCTTACATTGTCGCCAATCGGAGATGCGCTTCACTTGAAAGCGAGGCCAAATAATTATTCACACATAGTAGTATATCTCGAATAGAAAAAAAAAACAATAAACAACGCAATTGCCTTAATTCCTTTGCATTGTAGTGCACCCAAACAACACGTAACCATCAAAATTATTTAGCTGACCGAACTCAATATAGGTTAGACATGGGCTTATTTGGTATAGCCTATAGGTAACGTAGACTAATTCGTTTAACATATCCAACCGTATGTCTACTTACTTTTTTTTTTGTTAGCACTATGCAGGAATAAAATGGCATCTACAGTGCCAGGATTCATGCGAGAGCGCCTGGCCTCTAAAATGCGCCCTGCTGCGCTGAAGGAGCGCTCACTTGCGCCACTTGTTGCTGGGACGCTGTGCCTAGAATAATTGACTGTTTCAAAGAGTGCTGCTCGTTTTTCGTATGTGGGTAACAACATTTAACTATGTATATATATTTCCGAATTGGTTCAACCGCCCGCATCTATTTAAAATCTATTTTTACCCGCTTGACCCGCGGTTTATCCGCGGACTCCGCGGTTGTGTCCGCAAACCGCGCATCTCTAGTGACTAGTAAGTCCGTGCCAAAACCTGCTGAAACATTTGTGCTGTGTGGAGGAGACTGCATGTTACAGAGCCTTTTTCTGTCTTTTGTTGATTTCTACAGACTAGTCCAACATCCTGTCATCATTAAAGGAGCAACTGGTCGCTGGTCGGGGTCCGGATCCTTTCTTCACCCAGTAAAACAAAGAACTTAGATACTCTAAAAGACAATGTACCCCCAATCATTTACAATCCTTAGGTGTTTTATGGACTGAAAAAAAAAAAAAAAAATCTGTCAGGAGCCACAAAAAATTAAAAGCCTTACAAAAGTCTTCCAATGATGTAAGTGTCTCTATTAGCTGTATTAGACTGCAAGTTTTTATCTGTGAGACGGGTGCGGTATTTGGATTAGGTGTTGTTTATGTTTGAGAATATCTGCTTGCAGAGGTATGTTTTTTTGTTTGCAACAGCCACCTGCCTGGCACCACGCCGTGTTGAAAGAATCGTGTCGTAAATCTTCGTTGACAGAAATGTTGAAATGTAATATTTGTTCTTCACATTTTTACAACATTGGAAAACATTAGTAAAATGGAGGCTTCTCCGAGGGTGAGATAATGCCTGGAAATTACGGCTATACATACATGTACATACAGTATATATATATATATATATATATATATATATATATATATAATAGAAGTTTTTTGTTCACATGTTAAAGGTGTTTAATATAAATACTAACATGTTAAGATTTTCCGTCTGCCATGAAGACAAGAATATATGTTGGTGTTAACCTTATTCTGATTACTTGCATTGATTGGAATCAGACAGGATTAACAGTAGTTGCAACTTTGAATTTACATTGTGGAGGGGAAAACAAGTCCTCCTCTCTTTCCAACAACACATGGAAGTGGTTGTTTTTAGCTTTTTATCTGTCCAGCTTCCATACTCGTTTTCATACCCTTTACAAGAAGTATGTAGGGCTGCAACTCACACCTAATTTGATAATCGATTAATCTGTCGATTATTACTTTGATTAATCATCGGATAAAAGAGACAAACTACATTGCTATCCTTTCCAGTATTTTATTGAAAAAAAAACAGCATACTGGCACCATACTTATTTTGATTATTGTTTCTCAGCTGTTTGTAAATGTTGCAGTTTATAAATAAAGGTTTATTAAAAAATAAATAAATAAATAAAAAATAAAAAAGTAGCCTCTGCGCATGCACATAGCATAGATCCAACGAATCGATGACTAAATGAATCGCCAACTATTTTTATAATCGATTTTAATCGATTAGTTGTTGCTGCCTTACTTGTATGTGCTAGTTTTTTGGAGACTTTTATTTTGTTAGCGTATGAAGAATGGAGCAACACTTATTGTGGTAACGGGAACTGTGCGGTCGGTATTTACACTTTTGACAGCCAGTACGGACAGAGAGTGCTTCTTGCCGGCCTTTTTATTTTTTTCTTCACACTGACCTTGCCGCAGCCAGCGTCATCGCACAAGCTCTTCATTTGCCGTGAATGTCAACCAAGTTATGAAAGTGATGTCATACTGAAGATTGATGATCAGTGTTTTTAAGTCTACTTTTTGTTAATGCCTCACGATCGAGTAACAAACCCTCTCCGATTGACCAGTAGCTCGCAATCAATCTAATGGGCACCCCTGATGTAAACAAACTGCTGCGTCACAGGCCACACAACTACAGTGCGTTCATGGACCACTGAAATTAGTAGGACAAAACAGTGCTCGCCAAATACTCATCAGTGAAGCATAAACACAAACATATGACACAATGTTTGTCCCCCTACCGAAACCATATTAAAACAAAAAATGTTTCCCCCATCTTTTTCCATTTTCATACATTTCTTTAAAAGCTCCAGGGAGCCATTAGGGCAGCGCGTAAGAGCCGCGGGTTGCCGACCCCGGACTGTTGCCTTGCCGTGGAAGAAAAGCTTGTGTGTCTCAATGACCTGAATGCTATGCTGGCGGGGGGGCTTGTATCCCTGGTAGCTCGAAGCAAGCCAGACAGTTCAAAGGCGAGAAGCCAGACGAAACCCAGTCCACCTAGCTAGTCTGGCAGTTGGAGCTGGTACCCTGAGTTCAGGGCGTGTTTGCTGCCACAGTGTCTGAATTGGCTAGGCTCAGCTGTCCAGTGAGCAGAAGAGCACATCGCCAATGGTGACGGGGCAATAGATCTAGTTGGTTGGTCACTGCGAGGCAACTCAAACCACACCAACTGTCACACACCTGTGTACCGTTGGAACCTGTAGTAGTGAGTCCAGAGGGGAAAGTTTGTCTTGGCCAAGCATGTGTTCACAATATTCTGTCCCGCCGCTCTTCGTTATGAGCGTCTCTACTCTCCATGAGTTCAAATAATATGCCTCCACAACTGGCAACTCGGGAGCGATTTGTCCTCAAGACTGCTGTCGTTGCTCAGCAAGGCCCGTCTGGTCGACATCCTGCAACTGCCACAAATACATCCATCGCATGCTGGAATGTGCGCTCACTTGACATTAGATCTGATACGGACTGCACCTCACCTCACAAATCAACTCTCATTGATGCAGAACTACTTCGCCTAACATCTTTGTCGCTGTCTTGAGTAAAACCTGGCTGACCGGCATTGGTTCTGTCTCTGAAAAAAACACCTTATTCTGGAATGGATTCCCAGATGGCGACAGACCAATGCATGGTGTTGGTTTTGCAATTCAAAACAAACTCTTGTCCTCAGTGGAAACAACTGTGCCCATCTCTGCAAGCCTCTCCTCACTGCGCCTTCATACAAACTGTGGCTCAGTCACAATCATAGCCACTTATGCTCTTATCCCACTTATGGGTTTAAAGGAAACTTTCTACAATCAACTGAGCTACATTATTAAAAAGACTCCCTCAACCGAACACCTGTTGATTCCTGGGGACTTCAATGCACGAATGTGTGTGAACTTTGTGCTGGTGAAGCGTGAGCGCTTAAAAGATTTAATTCGATCACTGCATTCAGCAGACTGCGACACTGATCATGCCCTTGTATGCTGCAAACTAAGATCGACTACAATTAAAACTTGATCACGACAGGCCTAAGTCCACTCCTCACTTGGATGTTTCTGCTAGCTATAGTCTTGCGCTGCAGCATGCATTCCGAGAAGTACTTGTTTCTGGCTATGCAGACTCATCACTGCATGCACATAACGCTAAACTCTCCCTCTCACCTGCGGACATCACCAGCACTTCCACTCTATTACCACGGAGGCGGCATTCTCCACCTTTGGGGCGCTATCCAGTCCACAGCCAGACTGGTTCAAAGCTCATGCCAGCCTGCTACTACCAGCAATTGCTTCAAAGCACTCAGCCAGACTGTCCTGCTTGCAGCATAACACTCGCTCAAATAAGACAGCATGGAAGCAGGCATGTCACAATGTCCAAAAGGCCACTTGTGCTGCTTTACAAGACTACTGGAACACACTATGTGGCCATATTGAGTCATGTGCATCCAGTGGCAACATCTGAGATGTCTGTGTGGGCCTGAAAGAAGCTTTAGGCCCAGTCCCCAAAAAGTGAAGTGAGTTATTTTTATATAGCGCCATTTTCTAGTGACTCAAACCATTTAACATAGTGAAACCCATTATCTAATTTAAACCAGTGCAGGTGGCACTGGGAGAAGGTGGGTAAAGTACCTTGCCCAAGGACAACAGCATTGACTAGGATGGTGGAAGCAGGGATTGAACCTGCAACCCTCAAGTTGCTTGCACGGCTGCGCTACCAATTGAGCCACGTTGTTCACTTGCTGGTGAATTCCTGTCTAATCTGGAATCTCAACTGGCACGTTGGGATGAACATTTTAGCATTCTCTACACCCAGCTTGTCACAGCCAACACATGGCAATAACTGCTGCTGTCCCTGAGCCCCCCCTATGACTGACCTGGATGCTGAGATCACCCTTGAGGAAGTTAAATCTACCATAAACGCCCTTAAAAATGTGTCTCTCGGCGCTGACCCCTCCCTACTGAGGTATTCAAGGCAGGTGGAGATGCACTCATATTTGTTTTACACAATTTGATTGTGTCTTGCTGGAACAGTAACTCATTAACTTACCAAGGAAGATGTTTAAGACGCGGCATTGGCGGTCATGTCCACAACTGGCTAGCTTTAGCAGTATCAGCACAGTGTTTTTCATACAGCTTTTGGATTCAAGTACTCATCAAATTTGCAAAACAAAACCATCACTTGACACAGAAGTTATTTGGGAACTGTTTGGCCGTGTATTTTGGAGTTAGTTTCATAGTTTTTCCGCGCACATATGTTTGAGGTGGCCGCTTCGAGGTCTTTGTCCCGGAAGCAGGCAGAGAGAGTTGGCCCGAGAAGGGTGTATTGCTGCCGGCTAGAGTGCTGGCACGGCTAACGCCTAACCTGTAAACATGATTTCCACAGCAACCGTTCCTTCTCCTCACGATGACAGTATTTCAGTCATATTACATCCATTTCAGCGACTGTCCCCTTTTAATAGTAGACTGTTTTTGGCCAATTCCATAATTCTGGCAGCGATTCTATCATAGGGCTTACCCCGGATTTCCACTGAATGTGTAAGAGCACAACCGCTGCTGTCTTTCTGTTGTCATTCGAGTCAATTTGTCTGCTTCCACCAGCTGCGGAACGTCAACGGCCTGTCAGAGACGTTCCAGCGTTGAATAAGTGCAGAGCTTCTATATTTGCCGGACGCCGCAACAAATCTGTTCAATTTAGCTAAAATCTGCTTGTGTTGGACAGATACTCATTCACAAACACAAAATGAATGATCCGGTTTACTTTCAAAATAATATACTCCGTTTTAAGGTGGCTCGTTTTTTACACTTTGAAACAACCTTATGGGCGGCGACGGACATATAATCCACTTGTCAAAGGTTTTCAGACATTATTTAACCTCGTTGACACATATGGATGAAGACTTGCAGATTCTGGACGTCAAAAATTAAAGAATAATACACAGGCATACAATGGGCAACTATATGGGGATGTGGATGCCTATGTCAAATACCAGACATGCCTATGTCAAATACCAGCTGATACGGGAACCGGGAAAGCAGGGGAGTGGTTGTTGTGACACGTTCTCCAGGGATGATGTTACTGTTGTATTGTTGCTTGCTACAAAATATAAAGTTGTTAATTAGGGCAAAATTGTTTCCGTTCAGCAACTGTTATTAATGGCAGGGCCGAGTATATTTGCTTCAGCTCCTCTAAAAGGACAGAATAATCTGTATGTGGTTTGTTTTAATACAACTTCATCTATCACGTGATTATGCGCAAATTCGCGAAATGTCGTAAAAGTCTGTTCTTGTTTGCTGCACAACAACGGTTGGGATTGCCGGACTGTGAATGGCAGTGCTATTCCGGGGTAGTTTGGATCAGCAGCCGTTTCGCATCAAGTTGAAGTCTGGGGTTAGGTAACTCAGTGTTTCCCACAGGACAGGCATCTATTTGTGGTGGTGTGGTCGGGGGGTGACGGCGGCAGCGGCGATGACCAAGAAGAACGTGCAGTTGGAATATAAGTACAACACTTTATGTACATATTTAGCTCATTAAAATTACCGACAGGAAGGCGAGAAACACTTTATTTCAACAGACTCTGGCGCCGTACCTGTCGTCAAAACTCCAAAGACCGACTGCACAGTTGCGCTAACAAAATAACAGTCTCAGAAAGCTGGCGTGCACAAGCTAGCAAGCTACGGAGTTTGCCGACAATGTATTTCTTGTAAAGTGTATACAGAGGAGTACAGAAGCTGGACAAATAAGATGCCAAAAACCAACCACTTTCATGTGGTATTGGACAGAAAGGAGGACTTTTTTTCATTCATTTCATTTCATTTCCATTCGAAAATGCAGACGTTATCAGCACCACTGTCTGATTCCAATCAATGCAAGTCATCAGAATCAGGTAATACACCAACTTATATTCTTGTCTTCATGAAAGAAAGGAATCTATATGTGTTAAACATGCTTGTATTATCTTTAAACACCTTTAACTTGTTAACAATATTAACTATATGTGTTAAACATGCTTGTATTGTCATTAAACACCTTTAACCTGTTAACAATATTAACTATATGTATTAAACATACTTGTATTATCATTAAACACCTTTAATTTATTAACAATGTGTTAAACATGCTTGTATTATCTTTAAACACCTTTAACTTGTTAACAATATTAACTATATGTATTAAACATACTTGTATTATCATTAAACACCTTTAATGTATTAACAATATTAACTATATGTGTTAAACATGCTTGCATTATCATTAAACACCTTTAACTTGTTAACAAAAACATATATTTCATAAATAAGTAAATATAAATTATATATATGAATGAGGTAGAGCTCCACGACTTGATCAATTGAAAAGTAGCTCGCCTGCAGAAAAATTGTGAGCACCCCTGAGTTACACTCATCTGAACAGGTCAGCCACCTGTTTAAAGCCCGATCACAGTTGAAATCTTGAAATGAAGGGCCTTTAATGGCCAAAACATTAACCTGGACAACATTTTAACAGCTGGTTGGCTCAGATTTCATTCTTTTCATTGCATTCACATGCTGCAGTGGACAGTTGACAATTTAGCTTAATTATTAATGCAGTATCTGAAGCACCGTCTCCACGTGTGTTTATTGACAACAGGGTTATAACCTGGACACGTTAGCTCGTCGGTAATGTAACACGTGACTGTTACTACGTGCGTCTGCCCGAGTCAAACAGCGGCGGTGTTAATGAAGCAGCGTCAGGCTGCTTACCGTCAGTGAAACGCTCGGTGAAATCGCGGATTAACGTTAAATATATGACGAGCCGCGAGCGATGCAGCTATAATTTATCTACCTACAACCTATATTACCCTCGTATTTTGATCCGGTCGGTCCGTTCTTTTACTCCGTCTTCTTCTTCTTCTGGCCCACCAGGTGAATTAAGTGCTATTGGCGGAGTTACAATGCATAGTACGCTACCGCCACCTACTGCACTGGAGTTGTAACTACAAGGTACATTCACAGACAGAGTCCCATTGCTTTTATGAGCGGTCGAGCGAGTCAAAAGCCGAAAAATCCAATTGTGGCGGACGTAATTATTTCGTGGCGGGCCGCCACAAATAAATGAATGTGTGGGAAACACTGGGTAACTCCAGGTAATGGCTAAGATGTATTTTGTTGCCCTCGGGTGCACCTTTAGTTCAGTCATTCTGTTCATTTTCAGGATTCAGTTTACTTCTGTGGTACATTGTACCTGAAAGTTAAGCAAGAAAAGGTTGACTCTTATTGGCTGTTGTCACAGACATTCCCAACAAGATTGATTAAGTTATGCTAAAAGTTGATCAACATTATCAATTGGGAATTTATCACAATTATAAATCACGACTATATAATCTTCCAGCCCTATGATCATTACCCCTGGGAGCCGCCGACTTCCCTTAAGACTGGCTTGGCCTGGGCTGGGTAGCAGGAGGACCGGGCAAGAACAACACTGCCGTTTGAACGTGGCGGAGTGACAAACCGCCTGTACACAGCATACTGACTTTGGCAAGAAGGCTGTAGGAGCTGGACCATTAATGGTTTCCAACGATTAAACAGAGTTAATCAAATTTTAATCGTGATCATGATTTTGGCAGCTACAAATAAATGAGGGTGATCGTCGGCGATATTACCATAAAAAAAAAAAACAGGCTGTGCTGCATTTCAAACCAAGCACGTTCACAACCAACAGTCAGCCAACCACCAGAGGGCGACCGATAGACAATGCACTTATTTTAGAGCGAGTATGAGTGAGTGACAACAGAGCTTGAAGGTAGATCAGCTAGTAACCAGTAAATATTAAGAAAAATAAATGCATTATTACATCGGTGCCTTCCCCTCCCGCATTGTTACCCACAGGGTACCAACAAGCATGCATTTTAACCCCGGAACACAACTGCACGCTTTACCACTTTTTTAGGCACTCCCGCTCATTTCCCGAAACCCGGAAAACCTCCCGCAATCCGGAAAACCTCCCGCGCGGATGAACCAACAACAAACACCAGAACAAGTTGCACGGCAAAGCTGCGTTGGTGTGAACTACCAAACAAATAATCGAGTCGCGGAGACACTTTAAGCATTAATAACACTTCCCTTCTTTTCTCAACAGCCATCGTTTGCCAGCGCTTCAAAGCTGATTGCTAACAGAGTGGGCCACCCGCCACTGGCGCAAAGTCCCGACAGACTGCTACAAAAGCGGAGGTGCCTAATATACAGACGACCGTAATATCAACTGTGCGCCAAGGCACCCTATATCTATCCACCTCTCAAAGACACGCCAAAATAACGGACGTAATAAGAGTTTATTTGGCCAAAGACATATATCCTACATATCCTGAGAGCAGTACAATAAAGGGGCAGCACGGTGGAAGAGGGGTTAGTGCATCTGCCTCACAATACGAAGGTCCTGAGTAGTCTGGGGTTCAATCCCGGGCTCGGGATCTTTCTGTGTGGAGTTTGCATGTCCTCCCCGTGACTGTGTTGGGTTCCCTCCGGGTACTCCGGCTTCCTCCCACCTCCAAAGACATGCACCTGGGGATAGGTTGATTGGCAACACTAAATTGGCCCTAGTGTGTGAATGTGAGTGTGAATGATGTCTGTCTATCTGTGTTGGTGAGGTGGCGACTTGTCCAGGGTGTACCCCGCCTTCCGCCCGATTGTAGCTGAGATAGGCTCCAGCGCCCCCCGCGACCCCGAAGAGAATAAGCGGTAGAAAATGGATGGATGGATGCACAGTACAATAAATGTGTTCCTTTGTATGTGTCTTTTGTGCATAATCTTATGTTTCACTTGTTGGTACTTTATGATCTCACTCTGCAATGGCATATTTATTTTAGTTAGCCCTTTGTCTTTTGTACATTTTAATTTATTATTAATGAATAAACCCCGCCTTCCGCCCGAATGCAGCTCGGATAGGCCCCAGCACCCACTGCGACACCGAGATGGACAAGCGGTAGAAAATGGATTTCATATTTAAACTGAAAGCCAAATTTACATAGTGATTGTTTAAAATAAAAAGTGCAATAAAATGTTTTAATTAACAGTAAATAATCGTGATTTCAATATTGATGAAAATAATTGTGATTCATATTTTAGCCATAGTCGTGCAGCCCTAGTTGAAAGACAAAGTTATGTTGATCTCTAGCTCCAATTTATGTCAATTCGAAAGTATGCTCGCAACTTAAAGCTTAACAAAAAGCCGAGAGACAGCTCATATCTCAAAATAATGGTAAATTGGGGTACTCATAAGTTGAGGTATTTTAATTGCAATGTATCGTATTGTATAGAGCAGGGGTGCTCATTACGTCGATCGCGAGCTACCGGTCGATCTCGGAGGGTGTGTCAGTCGATCACCAGGCAGGCATTAAAAAAATAGTCCTAAAAATGAGCGATCATAAATCTTCCACTTGATTGACATTCACGGCACCCGAGGGTCTTCTGAGATGACGCTGGCTGCTGCCAGCTCATTAAAATTACCGACAGGAAGGCGAGAAACACTTTATTTCAACAGACTCTGGCGCCGTACCTGTCGTCAAAACTCCAAAGACCGACTGCGCAGTTGCACAGTTGCGCTAACAAAATAAGAGTCTCAGAAAGCTGGCGTGCACAAGCTAGCAAGCTACGGAGTTTGCCGACAATGTATTTCTTGTAAAGTGTATACAAAGGAGTACGGAAGCTGGACAAATTAGATGCAAAAAAACAACCACTTTCATGTGGTATTGGACAGAAAGGAGGACTTTTTTTCTCTTCCATTTGAAAATGCGAACATTTTGAGCGCCACTGTCTGATTCCTATCAATGCAAATCATCAGAATCAGGTAATACACCAACTTATATTCTTGTCTTCATGAAAGAAAGGAATCTATATGTGTTAAACATGCTTGTATTATCTTTAAACACCTTTAACTTGTTAACAATATTAACTATATGTATTAAACATTCTTGTATTATCATTAAACACCTTTAATTTTTTGACAATATTAACTGTGTGTTAAAAATGCTTGTATTATCATTAAACACCTTTAACTTGTTAACAATATTAACTATATGTGTTAAACATGCTTGCATTATCTTTAAACACCTTTAACTTGTTAATATTAACTATATGTATTAAACATACTTGTATTATCATTAAACACCTTTAATTTTTTAACAATATTAACTATATGTGTTAAATATGCTTGCATTATCATTAAACACCTTTAACTTGTTAACAAAAACACATATTTCATAAATAAGTAAATATAAATTATATATATGAATGAGGTAGATCCCCACGACTTGATCAATTGAAAAGTAGCTCACCTGCAGAAAAAGTGTGAGCACCCCTGGTATAGAGGCTCAAGTATCGTGATACTTATGTATCGTAATGTCATACCTATTAACCATCCTGAAAGGAAGCATCAACACACTTCATGACTGCAGCATGTTGTTCATCCACTTTGTGCAGACACTTTGAAAAGAAATGGGCTCAGAGTTTAGATAGCTAGTCGCAAAACTGCTGTCGCACAGAAATACCAACATTCATCAGATTGTTGCAAGTCCAGCACCCAACTAAAAGTGTATAAAAAATATACAGTAAGCTTACAAAAGCACCAGCAGTCTCTAACCTTACAAACACATTTCATCTTTATTTATCATCTCCCCCGACCTTCTGACGATCCACAACATGACAACGCTTTTGATTACTGAGGGCACAGTCGACCTTTGAAAACCAAATATGTCAATCAGAAATATGATCAGATCATCATTTTTACAAGCATAGGGCAAATCCAACAAATCTCATGTTGGTTTATGTATCAAAAGATAAAACTTAAACTACCATCTCTTGCAGTAACATTAGGAGCATCAACAAAACTCTTTGACACAAAGGAAAGTCCACATCAAAGGACTACATAAGCTGTTGACTCCGAACTCCTTATAGGCTGTTGTGTATTCATGGAAAATCAACCTTTGGCGACATTTACAGCCATAGTCTTGGGATCAATTTGACATCCCCACACACCATTGGAATTGTTCTGAAAAAGGGCAAATGCCATAAAAAAAAAATTAAAAAAAACATGAATTGTATGATTGGGGACCCAGGAGAGGTCTACTAGTTCAGTGGTTCTCAAATGGGGGTACGTGTACCCCTGGGGGTACTTGAAGGTATGCCAAGGGGTACGTGAGATTTTTTTTAAACATTCTAAAAATAGCAACAATTCAAAAATCCTTTATAAATATATTTATTAAATAATACTTCAACAAAATACGAATGTAAGTTCATAAACTGAACAGCAAATCAAGTAGGCTATTCCATTCATTACAATGCAACAATGCAATATTCAGTGTTAACAGCTACATTTTTTGTGGACATGTTCCATAAATATTGATGTTAAAGATTTCTTTTTTTGTGAAGAAATGTTTAGAATTAAGTTCATGAGTCCAGATGGATCTCTATTACAATCCCCAAAGAGGGCACTTTAAGTTAATGATTACTTCTATGTGTAGAAATCTTTATTTATAATTTAATCACTTGTTTATTTTTCAACAAGTTTTTAGTTATTTTTATATCTTTTTTTCAAAATAGTTCAAGAAAGACCACTACAAATGAGCAATATTTTGCACTGTTATACAATTTAATAAATCAGAAACTGATGACATAGTGCTGTATTTTACTTCTTTATCTCTTTTTTTCAACCAAAAATGCTTTGCTCTGATTAGGGGGTACTTGAATTAAAAAAATGTTCACAGGGGGTACATCACTGAAAAAAAGTTGAGAACCACTGTACTAGTTCATCAGGATAAAAAAACTAAAAATGGATTTAAAAAAAAAAAAAAGATGCATGGAATATCAATAAAAAGTAAAATATTTTATATTTGTTTCACTAAATAAGGGTTTAAAAAAACAGTGCATTCGTAATAAAAAAAAAACTGTTAAACTAATTCCCACATAATGGAAATGTGTGCAAAACTGGAACATAAAAGCCGTATAATAAAAGAGCTGGTCGGATCGTTCGGTTAGGTGGCTCGCTGTAGTCAGCCAAATCTTAGAACTGTCTGCATTACTTTATTCACAATAAGTAAATCGATTGACGTTTACTAATCGATTTAATAATTGTCCATGTCCGAATTGCAATGCATTTAAAAATCGATTATTTCCCCCACCTCTTGTAGCAACTGATCTGAAAACACCTATTTCCCAATATAACAACATATTGTCAGTGTTGTAACTACTGTGTTGTGATAGTTACGCCACATATTTGCTATATATATTACATTTAGGTTTAACTTAAATTTTAAGACAATTATGAAGAAAACTAGTTGAAATAACCATGCCACCTGTGCATCTGGACATTAATTAAATTTCATTGTAACCAAAGATCAGTTTACTGTGGCCATTTATTTGTATGTACACTGTTTGTTGTATTTTGGTACCGGTACCAATATGTATTTCGATTATTTAAAAAAAAAAAAAAAAAGGGGACAACATTTTAACAGAAAATCTTATCATACAGTAAGCAAATCTTACTGTAATCAAATCACAATTTTGGCTTTAAATAACAGTGAACAAACTCTTGTAGTAGTAAGCAAATGGGTAAGAAAGGCTCCTAATTTGGTTGCTGACAAATGCAGTAACATATTGTGTCATTTCCGATTGTATCATCTTGTCAAAATTATGAGAGGCAAGCGGTAGAAAATGGATAGATGGGTGGATTATTAATCTGCATGTTTATTTACTGTTATCTGGTTATATTCTGTTTTAACATGTTCTATCTACACTTATATTGAAATGTATTAGACACTTATTTTTCTGTTTGGATTATTTACACAAGTTTTGGGTGGTACTACAAATTTGGATATCGATCCAATACAAAGTAGCTAAAAAATCACATTTGGTCATATTTAAAGTCCTCATGTGTCCAAGGACACATTTCTAAAGTTTATAAACAATGAAACAATTACAAAAGATTCTGATTAAAATGCTGTTAAATGAGAGTTAAATTATGTGAAAGCTGTGCAGCAGTAAAGAATGAATAGTCATTAGAAGAACCGTATATACAATATCATATGACCTGAGCTCAGTCCAAAGCCAACGTACATTAAATCACTGCTTGAAATTGGACACCAGATCACATTCATTAAGTGACGGCCGACTTGCACAAATAGATCCTATCTTCATGTATACAGGTAGCAGAAGTTTGAATGAAGAAAACAGACAGCTCTCTTGGACAGGTCTTTCTAAATGATGTGACCAAAGATGATAGCCAGAAAGAAATGAAAAAACTGCAGCCCATCTGTAAAAGCACTCTCAAGACAGTAACATGACTCGAGTAAAGTCCCCAATTAGGATAAAATATCAATAGCGGCTACAGCGGTAGTGACCTCATGCTGTCTTTTTGACAGAAGACGCACGGGCACTAACAAATGCAGCAATGTGCCTTGTCCTATTAACTTGAAATGTCATGCTGATATTGGTAAAATAGGTACTTGAAATATTTTTCTTTTCAAAAAGTGTTTAAGTACAAATATGCAATAAAAACTTTTGTTCGTAACAAACCTATGACCTACTATTAAAGGTGATGCGGCAGAAATTAAGAGTCTATATTTGAATGAGTGGATGTGACCAATAAAAGGCAAATATACATTCAGTTGTGATTAGGGATGTCCCGATCCAGGTTTTTGCACTTCCAATCCGATACCGATAATGTTTTTGCACTTCCGATCCGATACCGATACTGACCGATACCGATACTGACCGATACTGGCCTATCCGAGCATGTATTAAAGTTTAAAGTTGTTTAGCCTACTTAGTTGTCAGAATCATGTTGAAAAGGGTTTTAGTACTCTTGATAACAACTAGCCAGCTGAATTAGGGGAGTTTGAATAATACACAATGGTTGGTAACAAGAAACTGACCTGTTTATTCAAGGATAAACACAAAATAGACAATTATACATGACAAACAGAAATGGCATCATTGAACTACGGCTGGCCGATATGGCCTTTTTTTAATATTGCGATATTTTAAGGCCATATTGCGATACACGATATATATCGCGATATTTTGCCTTAGCCTTGAATGAACACTTGATGCATATAATCACAGCAGTATGATGATTATATGTGTCTACATTAAAACATTCTTCTTCATACTGCATTAATATATGCTACTTTTAAACTTTCATGCAGAGAGGGAAATGACAACTAAAAAAAAATCACTATTTTTTTCATACAGTGTTGATGTGGAAATGTTTGCCTCTGCATTTTGATGGTGTGGGCGTGTGGCACCGAATGGAGATAAGCGTCTCGACAGACGTTACAATATTTGAACAATGATGACGAAAACTGTTTTCTCTGTCGTGTCCGTGTGTCGAAAATTGTTATGCGCTTATTTTTTTATTTGATTTTGTGCGTGGCATAGATTTGCCGTGGGCAGAGGACGCTTGAGCAGGCGCGCACCTTAGCGGCTGCGCGAGCATCACAGCTAACGTTAGCCATGCTGCTACCTTGCTCTCTGCTGGGAGAGGGCGTATACGTATGTGACGTATGACGTGACAGTATGTGACGTGTGTAAGAAGGTGCGCTCGCTGTCTGTAAGAGGGAGACACAGGAAAGAGTGAGAAGAGCCTGTCGTGTAATGCTAGCAGCTAAAAGCAACTGCGTGAGAATCCACAGACCTGTGGATGTGAAGGTGTGCTGGAAAATGCAGAACGGAAATTAGGGAGCAGCAGAAAAGTGGAATGTATTATTTAAATCGGTGCGTTGGAAAACACGAACCGCAGTTTTTTTAAAACTGGATCTGGATCGGCATTTTCCCATGCCTTGCCGATACGCATTTTTTTGCAAATATCGGCGGCCGATCCGATCCAAATATCGGATCGGGACATCCCTAGTTGTGATGCATAACAGTACAATTCAAGGTCTACAAAAAGGCAAAGTGCTTGGACCATGGAAGGGCAAACTACGGCCCACGGGCCACATCCAGCCCATTGGTCTTTATAATTTGGCTTGCCAAATATTAGAATAAAAATGCCACAACAAAAGTGATATTAGACTTCGACGCACTGGCAAACAAGGGTGATCAACAACACTGCTCCCACTGAATCAGAATGTAAGTGTAAACACTAATACCATTTTTGTGTTTCGTTGAGGTTTTGGTATGATATTGTTGAAAATAGATGTATAGCTCATAAATCTTTCCAAACGGTGCCTGTCACACGGCAGTAAAACGTTTGATCAAACAAAACAGAAGTCATCATCATGGATCCACCAACTACGAAAGCTAGCTTTCCAATTAGCTAAACAGACTCAATAAGTCCCCGATGACATTTTGGTGAATGTACAAAAGTGGAACGATACAAAAACAATGCCATTGTAAGTTGATAATACTAACAGAGACACTAGTAAACGTGTAAACATAGTAGCTAATGCTAACAACGCTAGCTTCATCACATTACCATAGCACGTACAAATATGCATAAAAACACTCTTACACACATCACACATGAAACGGTTTAGTAAGTAATTTTTTTTAGTTATACTGTAAAACTTACAAACTTGTCTTGGAGTAATAAAGAATCCGTGAGTTCACGCTATGGACGGCTAGAAGACTGAACGGCAAGTGTACATCCAGTGGGTTCGTAGCTCAGTCTAAATAAAAGGGCAATGTAGCAAATGCAGCACCTGCAGTGAGCAAACTAGTCCAAAGATGGTGCCATAGCACAAAGAAAAACACTTATTCAGTGTGTTTATTTTATTTTTTTAACTATTTACATTACAGCTAGCCGTCAGCGAAGAAAAATCAATAGATTAGCCACACTGTTTTATAAACCACAGGGTTTAAAGCCTAGGAAAATGTAGCGTTTTATAGTTCGGAATTAACAGTACATTTGCACTATCCCCTCCCAGTATTGTGGCCATTCACACGATCAGTATATATTTTGCATGTAAATGAAAAATGGATTGCGTGCCTTATTCTGCTATAATTAACAGATGCAATCCACTTTGTGCACATTTAATAGATCAGCACCCCCCACTACTGTTGCGTTTTGGACCAGTTGTTCCTCCCAGGGAATTCAAGTCACAAGTCGCTCCCAAGCTCTTTACGACACTTAAAGCTGAGTTGAAAAACCACCAGAGACAGAATAGGTATTTTGTAATATATTTGCAAAGCTTTGCATATATACATTGACACCAGTCCAGCATAGAACATTCAATCGCCCCGCTAAGATGGTCTACCCTCCCGACAAAACCCTCTCCCCTCTTAAGTCTCTTTAGTCAAAACACATGCACATTATCTCTCTTTCTTACATTCCAAAGCTTCAAGGTTAACACACACAGTTTACTTGCAGACAAACAGAAAGAGAACAAATGGAAAAACACGAGCGGTTTTCAAATATGACTATGAATTAAAAGAAGTAACACTTAAATTCGGATATATTTAAATATCTGCCTCTGACACTACCCAAAAAGGGACAAGCGATAGAAAATGGATGGATGGAGCTTTGCGTGTGCTATCAGGGTTTGCATGTGTTTTAGTACACGCAAACCTTTAGTAAACCAGGCCCATAGGATTGAATAGGAGTACGGCCAGAGTGACGTGGCTCCACTACCCTGGTTCTTCTCACTTTTGGCCATCACTACCAGTGAGGCTTGCTGGCTATCATGATTCATATTTCATCATTAATGAAGTGACTTCTCTTTTGACTTGTTTTTATTGTGTGTATGCATGTCAAGTTGGTGAACTGTCTATGTTTTTGACTTAATGGACTACAGCTCAAATAGGCTCCAGCCCAACACTACCCAAGAGGGATACGATGTAGAAAATTGATGGATGGATGATTTTCACCTTTATTAAATATTTTAGAATAGGAGGAAGTTTTTTAAAGCACAACAGGACAACAAGGAGCATAATGAAAATTATAATTATTATAATAACAAAGACAATAATTGTAAAGAAAAACAGCATGATTGCTTAAAAAACATAAGCGCATGACATAATGAACATAATGTGTGCAAAATCTGAATTCTAAGCAACAAAATCAAGATTCATATTTGTTGCACAATCGTGCAGCCCTAATGTTGTATCTACACTGAATTATTAAGACACATAGCAAAAACCATCTCGTAACCTTGCGTAACAAAACATGCTGTATTGGCCTAAACGTGCTCTTAGAGTCAGCGCTCTGTTGACTCCGCTGAATTGCTTGCCTAGGGCGTCAGTGCCTGGACACATATAATTAGAAAAGGTCACTGTGCCTCCTGTCTTGTCAACAAAATCACTTCAAGATGACAAATTCTGGCTCAGGCAGGGCCAGATCTCCCTCAGATACCCTTGCCAATCAAGGCCCAGCAGGGTAGGGCTGTCTGAGTAGCCTTAGGTGATTTCTAATTATGTATTTTACATGCCATGATAAATATTAGGATGCATACCAATGAGCCATACATTTGGAAGTAGGTGTATCCTCTTCAAGGTTGAAGTAACACTCTAATGTGCCTTGTTAAAACTGTGTACATGTATATACATTTAGTATCTCAACAAAAGTCTCTATGCATTTCAAACAAGCACTGATACCTTGCAGTTGAAACTGTCAATTAAAATCAATTGACCTTGAGAACATTTCAGACTTGTTGTCTCACAACCAAGTGCAGCCTTACTCTCTCGTCCACTGGATGATTAAGTGCTAAAGGCTTTCACATCGCTCCCTGGTGGCCTTACTAAGGAACTATTAATCTACGGCTCTCCATATTGCATTCAGATCCGTTTTCCACCGTCCGCCACGTGGCCTGAAGTAAAGGCCAGAAGAGCACCCAGAGGAGTGCACACGCTGTTATGATGTGCTGCTCAGAGACACCTCTGGGTTTCTAAGCACTTCTCCAGACAGTGACTGATGGCCAATTAACCATTTTGAGAAGACTATTGATCACTTGGAGAGGAAGAATATCAAGAACATCTAACTCTCCACTATTGTCACTGTACCAGCATCTACCAAGCACCTACAAACACACACACACATCATGTGTACTATAAAATGGGTGAGCTTGTTACAAATCTAACACTAAAGCTATAAAAACAGAGTATGGGCTCTGGAAAGTGCCTCTGGCAGAAAACATATGAGTTCAACCAAAGCCACACAGTGTGGAATATCTTTGAAGTGACAGAAAACACCTCAGCAACAAGGGAATTGAATGGGAAGTCCAATGGAATACTTCTGAAATAATCTAGTATTGAACAATTTGATCTGTAACAAACAGAGAGCTATATAGCAGTTCAAAAACCTACTGTAGACATTTTACTGCAATGTGACTAGGGTTGGGCAATAAAACGATAATATATATATCCCGATAGAAACATAATCGATATCAATCAAAAAATTGTTGAAACCAGAAGTTACGAAGCAAGGTTGGTTGCATGAACAAAGGCACTCGCTCCCTGGTAACCGCTGTTGCAGAGAGCGTTTGACATCTCAACTGTATGGCAGTTTTTGTTTTTTTTGGTGACTTGTCCAGGGTGTACAGTGCCTTCCGCCCATGTGCAGCTGGGATAAACTCCAGCACCCCCCGCGAACCCATAAGGGACAAGCGGTAAAAAATGGATGGATGGATGTTTGTTTATTTTTTAAACGGACTGTAGTCCGACCAATGTGGTCTGTAAATTATGCAAGGTACTTGTTCCCACCAAGACCGGTAATACCTCACCGCCTCAGCCACGCTCACCTTTGAGCACAGCCCTAACTTCCTGCCACTAAAAATGCAGAAAATAGTTATCAGGTTTCTCTCTGTTTACATGTTCACACTTTAAACTAGTTTGTTACATTTTGTCGAGCATTTCCTACATGTTTCTTATTTTTACACCTTAATTTTAGGGGGTTATTGTTATAGTTCAAAGTGATTTCCTTTCGGGACGGCGTGGTTCGGTTGGTAGACACGGCTGTGCCAGTAACTTGAGGGTTCCAGGTTCGATCCCGCTTCCGCCATCCTAGTCACTGCCGTTGTGTCCTTGGGCTTTACTTTATTTGCTCCCAATGCCACCCACACTGGTTTAAAAGTAGCTTAAAGATGTAAATAATGGGCTTCACTATGTAAAGTGTGTATAGTCTCTAGAGAAAAGTGCTATATGAATATAATTCGCTGCATTTCACTTCACTTTTTGCCTTGATACCTGAGGGGACTATCAGAGGAAGGTAACATTTTAAATAAAAATGTTTAGATTTGATATATTATTTCTCTTGGTCCTTATTTTCGGTATGTCATAAAAAAATGGCAATAAGTGATCAACCGATAAAAAACACGGATATCAAGATACAGTTTTCAGCTATATTACCCAGCCCTTAATGTGACATTATCACTCCTGAAATATTGCATTACATTCTTCCTCTATTACATTAAGCATGCATTGTGCACTTTTCACCAAGGAATATGCTACTCCTCTATTGTATTTCATTTAGCTTTTCACCTTTTTTACATGACATTAATACATTCATTTACTTTATGGACATGTATGTATTAAAAAAGCTTGTTAAAAATAAGTGTACCAAATTGATGATAGTAAACCGTCTTATAGCCCTTTACTCAAGAAAGTAAAGATGGACGCACAACATTTTTAATGAAAACCCTGCTTTACATGAAAATGAAGATCAGATTAATAAATGTGATTATGAACTCATTTAAATGCATTTTATATTTGTCATTTGTTGACATCACAATGCATTATTTTCACCATTGAGACTGAAAAATAAGTAACTTTGTGGCCAAAGAAAGTTGCAAGTGCAAACACTTTGATAAAAGTGAGAAGCCCTACTGAATTAAAGAAAGAACTCATTGCTAAGTACAAAAGTGGCATTCCTGTGGCTCTCCCTTCCTCTCCTCCCTCTACACCAGTGGTTTTTAACCTGGGTTCGATCGAACCCTCGGGGTTCGGTGGTTCGGCCTCATTGGTTCGGCGGATGTCAAAACACACCCGACTCATCGTGTAAATACAAACTTTTCCCTATCGGCGTATTACGGATACGGCAACAGCTGACTGGTTTGCAGGTGTGTAATTTGTTGTGAGTTTACGCACTGTGTTGGTTTTGTTCTTTGAACAAGGTGATGTTCATGCACGGTTCATTTTGTGCACCAGTAAAAAAACATGGTAACACTTTATATGGGGAACATATTCACCATTAATTAGTTGCTTATTAACATGCAAATTAGTAACATATTGGCTCTTAACTAGTCATTATCAAGTACTTATTAATGCCTTATTCGGCATGGCCTTATTATAACCCTAACCCTGACCCTAACCAAATAACTCTAAATAAGTCTTTATTACTTAGAATATGTTCCCCTCGTGTCCAAATAACTCTAAATTAAGTCTTTGTTACTGAGAATATGCTCCCCTAGTGTCCAAATAACTGTAAATTAAGTCTTTGTTACTTAGAATATGTTCCCCATACTAAAGTGTTACCAAAAACATAACTTTGTCTTGAATTTGAAAAAAAACAAAATTTTTCACTAAAGAAGGGTTCGGTTAATGCGCATATGAAACTGGTGGGGTTCGGTACCTCCAACAAGGTTAAGAACCACTGCTCTACACTCATCATAGTCTTTACCAACAAGGTAAAATTGATATTAAATGTATCATTTAATTTATCCTTTATATGTATTTCATATTCGTTTGTGTTTTGTTGTGGTATCTGTAATGGATTAATTGGATTCTCATTATTTCTCAGAGGAAAAAAATGCTTCAGTTTTTGTTCAGTCTTTGTCTGATCTGTTGGAACAAATTGGAAACTGTGGTAACGCTGCACTATGAATATATGGACGTATGTGTCCTTTTTGCAGTTTGTACAAGAGCATAACCTTCAGTTGGACTACAGCTCTGAAAATGTTTCTTCAGAATCGCATCAAAATGAACAAGATCAGAAATGTCATGAAGTCAGAGTTACACTGCTGGCCTTTTGGATTTAGTGTAAAAGGGACACATGCCATTCACTTTATTACTAGCACCCAATGAGGTATGTGGTAATCGTATTCCACATCAGGGGTTAGAGGTCAATGTTATGCTAGTCAGATAGAAACACACACACACACATTGATGATGTACCGCATTCCAGGAGGAGAACAGCCAAACTTCATTCCCTAAGCGCTTCTCACATGGACCTGAATCACAGAAATGGGGTAATTGAAACAAAAGGGCAGAGTTTGACAGAGATGTAGTGCCTTTGCAAAGCCTCTGCATAGACTGCAGAAAATAACACCTTCCCCTCTGCAAGGTTCATCCTCCAAGTGTCCTCAGTAATGTCTGTGTCCTTTTTAAACTCCTCAAATGTTGCCATTTGCACATGATAAGCAAAGGGACGTAGCTCGGTGAACGATAAGCTGACTGGGTATTTGTCACCAAATGGAGCGTGTTTCTCTATTGTTTTAACCTGACCTGTGATGACATACACGGTTTACTTCTTATCAATGAGTGCTGGACTATCATCCCAACCTACATTAATCACTAACTCTGCACACAAAAAGTTACATTGTTGTCAAAAAACATGTATATAAGGATGTCGTCTTCAAATAAAATGGAGTTGAATAAGGAAATGATACCGATTTGATCTTCTTGGGTGAGTAGGATAGTATACCGTGCACCGGTAGTTTTTGGCATTGGTTCCTAATTGGGTCGTCCAAGAAGAAAAGCTTTTTTTTGACACTGAATTCATATAAATACATTTTTCGTGTTTAAATTTTATAAACTGAATTTTTTTTACATCAAATTATGCTGTCAATTTCATTGAAAACAAATGTGTTAGCAAAGTTAGTGTGTTTAAAAATTCAGTGTTTTAAAATTTAGTATATAAAAAAATCATTCATCCATCCATTTCTTACCAGTAGTCCCGCTAATTCAGTGTATAAAAATTCAGTGTTTAAAAATGTGTTGCTTCAAAAAGCAAGACTCACTTCCGGTAAATTAAGATGAAGAAAACAATCCTGTCACAGAACCAGTCAATGAGGTGTCAAGTTTGAAGTCACTTGACAAAGATCTTGCAAAACAGCATAAAAAAAGGAAGTTACCTGGGTTACGTCGGCATAATACAACATAATTAACATTTCACTGCGATCCACTGAATATTTTCAAACTACAGAAATTATTCTAATGGCTAGAATCTGCACTTTTTAATGACATACGAAGGTCTCCTTCATGCAGACCGGGCACGAACAGAGTGGGCGGGGCTTGTTTACAGAGCAAAAAAGCCTGAGTGTCAGACAGAAGCAGATTTCTACAACAAAGTTCTGCAGAACTGTGATATTATATCGAGTATGTAGATGTTTTTACCCATGGCGTTTATGTTTCGCCATGTATGTTGCATCTTTGTTGGTCTTGCTCGATTATAAAAGATGTCAATCAAGGAGGTGGTCGAGGAACTTGGAAAGTAGAGGAGCAATATTCATATATTCTCAATATTCATTGTTTTATTGTTCATACATAATATTGTAAATCCCACATTCTGTATTTGCATGTACTTTGAGTGTCTTATTCAGTAAAAAACAAACTAGTTTTAAATGACAGAATGTACATAAACATACACAATGTGGGATTTACAATAAGTATGAACAAAAAACACACAATATTGAGAATATATGAGTGTTGTTCTTCTCCTTCCTAGACCATCCACTTGATTGAAATCTTTTATAATCGAGCAACAACAAAGAAGATGCAACAAACAAGGCAAAACAAACACCAAAGGTAAAAAAAAAACCATCCACACACTCGATAAATCACTGTTCTACAGAACTTTGTTGTAGAAATCTGCCTCCGTCTGACACTCGCTATCAGGCTTTTTGCTGTGTAAACAAGCCCCGCCCACTCAGTTCATGCCCGGTCTGCATGAAGCAGAGCTTCGTATGTCACTCAAAAGTGCAGATTCTAACCATTGGAATATTTCTATAGTTCGAAAATATCCAGTCGGCCACACTGAAATGTTAATTATGTTGGATAATGCCAGGGTAGTCTAGTTAACTGTCTTTTTTTATGATATTTTGCAAGACCTGTGTCTTGTGACTTTAAACTTGACACCTCATTGGCTGGTTCTGAGATAGGATCGATTGCTTCAGTTTTAATTTACCGGAAGCGAGTCTTGCTTCTTGAAGCAGCTAATTTTTCGGCACTGAATTTTTCTTACACTGATTTGTTTTACTTTGAATTTTAAAACACTGAATTTTAAATCACTTAGTTTTGCTGACAAATTTTTTTTCAATGAAATTGTCAGCATAATTTGATGTATAACAATTCAGTTTACAAAATTCAATCACAAACAAATCATTTACATAAATTGAGTGTCCAAAATTTTTTTTGTAATAAAGACACAAATTAACCTCCATACTGCTGTTACACATAAAAAGACATGGAGATGATAATAAGCTTGGAATGATCACAAATAAGAAAGCAACGCCACACTGAAGTTTGTAACAACAATACTTGGTCCCAGTCCCTTAAAGTCAAGCTCGCTAATAAAAGTTAGTGTCAGTTTGAAGTGAACACCACTTTACTCATGACCGCCGCGACTGTGATTTGGTCAACCGTGCTCTAAGTGATTCAGTAATCCACAAGCTAATATTAATCCATTAAAACCAAGTCCATCCATCCATTTTCTACGGCGTGGCCCTTTCGGGGTCACAGGTAAACAAAGTGAAAAATGTAATAATTAAAAAAATAAATAAATACATTTAAGAAATAATCATTGGGTATTTTATTTATAGACTACAGAAACATATACACTGGTAACTATCAACAATGGCCTCTGGTCCGTCACTCAAACACGTCCCTGTGCAACATGAACACAAATAACTCCTACTGTTACAACATTCACATCCACCTAACATGCTAATTGACTGTATTGACTATTATGTATTTAATATGATGTATCATGTAAAAAGTCTGTCCTTTCATAATATTTTATATTAGTATATATTGTTGTCGGATGTGTGTTGTATTGACTGTTTATTTTTTTAAACCATTTATTGTGGGCCATGTACAGTAGGCTATATGAACCAAAACAACCTGCTGCTCAAAATAAATGGCCCCTTGAGTTATTAGTAAAGTAGTTTGAATTGAATGATGACATAACTGCATTGCACACAGTTGACTTCTTTATTAAGTTAAAGTACCAACGATTGTCACACACACACACTAGGTGTGGCGAAATGATTCTCTGCATTTGACCCATCACCCTTGATGACCCCCTGGGAGGAGAGGGGAGCAGTGGGCAGGAGAGGTGGCCTCGCCCGGGAATTATTTTGGTGATTTAACCCCCAATTCCAACCCTTGATGCTGAGTGCCTAGCAGGGAGGTAATGGGTCCCATTTTTATAGTCTTTGGTATGACTCGGCCGGGGTTTGAACTCACAACCTACCGATCTCAGGGTGGACACTCTAACTACTAGGTCAGAATGACTTAAACAGCAGGTGTTGATAAAATACTTTCCTGCTGTGAGATGTTACATGATGTTGCTGGTGTACAACCTCTTGTGCTAGGCTTTACTGACGCTCAATGATGCGACACAACAAACTTTTCAAAAGTATATGGCAGCTTCGATGCAGTCTTCTCAACTCCCGAGTGATGCAATGCTTTGTCACCGACTGCATTTGGCTATTGGTGAGTGACTACAGCTTTATTTACACATACACCAATTTGCTTGAGAACATATATCTCTCCTTGTAGCAACTTTATCACTAATCTAACCTGTTTATGTTGTTCAGTTCTGTTTGTGACTTAGCACAGCAGCTAGCGAAAGTTCCTCTCTGCTGTTTGCTCGGTGTGTCAAATGTTTAGCTACTCTTTAACCCGTTCGGACTGACCTAGTCTAGTAGTTTCAAACTGAACAGCCAGCAGCTTTCACTGCATTGAGCTAATAGAAGCTCCATCTATCCCCACATATAAGCACGAGGCTATAAACCTAACGTGAATAAACAAAATTAACAAAAATTGCTATGACCTAGTAAAGGCTAACTAATTACTTTATAAGAATAAGTAACATGTTACGTTATGTTATGTCCGATAATATCGGGCTGCCGATATTATCGGCCGATAAATGCTTTAAAATGTAATATCGGAAATTATCGGTATCTGTTTCAAAATTATCGGTATCTGTTTCAAAAAGTAAAATGTATGACTTTTTAAAACGCCGCTGTGTACACGGATGTAGGGAGAAGTACAGAGCGTCAATAAAACTTAAAGGCACTGCCTTTGCGTGCCGGTCCAGTCACATAATATCTACGGCTTTTCACACACACAAGCGAATGCAATGTATACTTGGTCAACAGCCATACAGGTCACACTGAGAGTGGCCGTATAAACAACTTTAACACTGTTACAAATTTGCGCCACGCTGTGAATTCACACCAAACAAGAATGACAAACACATTTCGGGAGAACATCTGCACCGTAACACAACAGAACAAATACCCAGAAGTCCTTGCAGCACTAACTCTTCCGGGACGCTACAATATACACCCCCGCAACCCCCTTCAACCTCCTCATGTCCTAAATTCCAAGCTGCTGTTTTGAGGCATGTTAAAAAAAAGAATGCAATTTGTGACTTCAATAATAAATATGGCAGTGCCACGTTGGCATTTTTTTCCATAACTTGAGTGGATTTATTTTGGAAAACCTTGTTACATTGTTTAACGCATCCAGCGGGGCATCACAACAAAATTAGGCATAATAATGTGTTAATTCCACGACTGTATATATCGGTATCGGTTGATATCGGAATCGGTAATTAAGAGTTGGGCAATATCGGAATATCGGATATCAACAAAAAAGCCATTATCGGACATCTCTAATTAGAATTAATACTCCCAACACTGTTATCTAGCCATTAAACTCTTAGGCAACCTTAAGCTCTTTGCACATTTTGTTTAAGATACCGGTATATGTCGTATATCGCCATTCAGCCTAAACATACCGTGATATCAGTTTTGGTCCATATTGTCCAGCCCTAAAAGTACAGATGAAAACCGGTATTGAGAAATATCGATATTAGTATCAATAAAATCCTAACGATATACATTCCCTATTTTCGAGCAAAATCTGCTTTCCTTTTACTTCAATATTGATGCATTCTAATGATATAAAGTGCTTGAAAAATCAAGCATTTGTGCAATAATATAAAAAATAGACAGAGTAATTTAAAACCTCTGAAATATCCTGCATTGTTGTGTACTAATTGAGTCGATTCTGGCAGTTGAGAGGATAAATACTCCCTGCTCCAGTGCACCAGTCTTTTGGATGCATCTATCCTTTTAATTCATTTCCAATGACTAGAGGGCAAACAAAATCATTTGCTGGTGAATTATAACTTGTAAAGACTATCCCCACACACGCATTACATTTCCATCATTTGCCATGCATCAAGCATTGGGAGGAAACCAAGTCAGTTTAAAATTCCATTGACCAGGAGGCTATTCCCCCCCCAATAAATTATGTTAATTTCAGTTTTGCTTCTCCTTATCACGTTCTTTAGTTAGTCAATGAGGAGAGACAAACCGTCAGCAAGAAAGACAACACTGGGATGAATTACATTAGAACAATAAGAGCCGTCTGGCAAATTAAACCCTTGCATTAGGAAGCGGTGGGCACCAGAAACTTACAGGATTATGCAATAGATTCCTGCCTGGTGTCACTGAATGGCCATGTGCTTGCATCATCACAAAATAAACACCTTGTGGAAATTGCTCACACAAGTAGGATGGTGGCTGTGTCCAATTCCCATGCTCCCTCCCTGAACTAGACAACAATTGCTTGGCAACACACTCAAGGGAAAAAAGGGGAGGGAGCGGGGGCTAACAATGCTATATCCAGGATTTATCAGCTCGGATTCCATCATTTTTCGTTTTTTTTTTCGATCATAACCAAGGCCTAACGGCGGAAAAGTTGAGGTGACTACACTGAGCAATAGATGACATCTGCCTATTACCTGACACCTGACATGTTAGCTACTTTTTGTTTATAATGTCTATTTTCTATTTCCTGCTGGATCTATTCTCTATTTTATGCTGCTGCTGTCACATATACTGTATATACTGTAATATTGTACATGGTCATTTGTATATATTGTATATATGTTAGACATAATATAATATATCTGTATATATATTATTCTGTACACATGTATATATGTTAGATTTTTTATCGCTATATTAGTCTATTTATACCTGCATTGTCCTTTCCAACCTTACACTTTCCATCATTGAAACTGAGCTACTGTGTTGAACAATTTCCCTTGTGGATCATTAAAGTTTGTCTAAGTCTAAGTCTAAGACTCGCAAAAGGATCTTAGGACTGCACAAACAACACAAAGCTATCCACCAAGCATGTATTCAAAGCTGTGTGGAAACACCATCCAACACACACTTTACATACTGAAGAGATCAAAACGCAGGCAAAGCAGTACAGTACTTTGTTCCTGGGGCTCAAAGTGTACCCACTCACAACACGGCAAAAGCAAAAGTGCTTGGCAAGCTAAAACCAAGACTGACAGGCCTACCTTTATTAATGACAGAGTTATTTTCTTCGGCAGAAGAAAAAAGACAAGACGGCTTTTGATACAGGCGAACGCAGAGTCAGCAGCCTTGTCTCTCAGAGGGTTGTTTGACTGATCTTAGTGGAGACTGTCCGTCCTGATGTAGGAAAAATTGGCTACTGTATTACCTGCAATCCATTTCTGGCACTTGCCCGTCCTATAAAAGGGAATCCTGATGGGAGTAAGCATGCCTACATTGACCTGATACGTGACAGAGATTGACAGAGAGGTAAGGGAGTGTGTGCCTAGAAAGCTGATACGGGAGACGAAGAGGATAAAACTGATCCAACATGCCCTGTTCACCTCAACACTGAACACATGGGAGCGTACCACAGCATGGAAGGGAAGGAAAAACACCCTGGATGCACTGCCAGTCGATCAGTAATGAAAGTCAAACAGTACTGCCCCTGCGGGGATTTTCAGACTCAACCTGACCTAAACCTTCACATATCCACAAGAAAATGAGACTGATTGCACAGGATCCCGCCACCTATATAAAAGACTTTAATCATATGCATACTGATAGAGGCACTGCTACTTAAATTGGTGGATGTAGTCCCTGGGGATCGACTGTTTATTTATCCTTAATATATTCATAATTAAACCCTAATTGATGCAAGAGAAAAGCCCGCTTAATTCATCATCATCATCCCCGTGCCCTGCAGCAAGACAATTACACAACTTTAACATCTTTGTCTTCCGTCTAAAAGCGAGGTTAACAAGTTTTGAGCAAGCCAAAAAATGCAAATGGTGTGTGAAATGCCCTCGTTTCCGCACGAACAGTGTGAGGAGAATTGTAAAAACGAGGACGATTAGCCGAATTGACATTGGCAAAGTTACTGTAATCTTGTGTGCTGTACCACAATAGGCGTATCCGTCGCATCCGTCTGAACTATTGTATAATACTTGTGCACATTAAGGCACATTTGCATGCAACCGAGAGTCCACGCCGTAAAATGTTATTCATCAACGCAAGTAGATTGTCTCCCAACTCCGTAAAGCTGTCAGCATCCTGCAAATGCAGCAGGATGAGAGTTCTGCTTCGGATGCGGGGAGGGAAGAGAGAAGGGAACCAGCCTCAGAATGTACGTGTCCCACCATATCAGCCAGCTGGGGCTGTGCATCGACTGGGGCTGACGCCTGTTTATGGTGACAGTAAAAAGGAGCGCAGTGTCACTGTGCATTGTCATTCATTATTACAAGAACCCATCTGGTCAAGCACCATAGTGCAGGTTCCTCACATTTCCAGCCATGCAGGTGCATCTAACTTCCTGTAGAGTGGGGAAGGACAATGCGGCTTTATTAGAACAGATCAAACACAAAATGTCAAGGTTTAGCGGCCAATTGATGGCTCTCAGGAACGCATGAACGACGTCCGTAAGTTGGTGGAAGGTTGTCAAACAAACATACACGTAGCAGCTGGCATATGACGAGAAACATAAATAAATAAATTAATAAATATATAAATAAATAAATAAAAGCGAGTTACTTACCGGTGCAGGTGACGCCGGTGAAGCTGAGCCAAAGCACCAGAAGGGTCTCGCCGAGTCGACGGCGGACAAAGGGAACCACAAGTAACGGCATATTCGTCTTTTTTTTTTTCAATTTAAATCAAGTTTAAAGGAGGATAGAAGAAACGGTCAGCTTCTAAGTTCCGGAGTGTGTGGAGAGAAGCACTTAAAGACGACGTCAAAGTGTGCTCCTTCAGCACATGTCCCCACGCCGCTCGGCATCCATCCTGGCTGCTCACAACAACGACTCACAGGTGTGGTACAGCCGGTGGTGCCTTCCCGCACCCGCGGAAACCAGAGTTGTGTTGCCCCCCACCCCTTTAAAAAAAATTAAAAAAAACGATGCTGTTATTCCTCACAAGAAAGACACATAACAGCCGCGAACTCCACCTCCGGCGAGCCGAGGGACGCACTTTTTCTCGTCGGGCGTAGATGAGAGCACTGTGGGCCGAGATGCGGAGGAGAGAGAAAAAAAAATGGTAATAATTGCGCTGAGCGAGGGGAACATCTGCTTGCGCAGCAATGCTGGAGTGCTGAGAGTCGGGGAGAAGGTAAGACTTGTGAAGGCTGGGAGGAGCCGCAAAACCAGGAGCGGATCGCAAGTAAAAGGTGGCCGGGGGAGTGTCCAAAGCACGCCTGTTCAATCTGGGAGCAGGGGCGCTGCTAGGGATTTGGGGCCCCATGAAAAGAATCTTTACAGGGCCCCCTACACAGTGTCATTATTTTTTCTGTATTATAATTTCATCATCATTAGGGGCCTCTCTGGGCCCCCCTCCATCATGGGCCCCTAGAATCCGTCTCCTTTACCCCGCCTTTTCGGCGCCCCTGTCTGGGAGCATAGGCGCCGATCTACATTTCCTCGGTGCGTGTGTATTAGTTTTGTCCCGATACCAAAATTTTGGTACGGGTACCAAAATTATTTCGGTACTTTTCGGTACATTTCTAAATAAAGGGCACCGCAAAAAATGCCATTATTGACTTTATTTTAACAAAAAAAAAATCTTACGGTACATTAAACATGTTTCTTGTTGCAATTTTGTCCTTAAATAAAATAGTGAACATACAAGACAACTTCAATCTATCAATCAATCATCCATCCATACATCCATCCAGGACCGGCCCGTGGCATAGGCCGTATAGGCAAATGCTAAGGGCGCCGTCCATCAGGGGGCGCCACGCCAGTGCCACAAATGTTGGAGAAAGAAAAAAAAAAGTTGGTACTATTATTTCTAAATACAAAAAATAATCCCACGTTAATTAAAATGCAAAGTAAAGCCTATATAATAGAAATATTATTTGTTACAACATTACAACCCCCCCCCCCCCCTTCGCCCGGTGCGCCCCCTCCCTTCCCGTATCAAGACTCTTTTTGGACGTCACCACATCAAAAAATCAACACAAGATGTCAAAACGGCCAAAACTGTCAGGTGCCCAGGGAAGAAAAAAGAGAAAAGAAGAGGAGGAGAAACGAGAAAAAGACAGAGGTAGCAGGTAGGTAACGTTAGCCTACATGAAATTATTTGTCTGTTACAGAATGTGATAGTAACCTGGCTTTTTAGCATTAAGCTAATGTCACATGATTCGGCAATTGCTAATCAATAAATAGCTAGTTCTGTTTTAACGTCGGGTTAATATTGTGGAGGGGGCTAAATTGTTATGGAAAATAATAATGTAACGTTAGGTAATTACAGTACTCCCACCTTACATTCCTCAGGGACATTTGTATTAGATCTTTTAAGCAGCTGTTTTTTGTTTACATTGTTATTGCCTTCTGGTTAGCTAATGTTTGCCCTGCAGGTAATAGTCACTTTTCCACCCATTAGGTATAGTTGTAACCCTAGTTGTTAAAGTGCACATCATTAATGTTAATTAAGCAATATGTATGTAAAAAATATTGTATTTCATATATTAATTTTTTATTTTTTGCATTCATTTATTTATTCATATTTTTTTTAATCTTGTTAACTATTCTGATTGTTAATTTGCTTTCTTTAAGTAAAAAAAAGGTCAAAGACAAAGCTATTTGGTTTCTTGTGAGTATATACAGTTCACTGCCGATGTGGGGGGGGCGCCATCTAAAATCTTGCCTAGGGCGCCAGATTGGTTAGGGCCGGGCCTGCATCCATCCATCTTCTTCCGCTTGTCCGAGGTCGTGTCGCGGGGGCAGCAGCCTAAGCAGGGAAGCCCAGACTTCCCTCTCCCCAGCCACTTCGTCCAGCTCTTCCTGTGGGACCCAGAGGCGTTCCCAGGCCAGCCGGGAGACATAGTCTTCCCAACGTGTCCTGGGTCTTCCCCGCGGCCTCCTACCGGTCGGACGTGCCCTAAACACCTCCCTAGGGAGGCGTTCGGGTGGCATCCTGACCAGATGCCCGAACCACCTCATCTGGCTCCTCTCGATGTGGAGGAGCAGCGGCTTTACTTTGAGCTCCTCCCGGATGGCAGAGCTTCTCACCCTATCTCTAAGGGAGAGCCCCGCCACCCGGCGGAGGAAACTCATTTCGGCCGCTTGTACCCGTGATCTTGTCCTTTCGGTCATAACCCAAAGCTCATGACCATAGGTGAGGATGGGAACGTAGATCGACCGGTAAATTGAGAGCTTTGCCTTCCGGCTCATCTCCTTCTTCACCACAACGGAGCGATACAGCGTCCGCATTACTGAAGACGCCGCACTGATCCGCCTATCGATCTCACGATCCACTCTTCCCTCACTCGTGAACAAGACTCCGAGGTACTTGAACTCCTCCACTTGGGGCAAGATCTCCTCCCCAACCCGGAGATGGCACTCCCGGGCGATCAATCAATCAATCAATGTTTATTTATACAGCCCTAAATCACAAGTGTCTCAAAGGGCTGCACAAGCCACAACGACATGCTCGGTACAGAGCCCACATAAGGGCAAGGAAAAACTCACCCCAGTGGGACGTCGATGTGAATGACTATGAGAAACCTTGGAGAGGACCACATATGTGGGCAACCCCCCTCTAGGGGAGACCGAAAGCAATGGATGTCCAGTGGGTCTGACATAATATTGTGAAAGTCCAGTCCATGGTGGATCCAACATAACAGTAAGAGTCCAGTCCATAGTGGGGCCAGCAGGAAACCATCCCGAGCAGAGACGGGTCAGCAGCGCAGAGATGTTCCTGACCGATGCACAGGCGAGTGGTCCACCCATACTTGCCAACCTTGAGACTTCCGATTTTGGGAGGGGGGTGGGGGGCGTGGTCGGGGGGCGTAGTTAGGGGCGTGGTTAAGAGGGGAGGAGTATATTTACAGCTAGAATTAACCAAGTATATATAAGAAATACTTGACTTTCAGTGAATTCTTGCTATATATATATATATATATATATATAAAGCCGTATATACATATACGGCTTTATATATTTATTTTATTATATATACAAATATATATATATATATTTATTTTATTATATATATAAATATATATATATAATTAAAAAAAAATAATATATATATATATATATATATATAAATAAGAGAAATACTTGAATTTCAGTGTTCATTTATTTACACATATACACACACATAACACTCATCTACTCATTGTTGAGTTAAGGGTTGAATTGTCCATCCTTGTTCTATTCTCTGTCACTATTTTTCTAACCATGCTGAACACCCTCTCTGATGATGCATTCTGCTTCGTCTCCTTGTTGTGTGTGCAGTTGTGCACTGCACTCTCTAAAAGCCATAGATGTTATTGTCACATACTGTATGCATGTCCAGTAGATGGCAGTATTGTCCTGTTTAAGAGTGTCACAACATTGCTGTTTACGGCAGACAAACTGCTTTACGGTAGACGAAAACGTGACTGCTGCTGTTGTGTGTTGTTGCCGCGCTGGGAGGACGTTAATGAAACTGCCTAACAATAAACCCACATAAGAAACCAAGAACTCGCCCTCGATCATTCTACAGTTATAATGTGATTGGGCAGGCACGCTGTTTATATTGTGGGAAAGCGGACGTGAAAACAGGCTGTCGACACGTCACTCAGGTCTGCATGGAGCTGGAGGGGGCGTGGCCTCCAGCTCCGCCTGAATTTCGGGAGATTTTCGGGAGAAAATTTGTCCCGGGAGGTTTTCGGGAGAGGCGCTGAATTTCGGGAGTCTCCCGGAAAATACGGGAGGGTTGGCAAGTATGGGTCCACCCCGGGTCCTGACTCTGGACAGCCAGCACTTCATCCATGGCCACCGGACTTGTGTGTCTCCCCCTCCACCAGGGGGGGGGGGCAGAGGAGAAAAGAAAAGAAACGGCAGATCAACTGGTCTAAAAAAGGGGGTCTATTTAAAGGCCAGAGTATACAAATGAGTTTTAAGATGGGAATTAAATGCTTCTACTGAGGTAGCATCTCTAACTGTTACCGGGAGGGCATTCCATAGTACTGGAGCCCGAACAGAAAACGCTCTATAGCCCGCAGACTTTTTTGGGCTCTGGGAATCACTAATAAGCCGGAGTTCTTTGAAAGCAGATTTCTTGCCGGGACATATGGTACAATACAATCGGCAAGAAAGGCTAGAGCTAGACCGTGTAGTATTTTATACGTAAGTAGTAAAACCTTAAAGTCACATCTTAAGTGCACAGGAAGCCAATGCAGGTGAGCCAGTATAGGCCTAATATGATCAAACTTTCTTGTTCTTGTCAAAAGTCTAACTTGTCTTTTAGTAGTAAGTAAACAAACAAAGGCTCCTAATTTAGCTGCTGACATATGCAGCAACATATTGTGTCATTTATCATTCTATTATTTTGTCAACATTAAAGTTAAAGTAGTGAAGTGAATTATATTTATATAATTTCTCTAGTGACTCAAAGCACCTTTACATTGTGAAACCCAATATCTAAGTTACATTTTTAAACCAGTGTGGGTGGCACCGGGAGCAGGTACAGTGTCAAGGATGGCAGAAGCGGGGATCGAACCTGGAACCCTCAAGTTGCTGGCGACCGAGCTATACCGTCCCAAAGTACCAATGATTGTCACACACACACTAGGTGTGGTGAAATTTGTCCTCTGCATTTGACCCATCCCCTTGTTCCACCCCCTGGGAGGTGAGGGGAGCAGTGAGCAGCAGCTGTGGCCGCGCCCAGGAATAATTTCTGGTGATTTAACCCCCAATTCCAATCCTTGATGCTGAGTGCCAAACAGGGAGGTAATGGGTCCCATTTTTATAGTCTTTGGTATGACTCCGCCGGGGTTTGAACTCACAACCTACCGATCTCAGGGCGGGCACTCGAACCACTAGGCCACTGAGTAGGTTTATTATTTAGAACAAGTGGTAGAAAATGAATTATTAATCTACTTGTTCATTTCCTGTTAATATCCGGTTATTTTCTGTTTCAACATGTTTTATCTACACTTCTGTTCAAATGTAATAATCACTTATTCTTCTGTTGTTTGATACTTTACATTAGTTTTGGATGATGCCACAAACATATATTAACGTTGTTGCCCTACGGAACACTGACAAAGCTTAACCTATTGTTACTATAACAATCTACAAGGTTAATATAGTTGGCTTCTCTCTCTTCCTCTCCATTTATCTGCTTTCTTTTGTATTTCAAGTTATCATTACATATATATATTGTTGCATTTGAACAATGGTATTGTTATAAAGGTAAATAAAATAATAAATAAAGGTAATTATTGTTATTATTAATTATCAATAGTGCTATTTCTATCAGTATTTGTATTGTAGTGTAATAATGTTCATTGTGAATTCTGTATTATGATTTATTTCACTAACTGCTTCTTTGTTGTCACTTTTACCATCATATGTGTACATATCCTATTTGCTGATGTTGTTCTGTTGTTGTTGTTGTTATTGTTGTGTTTGCTGTTGTTGTTTTTGTCTCTCTGTCTTTTCCCCCTCTTGTCCCCACAACTTCCCCTTCTGTCTTCTTTTTTTTCTCTTTCTATCCCCTCCTGCTCCGGCCTGGCTGGACAAAATAATAATATAAATACATTTAATAAAGTCAAATACAAATAAGGCCACAAGAGAAGTATCCCACACTTCTCTTTTGTAAAGTAAATCTATACAGCCGATATGGGCATCTACATAAATAAATAAATAATTAATAAATGGGTTATACTTATATAGCGCTTTTCTACCTTCAAGGTACTCAAAGCGCTTTGACAGTATTTCCACATTTACCCATTCACACACACATTCAACATCAACAATGTGATTTGCCTGAGTAACTGGACAGGACAAAAAATAAAAAATAAATAAATAAAAAAAGTAGCAAATAATTGGATCCGTACAAGATCGACAAGTCTGAGTGGAGTAGAGACATCTTCCCCGATGTCCCATACCCCGGACTTTGTGAACTACCTAATTGTTCAACCTAGCTCATTTTATACTTCGAAAGACTTTCAAAATGATAAGAGTCTAGAAAGCTATGACGGCTTTGTTTGTGGATGGGTTCGTGATGTTTATGTTTATCTGTATACCGTATTTTTCGGAGTATAAGTCGCTCCGGAGTATAAGTCGCACCTGCCAAAAATGCTTAATAAAGAAGGAAAAAAACATATATAAGTTGCACTGGAGCCCGGCCAAACTATGGAAAAACTGCGACTTATAGTCCGAAAAATACGGAAAACTCTCATCAAGCCAGGCTTGAGTAATGGACTCTCAGGAATGATCCGAGCCAAGTTTGACACCCTGGATAATCACAGATAACCAATCTAATGTCATCTCAGCACACTGTGCCTGTAAGACAGGATTGGGAGAATGTTGTTCTCATGTCGCTTCACTTTTGTTTTATGTGGAGGATTCAGTCCGGATAAGAGAAGTGAGTACTATTTTTATCAAAACAACTACTATCTACCGTATTTTTCGGAGTATAAGTCGCACCGGAGTATAAGTCGCACCTGCCGAAAATGCATAATAAAGAAGGAAAAAAAAACATATATAAGTCTCACTGGAGCCCCGCCAAACTATGAAAAAAACTGCGACTTATAGTCCGAAAAATACGGTAAGTTGATCGACCAAGCACATCAAGTTAATGCAAAGTGAGGCTGTTATTTATTTTAGATTCATTTTTACTTACGGAATGTTCCTAATTACCTGAAATGATCCGAAGTCGTCAGCACATCACATCTTGGTTGATGCTCGCCTTTGCCGTTCTCTGTTTTTTTTTTAATTCATAATAAGTCCAACAAAATAACACATAATAATAATACATAACAATACAATTCCAATTCCAAACCAATCCCAGGCCAGCAGCTTGCCGAATAGCAATCAACAGAGCAATTGAGAAGACACACAAACATGACACAAAAAATCCAAATAAATCAAACAAAAATGAATGATATGAACAACAGTATCACTTTTAATAAGAATTCCAACATAACAGTGTTTAAAGGCCTACTGAAACCCACTACTACCGATCACGCAGTCTGATAGTTTATATATCAATGATGAAATCTTAACATTGCAACACATGCCAAATGCAATTTTAAATTTCGCGTGAAATATCCTGCTGAAAACGTCTCGGTATGATGACGTCTGCGCGTGACGTCACGGATTGTAGAGGACATTTTTGGGACAGCATGGTGGCCAGCTATTAAGTTGTCTGTTTTCATCGCAAAATTCCACAGTATTCTGGACATCTGTGTTGGTGAATCTTTTGAAATTTGTTCAATGAACAATGGAGACAGCAAAGAAGAAAGCTGTAGGAGGGAAGCGGTGTATTGCGACACGGCTGCAGCAACACAAACACAGCCGGTGTTTCATTGTTTACATTCCCGAAAGATGACAGTCAAGCTTTACCATTGGCCTGTGGAGAACTGGGACAACAGAGACTCTTACCAGGAGGACTTTGAGTTGGATACGCAGACACGGTACCGTGAGTACGCATGCAGCTGTGGCTTCCAAACATTTGATCGCTTGCCCGTACGTGCGTGCCGCTATGTGCATGTCACGTACGTAACTTTGGGGACTTTGGGGAAATATATGTGCTGTATGAACTTTGGGGAGGTGAACGGTACTTTGGGCTGTGGGATTGAGTGTGTTGTGCAGGTGTTTGAGTTGTATTGGCGGGTTATATGGACAGGAGGGGGGAGGTGTTTGTTATGCGGGATTAATTTGTGGCATATTAAATATAAACCTGGTTGTGTTGTGGCTAATAGAGTATATATATGTCTTGTGTTTATTTACTGTGAATATCAGGTCCCACCCGCCTCTCACAGCATCTTCCCTATCTGAATCGCTCCCACTGCCCTCTAGTCCTTCCCTCTCACTTTCCTCATCCACAAATCTTTCATCCTCGCTCAAATTAATGTGGAAATCGTCACTTTCGCCGTCCGAATCGCTCTCGCTGCTGGTGGCCATGATTGTAAACAATGTGCGGATGTGAGGAGCTCCACAACCTGTGACGTCACGCGCATATCGTCTGCTACTTCCGGTACAGGCAAGGCTTTTTTATCAGCGACCAAAAGTTGCGAACTTTATCGTCGATGTTCTCTACTAAATCCTTTCAGCAAAAATATGGCAATATCGCGAAATGATCAAGTATGACACATAGAATGGACCTGCTATCCCCGTTTAAATAAGAAAATCACATTTCAGTAGGCCTTTAAAAACATTAAAAAAACAACAACCAAAAAAACACATGTTTATAATCACATTGCCATCACAGCCATTTATAAAAAAAATAAAAATTAATAGTAGTGTCACAGTGACTTACACTCGCATCACATCTCATGAGCATGACAGCACATTGTATCCAATATTATATATAAAAATAAGTCATATTGTATGTTCATTTAATTGTTAAAACACGTTTAAATAATGGATCCCATATTCTAAGATATAGCTCATTATTATCTAAACAAAAATATTTTTTTCTACTGGTATCATTTCCATAGCTTGTGTATACCAGTCAGCATGAGTTGGACTATCAACATATATCATTTTTGTTATATTACCATTGTTATGATGCATATTGACAGAAATGCATTTTTATTCTTCAATGACACATTACTAAATTGATGCAGATCACCAAGAATACAAGTTGGGATGTTTGTATTTAAGAATGTGATTTGTTCTTTTTTTGTTTTAAACCATAACTCTTTTATTCACTGACATTCCCACAATAAATGAACAAGAGTTCCTCCGGCTGCCTGACTCTTTTCACATAACTTGCTATCTACTGTACCCCTTTTAAACAACTGAGAGGGTGTAAAATACAATCTATTCAAGATCTTAAATTGACTCAGTTTATGTTTAATGCATCTAAAGTGCTTATTGGCATTTTTCCTAAATATATCATTACATGATATGTCTCCTTCTAAAATGTTTAAGTCGATCATCCATTTCCAAACATCATTTGCACTCCTAGTATGATGTTCATTTATTATTCCATAAAATCTTTTAACTAATTTTTAATTGTATCCTGATTAAAAAGTACACTATATTGCCAAAAGTATTTGGCTACACATCCAAATGATGAAAATCAGGTGTCCTAATCACTTGGCCCGACCACAGGTGTATAAAATCAAGGACTTAGGCATGGAGACTGTTTCTACAAACATCTGTGAAAAAATGGGCCGCTCTCAGGAGCTCTGTCATAGGATGCCACCTGTGCAACAAATCCAGTCGTGAAATGTCCTTGCTCCCAAATATTACAAAGTCAACTGTCGGCTTTATTATCAAAAAAATGGAAGAGTTTGGGAACAACAGCAACTCAGCCACGAAGTGGTAGGCCAAGTAAACTGACAGAGAGGGGTCAGCGGAGGAATTATGTTGTGGAGTTGTTTTACAGGAGTTGGGATTGGCCCCTTAGTTCCAGTAAAAGGAATTTTGAATGCTCCAGGATACCAAAACATTTTGGACAATTCCATGCTCCCAACCTTGTGGGAACAGTTTGGAGCGGGCCCCTTCCTCCTCCAACATGACTGTGCACCAGTGCACAAACCAAGGTCCATAAAGACATGGATGACAGAGTCTGGTGTCAGGCTTGTTCCTGACAGTTTGGTCAAGTTTTAGTTTTTCCTCTGTGTTTGTTTTATTTCCTGTCAGCACTCTTATTTTGGTTCACTTTCCTGTTTGTCTCTCTGAGTGCTGTCCCCTCAGCTGTGGCTGATTGGCACCTGGCCACACCTGGTGTCAATCAGCCAGCTGCTATTTAAACCTGCCTTCCCCTCCAGTCAGGGTTGGATTATTGTAGTGTCTACCTGTCCTTGTCGCTGTCGTCATAGCGGTAAGCTGTTCCTTATAGCTATTTACAGTTTGTTTTCTCCTCGCTTCTTGTTTTCCTGTTAGCCAGATCCTGTTAGCCGTTAGTAGTGATGGGTTGATGAGGCGTCATGAAGCGTTTCGACACATTGCAAAACTGTATTGATACTGTGTCGATACTGTGTCACTAAATACTGACATCTGCTGGACATTAAAAATCCCTACAGGCAACCTATGGACCGACTCAACTGACACTGATTTTATGCCCTAGTACAGGGGTCACCAACCTTTTTGAAACCAAAAACTACTTATTGGGTACTGATTAATGCGAAGGGCTACCAGTTTGATACACACTTAAATAAATAAATATATTGTCATTTGTAAGTTAAACGTAAGTGTGATTTAAACAAGAATAGCTATCCATCCATCCATCCATTTTCTACCGCTTATTCCCTTCGGGGTCGCGGGGGGCGCTGGAGCCTATCGCAGCTACAATCGGGCGGAAAGCGGGGTACACCCTGGACAAGTCGCCACCTCATCGCAGGGCCAACACAGATAGACAGACAACATTCACACTCACATTCACACACTAGGGCCAATTTAGTGTTGCCAATCAACCTATCCCCAGGTGCATGTCTTTAAATTTATATTTATAAAAAAATGGGTATTTCTGTCTGTCATTCCGTCGTACATTTTTTTTTTCCTTTTACGGAAGGTTTTTTGTAGAGAATAAATGATGAAAAAAAAACACTTAATTGAACGGTTTAAAAGAGGAGAAAACACGAAAAAAATTTAAATAAAATTTTGAAAATATAGTTTATCTTCAATTTCGACTCTTTAAAATTCAAAATTCAACCGACAAAAAGAAGAGAAAAACTAGCTTATTTGAATCTTTTTGAAAAAATTAAAAAAATAATTTATGGAACATCATTAGTAATTTTTCCTGATTAAGATACATTTTAGAATTTTGATGACATGTTTTAAATTGGTTAAAATCCAATCTGCACTTTGTTAGAATATTTAACAAATTGGACCAAGCTATATTTCTAACAAAGACAAATCAGTATTTCTTCTAGATTTTCCAGAACAAAAATTTTAAAATAAATTTAAAATACTTTGAAATAAGATTTAAATTTGATTCTACAGATTTTCTAGATTTGCCAGAATAATTTTTTTGAATTTTAATCATAGTAAGTTTGAAGAAATATTTCACAAATATTCTTCGTCGAAAAAACAGAAGCTAAAATATTTATTATTCTTTACAATAAAAAAAAAAAAACGTTTACTTGAACATTGATTTAAATTGTCAGGAAAGAAGAAGAAGAAATTTAAAAGGTAAAAAGGTATATTTGTTTAAAAATCCTAAAATCATTTTTAAGGTTGTATTTTTTCTCTAAAATTGTATTTCTAAAAGTAATAAGAAGCAAAGTAAAAAATAAATGAATTTATTTAAACAAGTGAAGACCCATCCATCCATCCATTTTTTACCGCTTATTCCAAGTGAAGACCAAGTCTTTAAAATATTTTCTTGGATTTTCAAATTCTATTTGAGTTTTGTCTCTTTTAGAATTAAAAATGTCGAGCAAAGCGAGACCAGCTTGCAAGTAAATAAATAAAATTAAAAAAAATAGAGGCAGCTCACTGGTAAGTGCTGCTCTTTGAGCTATTTTTAGAACTGGCCAGCGGGCGACTCATCTGGTCCTTACGGGCTACCTGGTGACCGCGGGTACCCTGCCCTAGTATATACAATAATATAAACCAAGTCATTGTATTTCATTTAGGATTATTTCATATCTTCATTTAAATAAAAATATATTTTTATCTTTTTTAGATACAGTCAATAAATAATGTGAACATGTATCATAACATGGAAATCTAAGAGAACGTGTTGTGGATGATTGTGGACTGGGAATTTTTGTAATTTTATTTTTTTACACATTTTTATAAAAAAAAAAAAAAAAAAAAGGTTTTCCGACGTATTGCATTTTAGACGATTTCTCTTCTTAGTTATTATTTCTCCGGCTGTAGAAAAGACCCGCTCACAGGGCACAGAGGAGGCGTCAGTGCGACACAGTCCGCGTATCGGTCACGTGGCGAAAACAGCTCATGATCGGTCACGTGACTTTCTAAAAGCGGTACGCGCACCGACACAGGCTTTTGCTCTATGAGCTCGACGCATGCGCCGATGCATCGGTGTTGCCGGACCCATCACTAGCTGTTAGTTATTTCCAGTTTTTCTGTTTTCTGGTTCCTGTTTCCATTTTGCCTGTCCTAGTTTGTGTTTTTGCTTTATTTTGAACATTAAATAATGTTTTCCCGCTCAATGCCTATCGTCATCTCTGCATCTTGGGGTTCGTCACCAACAAATCATTGTGACATGTGGCTTAGATCAACTTGACTGGCCTGCACAGAGTCCTGACCTGAACCCGACAGAACACCTTTTGTCATGATCCGTTACCCGGATCATGGCATGATTTATGTTGGTAATGTTTCTGTTTTAGTCTGTTTCCTGGGTGCACCCTCTTTCCCTGTTTATTGTTGGTTTCCATAAGCACTGATTCTCCTCACCTGTCTTAGTTTTGCAATTAGTGTTCCCACCAGGTGTTTTGGTTAATCACTCCCCTTTTATAGTTTCCTGTCACCCAGCAGTAGTTGCTGGGTCAATGTTTGCTATAGGCAACATTTACAATCTCCTTGCTGCATGTAGTAAGTTTGTACATACTAGCATTCCTTGTTTTTTCACCCTTGGTGACATTTTGTGTTTTTTAGCTCCATGCTTGCTAGTATCCTCAGTTTGTATTTTTGATCCTGCCTTAAAATAATTAAAAACCTTCAATCTTACCTGCACGCCGCTCTTGCTTGTCTTCAGTATTGGAAGGAACGCCACCAGCGCAGCAATGCGACCACGACGTAACACCTTTGGGATGAATTAGAATGCAGACTGAGTGTGTGACCTCACCAATGCGCTTTTGGAAGAATGTAGCAACATTCCTATAAACACACTCCGCAACCTTGTGGACAGCCTTCCCAGAAGAGTAGAAGCTGTAATAGCTGCAAAAGGTGGACTGACAACATTTTGAACCCTATGGGTTAGGAATGGGATGGCACTTCAAGTACATATGTGAGTCGAGGCAGGTGGCCAAATACTTTTGGCAATGTAGTGTATATCTTCCAGTTCATGGCTATTAAAAGTCAAATACTTTCATATGATATGCATTTTTTACAGCGTGCTTTATAGAGATACAATTTAAAAAAAAATTCTATAGGTATATTATACTCATCAACTAATTCATTGAACGGGTTAGGAGTTTTCATGAATAATATGATGAGGTGTAGTAATACAGGCATAATAAGAAGGTCCTGGGTTTGACCCCCGGGCTTGGGGTCTTTCTGTGTGGAGTTTGCATTTTCTCCCGTGACTGTGTGGGTTCCCTCTGGGCTTCCTCCCACTTCCAAAGACATGCACCTGATTATCATCACTATTTTGGCCCTAGTTTCTGAATGTTGTCTGTCTATCTGTGTTGGCCCTGGGATGAGGTGACGAATTGTCCAGGGTGTACCCTGCCTTTTGCCCGAATGCAGCTGGGATAGGCTCCAGCACTCCTGCGACCCCGAGAGGGACAAGGGGTAGCAAATGGATGGGTTGAGTAACACCTCTATCTTTCCATGTAGTCCATTTGACCACTTTTTTATTCATCATCATCATTTCTTTTTATTCCTTTCATTAAAATGCATATATACAAGCCATATACAGTTGACACTTTCATTGTTTTTTTGTTTCTTATACATTTCCGTGATCAGAAAGGAGCAGATGGAAGAATACTATTCTTATATTTATCTGCCCCCTTTTTAACACAAATTATTTAGATGACTTTATCACTGTTCCCTCCACCAACACCCAAACTCCAACATACTTTTAATTTTCGTTTAATCCATCCATCCATCCATCTTCTTCCGCTTATCCGAGGTCGGGTCGCGGGGGCAGCAGCCTAAGCAGGGAAGCCCAGACTTCCCTCTCCCCAGCCACTTCGTCCAGCTCCTCCCGGGGGATCCCGAGGCGTTCCCAGGCCAGCCGGGAGACATAGTCTTCCCAACGTGTCCTGGGTCTTCCCCGTGGCCTCCTACCGGTCGGACGTGCCCTAAACACCTCCCGAGGGAGGCATTCGGGTGGCATCCTGACCAGATGCCCGAACTACCTCATCTGGCTCCTCTCCATGTGGAGGAGCAGCGGCTTTACTTTGAGCTTCCCGCGGATGACAGAGCTTCTCACCCTATCTCTAAGGGAGAGCCCCGCCACCCGGCGGAGGAAACTCATTTTGGCCGCTTGTACCCGTGATCTTGTCCTTTCGGTCATAACCCAAAGCTCATGACCATAGGTGAGGATGGGAACGTAGATCGACCGGTAAATTGAGAGCTTTGCCTTCCGGCTCAGCTCCTTCTTCACCACAACGGATCGATACAGCGTCCGCATTACTGAAGATGCCGCACCGATCCGCCTGTCGATCTCACGATCCACTCTTCCCTCACTCGTGAACAAGACTCCGAGGTACTTGAACTCCTCCACTTGGGGCAGGGTCTCCTCCCCAACCCAGGGATGGCACTCCACCCTTTTCCGGGCGAGAACCATGGACTCGGACTTGGAGGTGCTGATTCTCATCCCAGTCGCTTCACACTCGGCTGCGAACCGATCCAGCGAGAGCTGAAGATCCTGGCCAGATGAAGACATCAGGACCACATCATCTGCAAAAAGCAGAGACCTAATCCTGCAGCCACCAAACCGGATCCCCTCAACGCCTTGACTGCGCCTAGAAATTCTGTCCATAAAAGTTATGAACAGAATCGGTGACAAAGGGCAGCCTTGGCGGAGTCCAACCCTCACTGGAAACGTGTCCGACTTACTGCCGGCAATGCGGACCAAGCTCTGACACTGATCATACAGGGAGCGGACTGCCAAAATCAGACAGTCCGATACCCCATACTCTCTGAGCACTTCCCACAGGACTTCCCGAGGAACACGGTCGAAAGCTTTCTCCAAGTCCACAAAGCACATGTAGACTGGTTGGGCAAACTCCCATGCACCCTCAAGGACTCTGCCGAGAGTATAGAGCTGGTCCACAGTTCCACGACCAGGACGAAAACCACACTGTTCCTCCTGAATCTGAGGTTCGACTATCCGGCGTAGCCTCCTCTCCAGTACACCTGAATAGACCTTACCGGGAAGGCTGAGGAGTGTGATCCCACGATAGTTAGAACACACCCTCCGGTTCCCCTTCTTAAAGAGAGGAACCACCACTCCGGTCTGCCAATCCAGAGGTACCGCCCCCGATGTCCACGCGATGCTGCAGAGTGAAAAATGCTTATTTTCGTTTAAGCATTTTCAAAATGACACGTTCCAATCAAAATCAAAAATCAGTTTGATATCATTCCAGTTGTCTCTTTTTGTAACTCCTTTTAAATTCAAAAATATTCTTGCAACTTTTTAAGTCTTTGTCTAGAGAATTCCATGCTTTCACACCAGCAACAGATAAGCACATTTGCTTCAAATGTGTTCGCACTCCTGGATATTTAAAGTCATACGGCCTTCTGTGATCCTCATCTTCCGACGTGAACACACATAACTTTTGTAAGTCCTTTCTATATCCTACTGTAAAAATGATACGAATTGCTCTTTTCTTTTCTGTGAAAGAAATAAAGGCATTATGTTGCTGTGATATGTATTTCCCCATATTTCTGCACAATAATTGAAATAAGGTAGAATAATTGAGCAAGATAACATTCTCATTGTATTATACGGGAAACTGTATTTAACCTTGTTCAAAATAAATAAACTTTTAGACAGCTTATTTTTCACATGCAATATATGAGCTTTCCATGTCAACTTTTCATCTACCTTCTCAATTTTCACATTGTTTATGGATAAACTAACTTCTATCTTTCTTTTATTACTGAATACCATACATTTAGTCTTTTCCAAGTTTATTAATAATATTAGGATTGTACTAAAGAGGTTGATTCCAAGTATTTTCTGACACAGTTTTAGAATGTTAAAAGTAGCTTTAGTGGGCTCTGCCTCAATTCATTAGGTAATTTTAATTCATTAACAGATTTTTTTAAAAATGTTTATCCAGTCCTTATCTGCAGAATATTGGAATAATTGGCTCGCTTGTTCACAACCAAAGGAGATATGATAATGTAAAAAGTTTGGTAATTGTAGTCCACCCTTATCTTGCCAAATGCCCATTCATCCATTTTCTACCGCTTGTCCCTCTCGGGGTGGCGGGGGGTGCTGCATTCGGCCGGAAGGCGGGGTACACCCTGGACAAGTCGCCACCTCATCTCAGGGCCAACACAGATAGACAGACAACGTCCACACTCACATTCACACACTTATGTACCTGAAATGGCTTTCACTTCACAGGTGTGCCTTATCAGGGCTGATTCATGGAATTGCTTGCTTTATCAATGGGGTTGGGACCATTAGTTGTGTTGTGAATGAGAAGGTGTGTCCAAACTTTTGGCCTGTACAGTATATTTATCAGTGACGGGGGCCTCACCTGCCATCATGGAAAGAAAAAAAATGTAAAAAGAAAAAAAAAAAATTTTAATTGTTATATGTATTCAGTGATTATACTATAAAGTTATTTTCCATTTAACTTCACCAGTTTTAGATTATTTTTATTCAAAATCGCTGAATTTTCACATTTGCCGTTCAAATACTGAGAAGAGACGGTGCGGTGATCAGCAGCCAGTTGAGGCACGTCACTCAGTGCCTCAACATGGATTGCGGACTTGGCTAACTGCTGGCCTGCTGTGCAGTGAAACCGTATTGCTATATGAACTATATTATACATTTCCATAGTTTAGTTAGCTGAGGTATATAATGTACAGTGTATTTTGTCAACAACTGTATGTGTGTAACGTATTTCTTGTGCTGAGCGATCATAAAACTGCTGCGAAGACGCGCTGTGTGAGGCTCGCAGTAATCCCGCCTCCTGGTGCCGGTTAATGCATCCCCGCCGCAGAATGCACCCCCCGACAGGAGCGCCACACCAACCAAAGCCCACACCCAAACCCTCCACGTGCAAGACCGAATCCACCCAAAAAAAGTCACTTAACAAGAAGCCAAAAAGTGCAAAAACAACAATGCTCGCGCCGGAGGAGCCGTGAACGACTGCAGGGACACAACATTAGGTACACCTGCAGACTGCAGCACGGATTTCATATTTCATTCATTCACAACTCCTCCAACACGAACACCACTGTTCCTGCACTTATAAGTAAAGGTAAGACCATAATAACGTTTTTTAATTAAATGTGCTTTTTTGTGTGCTACAGTTTGTATGTGTAAAGTTAAAGTTAAGTTAAAGTACCAATGATTGTCACACACACACTAGGTGTGGTGAAATTTGTCCTCTGCATTTGACCCATCCCCTTGTTCACCCCCTGGGAGGTGAGGGGAGCAGTGGGCAGCAGCGGCGCCGCGCCCGGGAATAATTTTTGGTGATTTAACCCCCAATTCCAACCCTTGATGCTGAGTGCCAAGCAGGGAAGAATGCTGGTATGAGCTTTTAAACATAACCCGTTAACTGCTGCCAATCAAATGGTGAATAAGATACTCTTTAGGGTTCATATGTTTGTAAATCTGACTGTGATGAAGTCAGTGCCTCACCAGCCATCAACCTCACCGCACCTCACTGATATTTATAAAGCTTTTAAAAGCATATCCTAGATACATTTAGCTTAAATGAAGTGTTCAATTCAGTCATATTTACGTTAAAGAGGTATTACGGTGCAGTATTTGTATTATGTTGTGGCGATCGATAGAGAAATTCACCAAGCAGACTTCCGTTTCCAGGTTAAGGTTGACAATAACCACATGCAGCAAATCAGTGCTGTCTTCTCTGTGACAATCAAGTTGACCATCTTTTGGCAGAACAGCTTTTTATCCCTGTGTCAACAATAAACATTTCCACATTGGTGCGCCTTTGACGCAAGCGATATCAAAAGACAACAGCGGGACGCAGGCTAACAAGACCGCTCAACTATCAGCAGCTGAAAAGTGGAAATGAAGGAATTATAGGAATTACCCAGGATGTGGTGAAGTATTTCCATGTCGTGGCTGTGTTATAGTGTCTGGGCAGGCTGGGTACTGTAACCTACAGTAGGACACTCAAAGCTTGTGTTTGACTGATTGATAGAGAAGTTTATTGGCGTCTTAAAGAATTTAATCCATGTACCGTATTTTCCGCACTATAAGGCGCACCGGATTATTAGCCGCACCTTCTATGAATTACATATTTCATAATTTTGTCCACCAATAAGCCGCCCCGGACTAAAAGCCGCGCCTACGCTGCGCTAAAGTGAATGTCAAAAAAACGCTGCGCTAAAGTGAATGTCAAAAAAACAGTCAGATAGTTCAGTCAAACTTTAATAATATATTGAAAACCAGCGTTCTAACAACTCTGTCCCAAAATGTACAAATGTGCAATCACAAACATAGTAAAATTCAAAATGGTGTAGAGCAATAGCAACATACCGGTAATGTTGCTCGAACGTTAATGTCACAACACACAACACACAAAATAAACATAGCGCTCACTTTCTGAAGTTATTCTTCATTCGTACCGGTAAATCCTTCGAATTCTTCGTCTTCGGTGTCCGAATTGAAAAGTTGCGCTAGCGTGGCTTCCAAAATGGCGGGCTCCGTCTCTTCGAAATCATCGGAGTCAGTGTCGCTGTTGTTGTGCAGCAGTTCTGTGAATCCTGCCTTCCGGAAAGCTCGGACCACAGTTGTGACAGAAATATCTGCCCAGGCATTTACAATCCACTGGCAGATGTTGGCGTATGTTGTCCGGCGTTGTCTGCCCGTCTTAGTGAAGGTGTGTTCGCCTTCGGTCATCCATTTTTCCCACGCAGTTCGCAGTCGTGATTTGAATGCCCTGTTGACACCAATATCCAGCGGTTGGAGTTCTTTGGTTAATCCACCCGGAATGACGGCGAGTGTTGTATTTGTGTGCTTCACTTGTTTTTTGACACCATCTGTGATGTGGGCGCGCATAGAGTCATATATCAACATGGACGGAGCAGCGTGTAAAAAGCCACCCGGCCGCTTCGCGTAAACTTCCCTTAACCACTCGCTCATCTTTTCTTCATCCATCCATCCCTTCGAGTTAGCTTTTATGATGACGCCGGCTGGAAAGGTCTCTTTTGGCAAGGTCTTCCTTTTGAATATCACCATGAGTGGAAGTTAGCATGGCAAGCTAGAACCACAGTGAAGGATGACTTCTCATTCCCTGTGGAGCGAATATTCACCGTACGTGCTCCCGTTCCACAGTGCGGTTCAGTTGCTGTGAAATACGGTAGTAATCCGTGTGCGGATGGAGAGATTGCGTCTTTTTATGACCCGGATCGTTTAGTAGGAGCCATTTTGTGGTCTTTACAGATGTAAACAGGAAATGAAACGTACGGTGATATCCGCGCGTTTTTTCTTCTTCTTCCGGGGGCGGGTGAAGCGCTTCCTGTTCTATGGGGGCGGGTGAAGCGCTTCCTGTTCTATGGGGGCGGGTGCTTTCCTTGGCGGTTGCTTGCGTAGAAGAAGAAGCGCTTCCTGTTCTACCGGGAAAAAAGATGGCGGCTGTTTACCGAAGTTGCGAGACCGAAACTTTATGAAAATGAATCGTAATAAAGCGCACCGGGTTATTAGGCGCACTGTCAGCTTTTGAGAAAAATTGTGGTTTTTAGGTGCGCCTTATAGTGCGGAAAATACGGTAATGCTTTAAAAAGGCAAATGGATGGCACAAAAAGCCAAAAGGCTTGTTTCCATTGTGATCCATTAAATATTCATCACATTGAGTGAAATGAATGTAAAGGTGACTATGAGTGTTATCTCATGTTTAGTTAAAGTTAAAGTACCACTGATAGTCACACACACACTAGGTGTGGTGAAATGAGTCTCTGCATTTAACCGATCCCCTTGTTCCACCCCCTGGGAGGTGAGGGGAGCAGTGAGCAGCAGCGGTGGCCGCACCCAGAAATCATTTTTGGTGATTTAACCCCCAATTCCAACCCTTGATACTGAGTGCCAAGCAGGGAGGTAAAGGGTCCCATTTTTATAGTCTCTGGTATGACTCGGCCGGGGTTTGAACTCACGACCTACCGATCTCAGGGCGGACACTCTAACCACTAGGCCACTGAGTAGAACTATTAGGTGGCTCTAATAATGTTGAAAGAGGAACATTATCACAATTTCAGAAGGGTTAAAACCATTAAAAATCAGTTCCCAGTGGCTTATTTTATTTTTCAATTTTTTTTTTCAAAATTTTACCCATCACGCAATATCCCTAAAAAAAGCTTCAAAGTGCCTGATTTTAACCATCGTTATATACACCCGTCCATTTTCCTGTGACGTCACACAGTGATGCCGATACAAACAAACATGGCGCATAGAACAGCAAGGTATAGCGACATTAGCTCGGATTCAGACTCTGATTTCAGCGGCTTAAGCGATTCAACAGATTAGGCATGTATTGAAACGGATGGTTGTAGTGTGGAGGCAGGTAGCGAAAACGAAATTGAAGAAGAAACTGAAGCTATTGAGCCATATCGGTTTGAACCGTATGCAAGCGAAACCGACGAAAACGACACGACAGCCAGCGACACGGGAGAAAGCGAGGACGAATTCGGCGATCGCCTTCTAACCAACGATTGGTATGTGTTTGTTTGGCATTAAAGGAAACAAACAACTATGAACTAGGTTTACAGCATATGAAATACATTTGGCAACAACATGCACTTTGAGAGTGCAGACAGCCCAGTTTTCATCAATGAATATATTCTGTAGACATACCCTCATCCGCTCTCTTTTCCAGGGGGTCTGGCGGCAGATTTCTTTGACTTTATCGTTGGAAATGCATCTGCTTTGAGTGTCGCAGGATATCCACACATTCTTGCCATCTCTGTCGTAGCATAGCTTTTGTCGGTAAAGTGCGCGGAACAAACGTCCAATTTCTTGCCACTTTCGCATCTTTGGGCCACTGGTGCAACTTGAATCCGTCCCTGTTCGTGTTGTTACACCCTCCGACAACACACCGACGAGGCACGATGTCTCCAAGGTACGGAAAACAGTAGAAAAAAACGGAAAATAACAGAGCTGATTTGACTCGGTGTTTGTAATGTGTTTGAGAAAATGGCGGCTTGCTTCCCGATGTGACGTCACGTTGTGACGTCATCGCTCCGAGAGCGAATAGTAGAAAGGCGTTTAATTCGCCAAAATACGCCCATTTAGAGTTTGGAAATCGATTAAAAAAATATATGGTCTTTTTTCTGCAACATCAAGGTATATATTGACGCTTACATAGGTCTGGTGATAATGTTCCCCTTTAAAAAAACATATTCAGAAGGCTGTACATTTTTTATGATCTAACTATTCAAATCTAGTTATGATAATCCTACTTTGCGCAAGTTCGTTTTCCACGGTCAGGCCTGGAACCAATTGGCGGTGATAAACCAGGGATGACTATAATGTGTACCTACTAGTGTTAAATCTATTTAAGGCTAAATGAAATGATCAGTTACTGTACGCATTCTGCAAAAAAACGAGAGATGAGCTGCACTGTATTCATGCTAACATGAAATAACTTCAGTTTCTTAACACACAGATTACTTTTGATTGAGAAACAGTATAGCAGTGGTTCTTAACCTTGTTGGAGGTACCGAACCCCACCAGTTTCATATGCGCATTCGCCGAACCCTTCTTTAGTCCATCCATTTTCTATCTCTTATTCCCTTTGGGGTCGCTGGAGCCTCTCTCAGCTACAATCGGACGGAAGGCGCGGTACACCCTGGACAAGTCGCCACCTCATCACAGGGCCAACACAGATAGACAGACAACATTCACACTCATATTCACACACTAGGGCCAGTTTAGTGTTGCCAATCAACCTATCCCCAGGTGCATGTCTTTGGAGGTGGGAGGAAGTCGGAGTACCCGGAGGGAACCCACGCAGTCACGGGGAGAACATGCAAACTCCACACAGAAAGATCCCGAGCCCGGGATTGAACCCAAAACTGCTCAGGACCTTCGTATTGTGAGGCAGATGCACTAACCCCTCTATCACCGTGCTGCCTTTAGTGAAAAATAATTTTTTTTTTTTCAAATTCAAGACAGTTATATGTTTTTGGTAACACTTTAGTACGGGGAACATATTCTAAGTACGGTAACAAAGACTGAATTTAGGGTTTTTTGGACACTAAGGGAACATATTCTAAGTAACAAAGACTTAATTTAGAGTTATTTGGTTAGGGTTAGAGGGTTAGGGCCAGGGTTAGAGGGTTAGGGTTATAATAAGGCCATGCCGAATAAGGCATTAATAAATACTTAATAATGACTAGTTAAGAGCCAATATGTTACTAATTTGCATGTTAATAAGCAACTAATTAATGGTGAATATGCTCCCCATACTAAAGTGTTACCATGTTTTTTTTACTGGTGCACAAAATGAACCGTGCATGAACATCACCTTGTTCAATCAACAAAACCAACACAGTGCATAAACTCACAACAAATTACACACCTGCAAATCAGTCAGCTGCTGCCGTATCCGTAATACATATTTACACGATGAGTCGGGTGTGTTTTGACCTCCGCCGAACCCCTGAGGCCGACTCACCGAACCCCTAGGGTTCCATCGAACCCAGGTTAAGAACAACTGCAGTATAGTATGTTGCAACAAAAACAAAGTGCATTGTTTTAATCCCATCCCATTTTCTACCGCTTGTCCCGTTCGGGGCCGGTACCAGAATTAGTTCGATACTTTTCGGTACTTTTCTAAATAAAAGGGACCACAAAAAATATTGGCTTTATTTTAACAACAAATCTTAGGGTACATTAAACATATGTTTCTTATTGCAATTTAGTCCTTAAACAAAGTAGTGAACATACGAGACAACTTGTCTTTTAGTAGTAAGTAAACAAACAAAGGCTCCTAATTAGTGTGCTGACATATGCAGTAACATATTGTGTCATTTTCAATTCTATTATTTTGTCAACATTATTAAGGACAAGTGGTAGAAAATGAATTAATTATTCATCTACTTGTTAATTTACTGTTAATATCTGCTTACTTTCTCTTTTAACATGTTCTGTCTGTCTCTTTGGTTAAAATGTAATAATCATTTATTCTTCTGTTGTTTAATACTTTACATTAGTTTTGGATGATATCACAAATTTGCGTATCAATCCGATACCAAGTCGTTACAGGATCATACATTGGTCATATTCAAAGTCCTCATGTGTCCAGGGACATATTTCCTGAGTTTCTAAACATACCGTATTTTTTGGAGTATAAGTCGCACCGGAGTATAAGTCGCACCTGCCGAAAATGCATAATAAAAAAGGAAAAAAACATATATAAGTCGCACTGGAGTATAAGTCGCATGTTTTGGGGAAATTTATTTGATAAAACCCAACACCAAGAATAGACATTTGAAAGACAATTTAAAATAAATAAAGAATAGTGAACAACAGGCTGAATAAGTGTACGTTATATGAGGCATAAATAACCAACTGAGAACGTGCCTGGTATGTTAACGTAACATATTATGGTAAGAGTCATTCAAATAACTATAACATATAGAACATGCTATACGTTTACCAAACAATCTGTCACTCCTAATCGCTAAATCCCATGAAATCTTATACGTCTAGTCTCTTACGTGAATGAGCTAAATAATATTATTTGATATTTTACGGTAATGTGTTAATAATTTCACACATAAGTCGCTCCTGAGTATAAGTCGCACCCCCGGCCAAACTATGAAAAAAACTGCAACTTATAGTCCGAAAAATATGGTAGTCATTTTGCATATCGCACAGACACAAACCCGCGATATATCGCATATATCGATATATCACCCAGCCCTAAATCAAAGGCTCCATTTTAGTCTGCTGACATATGCAGTAATATATTTTAGCATTTACGTTCTATTATTTTGTCAACATTATTAAGGACAAGTGCTGGAAAATTAATTATTCATCTACTTGTTAATTTACTGTTAATATCTGCTTACTTTCTCTTTTAACATGTTCTGTCTGTCTCTTTAGTTAAAATGTTATAGTCACTTATTCTTCTGTTGTTTAATACTTTACATTAGTTTTGGATGATATCACAAATTTGCGTATCAATCCGATACCAAGTCGTTACAGGATCATACATTGGTCATATTCAAAGTCCTCTTGTGTCCAGGGACATATTTCCTGAGTTTATAAACATAATATGAATTTTTTTAAAACGAAAGATGTTGTGATGCCAACAAATATTGACGTAATCATAGTAGTATCGACTAGATACGTGCCTGTACTTGGTATCATTACAGTGGATGTCAGGTGTAGATCCACCAATGGCATTTGTTTACATTTTGATGCCGGTGAGCTACGGTGTGTAGTGAAGCATGTTTAGCTATTCCTCGTCCTGCAGGGATGATACTTGTAAGAAACTTACTTTATTAATCGCCATGGAGACAAGGATTAGTGATTTAGAAGTAGCTAAAACACTGCCGACGGCGGATGGACGTTAGCCACTAGCTAGCTAGCCATGTCTTAAAGCACCTCTTCCTGAGGGCGTTTCAGTGTTATAACTTCACCTTTATCGTTAGTTTTTAAGCCAAAATGCGTCCGTTCTCCCTTTTCTGTCTACACACTGTGTCTGCTTGTAAGTACTCCCTGATTGTGTGCCGCCGAACATGCTCGTCTGCTCGTAAACCAGCAATGACACGACGACGCGGGCGCGGTGGGGTGTGGGACCGGTACGTTTCAGAGGCGGTATCATACCGAAAATGATTCATTAGTATCACGGTAATATACTAATACCGGTATACCGTACAACCCTAGTACCTACATTTGCGGCTTTTATATATCGCACCTTGTTGTCTTTTATCATACTTGCCAACCCTCCCGGATTTTCCGGGAGACTCCCGAAATTCAGCGCCTCTAATGAAAACCTCCCGGGACAAATTTTCTCCCGAAATTCAGGCGGACCTGAGTGACGTGTCGACAGCCTGTTTTCACGTCCACTTTCCCACAATATAAACAGCGTGCCTGCCCCATCACGTTATAACTGTAGAATGATCGAGGGCGAGTTCTTGGTTTCTTATGTGGGTTTATTGTTAGGCAGTTTCATTAACGTCCTCCCAGCGCGGCAACAACACACAACTACAGCAGTCATGTTTTCGTCTACCGTAAAGCAGTTCGTCTGCCGTAAACAGCAATGTTGTGACACTCTTAAACAGGACAATACTGCCATCTACTGTACATGCATATGTGACAAGAACATCTACGGCTTTTAGAGAGTGCAGTGCACAACTGCGCACACAACAAGGAGACGAAGCAGAATGCATCATCAGAGAGGGTGTTCAGCATGGTTAGAAAAATAGTGACAGAGGATAGAACAAGGATGGACAATTCAACCCTTAACTCAACAATGAGTAGATGAGTGTTATGTGTAAATAAATGAACACTGAAATTCAAGTATTTTTCTTATTTATTTATATATATATATATATATATATATATATATATATATATATATATATATATATATATATATATATATATATATATAAAAAAATAAGAAAAATACTTGAATTGACTGAAAGTCAAGTATTTCTTATATATATATATATATATAAGAAATATATATAAGAAATCGGAGGTCTCAAGGTTGGCAAGTATGCTTTTATTCAATATGGTTATTTTTTTGCATGAGGGTGTTGCATGCTGCACACTGTTGTCGGACAAACACGGACGAAGAAGCATGAGGATTAGCGCTCCTGTGTGAGCGCACACCTGTCAGCAAACTGACACCAGGCTGTGACTTACGTTCCAGATAGCATTTCCTCATTTTCCTAGAGTGTCAGTCGAGTGATTATCGGACTGTTGAGCTGTGCTTTTTTTTTTTTTTTTACAACGTCGCCACAATCCTTTGCAGATTATTAATACGCTTCGGGTGAGGGGAGGGTCTTCTTGTTTATTCCTTTTCTCTCTTGTCTGCGTACTAGTCAGAGGAATATTAAGTGGAAGTGGAAGCGCAGAACTGGACTAGTGTCTTACCAGCTAATTATGAGGCTCGTGTAGATGAATGATTCCTCAGCTCGAGCTCAGCTATTATACAAACTCATTAAGCCTTCTCTCCATCCAATATTCCTTGCTAAAGGTCAAAGTCAGAGGCGGAATGACAGTATAAAGCATAAGCCTTCAGCGGGATAGCTCCCAATCGCAACCTGTCGGGTGCTTGTGCATGGGTAGGGATGGGATGGCAGAGGAAAATAAGAGAATGACTCAGCATTGGATACTTATGAGGCTGCTCCTAATGGTTTGTCTCGTTCTGCTAATCTGTTATGTAGCCTGTTATGGCGCTGGCTGGATTGTCTCTTTCAGTCATATGTTTAGTTTTTTTTTGTTTTTTTTCCCGGGAAAGCACCCACGCTGCATTTATTTCAGAGGCTAAATAACGACACACTTGTCTCTGCAATGATACAGGTCAAACACAAATGCCAGTCGACCCTTTGACCTAAGGTGCAACGTAGCGTAGGGTTGCCAACCGTCCTTAGAAAAACACAAATATATGCCCCGCTAGAGATGCGCGGATAGGCAATTATTTCACCCGCAACCGCATCACAAAAGTCGTCAACCATCCGCCATCCACCCGAGCTAACATTTAATCAAAACCGCACCCGCCCGCACCCGCCCGTTGTTATATATCTAATATAGACAATGCAAGGCATTAGTGAGGTTATAAAGCTTTTGCCTGTTAAAGAAAGGACACTGATCCAATGCAGCAATCATCTGGGAGCCGCGCTGAGCGCACCTGCAAGCGCGTGGAGGTGCGATGTCCCTCGCACCCGCGGCGGCTCCACCCGGGCTCGCGCCCGAGGCTTCAGCGCGCACCGCGGCGGCCATCCTACTCGTCGCGGCCTAGCCCTCGCAGCTCTCGCTGCCGGCGACGGCCGGGTATGGGCCCGACGCTCCAGCGCCATCCATTTTCAGAGCTAGTTGATTCGGCAGGTGGGTTGTTACACACTCCTTAGCGGGTTCCGACTTCCATGGCCACCGTCCTGCTGTCTATATCAACCAACACCTTTTCTGGGGTCTGATGAGCGTCGGCATCGGGCGCCTTAACCCGGCGTTCGGTTCATCCCGCAGCGCCAGTTCTGCGTACCAAAAGTGGCCCACTCGGCTCACCAGGGTGAGCCCCACCCCTTTCGTGAGCGCACTGCGCGCGGAGTGACCCCTGTTACGCACCCCCGGCAACGGGGGTGGCGGGCAGGTAAGCTGCGCGGGCGGAGCGCGCGGAGTGACCCCTGTTACGAGCCCCCGGCCACGGGGGTGGCGGGCAGGTAAGCTGCTTACCTGCTGCGCGTGACGCCGGCCGCGGCGAAGGCGGACGAGGCGGGGTGTCGGTGCGGTGGGCGCGGTGGTGACCCTGGACGTGCGTCGGGCCCTTCTCGCGGATCACCTCAGCTACGGCTCCCGGTGGGGCCCTCTCGGGGGAAGGGGCCTCGGTCCCGGACCCCGGCGAGGCGTCCCTTCTCCGCTCCGTAAAAGTGTCCATCTCTTTTTTTTTTTTCTTCTGTTGTGGCATATGCAGCAGGTGCCTGCTCGTTTTTCGTATGTGGGTAACAACATTTAACTATGTATATATATTTCCGAATTGGTTTAACTGCCACCCGCCTGAATCTATTTAAAATCTAATTTTTTTTTATTTCAACCGCCCGACCCGACCCGCGGATAAAATCTAATTTTTTTTTATTTCAACCGCCCGACCCGCGGATAATCCGCGGACTCCGCGGTTGTGTCCGCAAACCGCGCATCTCTATGCCCCGCACATTCCATATTGCGCCTCACAGACTTGGAATAAAATCCCAACCTCAATACGTGAACTGCCAACACTCAGCTCCCTCACGAACCAGCTGAAGTCGTGGCTACTGGACAATCGCACCTGTCAACATGAACAATGACATGGAGTGCGAGTAAAGTAAAGTTAAAGTACCACTGACAGTCACACACACACTAGGTGTGGTGAAATTACCCTCTGCATCTGACCCATCCTCATGTTCACCCCCTGGGAGGTGAGGGGAGCAGTGAGCAGCATCGGTGGCCGCGCTCGAGAATCATTTGGTGATTTAACCCCCAATTCCAACCCTTGGTGCTGAGTGACAAACAGGGAGGCAATGGGTCCCATTGTTATAGTCTCTGGTATCACCTTCCAGTCTCAGGGCGGACACTCTAACCCAGTGGTTCTTAACCTGGGTTCGATCGAACCCTAGGGGTAAAACTTCTCAGAGGGTGAGAGAACTCCTGGAAATGACTGTCTTAGAATGGCCAAAGGTACTCACTTGTGTGTGTCCAAGTTAAAGGAAACTGCAGGCTGTCTTCTTCTAATGGATTTATCACAATCTTTGCAAGCTGGGTAACGTTTGCTGTGGTCTGGAACAACATGGCGCACAAACAACTATCAGAAATGCAGCCGATATTACATACAGATGTGTCATGAGACATGCAAATTGAATACAATTTACTTTACATAAGTAAAGTAAATTAAAAGAGCTCAAATATACCTACAAACAAGGCATAATGATGTAATATGTACATACAGCTAGCCGAAATAGCATGTTAGCATCGATTAGCTTGCAGTCATGCACTGACCAAATATGCCTAATTAGTTAAGTTAAAGTTAAAGTACCAATGGTTGTCACACACACACTAGGTGGGATGAAAATTGTCCTCTGCATTTGACCCATTCCCTTGATAACCCCCTGGGAGGTGATTGGAGCAGTGAGCAGCAGCGGTGGCCGCGGCCGGGAATCATTTTTGGTGATTTAACCCCCAATTCCAACCCTTGATGCTGAGTGCCAAACAGGGAGGTAAAGGGTCCCATTTTTGTCGTCTTTGGTATGACTCGACCAGGGTTTGAACTCACAACATACCGATCTCAAGGCGGACACTCTTTACTTGGGTTCGATCGAACCCTATGGGTTTGGTGAGTCGGCCTCAGGGGTTCGGCGGAGGTCAAAACACACCCGACTCATCGTGTAAATAAAAACTTCTCCCTATCGGCGTATTACGGATACGGCAACAGCAGAAGTCAGCCTGATTTGCAGGTGTGTAATTTGTTGTGAGTTTATGCACTGTGTTGGTTTTGTTCTTTGAACAAGGTGATGTTCATGCACGGTTCATTCTGTGCACCAGTAAATAAACATGGTAACACTTTAGTATGGGGAACATATTCACCATTAATTAGTTGCTTATTAACATGCAAATTAGTAACATATTGGCTCTGAACTAGTCATTATTAAGTACTTATTGATGCCTTATTCGGCATGGCCTTATTATAACCCTAACCCTCTAACCCTGGCCCTAACCCTAACCAAATAACTCTAAAGTAAGTCTTTGTTACTTAGAATATGTTACTAAAAACATAAAACTTTGTCTTGAATTTGAAAGAAAAAAACAATTTTATTTTTCACTAAAGAAGGGTTCGGTGAATGCGCATATGAAACTGGTGCGGTTCGGTACCTCCAACAAGGTTAAGAACCACTGCTCTAACCACAAGGCCACTGAGCAGGTCCAAGTAATCAGAATACTTGTACTCATAAGCAGTGTTGGGTTAGTTACTGAAAACCAGTTACTAGTTACTTCATTTAAAAAGTAACTCAGTTACTTACACCAAAAAGTAATGTGTTACTGTGAAAAGTAACTATTTAGTTACTTCTTTTTTTCATCTTTTTTTTTAAAGCTCCCATTAATGTCCTTTTAGCCTTCATTTCAGTACTGTTATTGCACTGGAGAATAATACAATCTGTTGATCAACTTGACATGCCTTTGTATCACTGAACTCTGCTAAGCAATGTGGTCTACATACAACACACAAAGACAAAGATATGTTACAAAGGCCAATTCGTTTCTGGCCAGAACAAATTGACAAAACTATTTTAAATAGCTGCAACATAACATACATAAGTAACAAACAGCATAATAACAGCATAGCTGTAAAGCAAGAAAGGCACACACTACATACACAAAGCCTAACCAGGCATTTTTTCCTCAAGAAATTCTGACACAAAATCATGTCTGAAGCCCAGAACACTACACATTTCCCCAGTTTTAGTTTAGAGATAAGGAAAAATTGGCCTGGCCCACTAGGATCCCTCTTTATGTTTGTGAACTTTATAGTCTATACATTTAGAGTGATGTGATATTTAAACACTCTAGAAGTCTAGAATGAAAGAGTATATAAGAGAATTGACAGCAACGTTCGCTCTAAGGAGCGCACCTGTGCAATTGCGCACTGCTCAAGCGTCCTCTGCGCACGGCAAATCTATGCCACGCACAAAATCAAATAAAAAAAATAAGCGCATAACAATTTTTGACACGGACACGACAGAGAAAACCGTTTTCGTCATCATTGTTCAAATATAATAATACGTCTGTCGAGACGCTTTGAGGACATGAATTCCATCCATCACTTTACTGAGCAAAACTCTTTATTGTCGGCCATAAACACATCACTGTTATATCAACAGCAGCCGCTCGCTCTTTCTCACTTGCGCCAACACATGCACATATGGCACTTAGCCAGTGATGTGTTTACAGCCACACAAAAAGTCAGACAACTCCAACACCACACATAAAGTGTAATTCCAGGTCGTTACTCTATGATTTACCAATCAAATGTGTGCTTATTCTCGTGTCATTTATTAGGAATCTTAATTTATAAATATTAATCATTAAATGCTGTTAGTATATTAAATACATACTAATAAAAATATATTTTTTACAAACAGGAAGTTGCAGGAATGTACACATGATCCCCTGCTTACATCTCATTGTGCAACATGTGAATGTTTAATGGGAACTAAATGCAATGTCTGAAAGGGGTACAAACTATTTCCAAAGCAGGACCTCCACCCAGACAAACAATTCAAGTACACAGTTCATGAAAAACAATATTTTTTGTTATTGTCATTGTAAGTGGGCCTAAACACTTTTATTAGAAATGGAAATGACTGCTGTCATTTGATTATAATAATAAGAGAATGTTGTCTGTCTATCTGTGTTGGCCCTGCGATGGATGGGGACTTGTCCAGGGTGTAAGAGCCTTCCGCCCGAATGCAGCTGAGATAGGCTCCAGCGACCCCGAAAGGGACAAGCGGTAGAAAATGGATGGATGGATAGAGATTTAACTTGTTATTTAGTCAGGTTTGGGACAGGTGTGCTGCTGGTGTAGCCACAATGTGCACGTCTGATGTTGCTCACATGGGCTCCACTGAAGGCTCAGGGAGTTTTTGCGTTTGCTCACACACATGAAACATTAGAGGGAACATTGATTGACAGAGTGTGTGTACCTTCAGTGCTGAATGATGAGCAGAGGCAGAGTTAATCCTTAAGTGGTGGTGGTGGAGGTGAAGTGTCATTGGAGTCTCTATCTCTCTTCACTAGCTTCGTCGAAGCATGTTGCTTATGTAGCTTGTTTCAGCAGATTTGAATTGCTGTTTTGGGCAGTAGATGGCATCTTTGATCCAAAGCACAATTTACATTTACCTAAAATGTTATTTTCTTTGTGCTCGACAAAAGAAAAGTAGTGAAAATATCTCCATGTTAGCAAACTCGACTTCTGGCTCCGCCATGATCAGACACGCCCCCCCTCTCCTCCCTCCCCACACTCACACTCACACACAGAGCGCGTGTCTCTCTTCTCCGGCTTGTGACACAAGAAGAATCAGGACGATGACACAGCAGCGCTCCGATAAAACACACTTTATACTACATACAAAGTAACGTAAAATAACGCAGTAACGCATCATGTAGTAACGGTAACTGAGTTACTGAATATAAAAAATAACGCGTTAGATTACTAGTTACCGCCGAAACTAACGGCGTTACAGTTACTTTGTAACGCGTTAGTCCCAACACTGCTCATAAGTCAATAGAGACTGTGTGCAATCATGGGTTGTGTGCAATAGTGACTGATAGCAATGGTGAGATATCTACAATAGCAGGATGTACGCAATAACGGGATGTGGACAATAGCGCCATGTGTGTAATAACATAATGTGTACAATAACGGGATGTGTGCAAAGATGGAGTACGTGTAATAGTATGGACTCAAACACTAGCGATTAAGCTGTGGAAATGGACTGAGCAGTGTTACGGTGTGTGTGATCCATGGTATGGGGTAATGTGACCTATGTTGTTGTAATATGTTGCATTTGATGTACTGTATTTTTCGGACTATAAGGCGTACTTGAAATCCTTTAATTTTCGCAAAAATCGACAGTGCGCCTAATGTACGGAATAATTCTGGTTGTGCTTACAGACCTCGAAGCAATTTTAGTTGGTACATGGTGTAATGATAAATGTGACCAGTAGATGGTAGTCACACATAAGAGATACAGTACGTGTAGACTGCAATATGACACCAGTAAACAACACCAAAACTCTAAATATTCCATTGAAAATAAAGAACATTACACACGGCACTCAAAAATCTGTCAAAATGTTTTAGTATGACCTTGAAGCCACACCGCTTGATGGATTTTCGGCCCATTGCGGCTAGCATAGTCAGAGATACAAGTATTACTATGGTGTGTGTGTGTATAAGGACCGCAAAATGGCACTCATTAGCAGACATATTATCTGGCGGTTTTTTTCACAATATTATGCAAAACCAACTTTTCTTACCTTCTGGTACCTGCTGATGTGTATTTGACCGATGCATAAGACCTGAAAATTTGTAGTCCGTGCAAATGCCGTAGTCGATAAACTTCTTCTTTTTTACTATCTTCTTGTTATGGGACATTCACCCTCTGCTGTTGCCATTTCTAATATAAAGTAGCGCAAAGTTCTAACAAGAGATGGTCGATATTATCGGCCGATAAATGCGTTAAAATGTAATATCGGAAATTATCGGTATCGTTTTTTTTATTATCAGTATCGTTTTTATTTTTATTTATTTTTATTTTCTATTAAATCAACATAAAAAACACAAGATACACTTACACTTAGTGCACCAACCCAAAAAACCTCCCTCCCCCATTTACACTCATTCACACTCATTCGCACAAAAGGGTTGTTTCTTTCTGTTATTAATATTCTGGTTCCTACATTATATATCAATATATATCAATACAGTCTGCAAGGGATACAGTCCGTAAGCACACATGATTGTGCGTGCTGCTGGTCCACTAATAGTACTAACCTTTAACAGTTAATTTTACTCATTTTCATTAATTACTAGTTTCAATGTAACTGTTTTTATATTGTTTTACTTTCTTTTTTATTCAAGAAAATGTTTTTAATTAATTTATCTTATTTTATTTTATTAATTTAAGAAAAAAAAACCTTATCTTCACCATACCTGGTTGAAATTAGGCATAATAATGTGTTAATTCCACGACTGTATATATCGGTTGATATCGGTATCGGTTGATATCGGTATCGGTAATTAAAGAAATGGACAATATCGGAATCTCGGATATCGGCAAAAAGCCATTATCGGACATCCCTAGTTCTAACTTATATCTCGCTATGGAAGCGCTAAAAACTACCAGTGTAGTGGGTCTACATTATTCACCCACGGTCGGACAGATTTTCACGGGACACATTTCCGGCGTTGTTGCACTGGTGAGCCACGGATGAGGAGATGCTTCTCCGTTATTGATTTAAGTGAAGTCTGAATGTCATTAAAACAGTTAGCTCCATCTTTTGACACTTCTTCCACTCCCGTCCTTGCACGCTACACCGCTACAACAAAGATGACGGGGAGAAGACGCTGCCGAAGGTGAGCCACGTAAATAAGACCGCCCACAAAATGGCGCATCCTGAAGCGACTGTCAGAAAGCGACTTGAAGATGATCTGTAAAACATAATCTATGCAACATTTTAAACAAAGAACCACCATTACATGTTATGTAGACCACAAGATAGTGTTTTAAATTTAGAAAAAAATCACAATATGACATCTTTAATGCGCCTTATAATCCGGTGCGCCTTTTGTATGAAAACAGACCTGAATAGACCCACTCCTCGGTAGTGCGCCTTATAATCCGGTGCACCATATGGTCCAAAAAATACGATAAATGTTTTTACCCTATTGTGACCCCAGCCCCTGGGACTACTTATGGAAATTAGCTTGTGGCTAAAATCTGGCATGTTAACATTCATGTTTCTAATATGTTTGTTCATTAACATGCACTGTTCCATTTAAATAATTTCAAATTCCTATTCAAATTCATTGTACAGTAAGTGACGTTTCATAATGTTTGTTGGTTCTCATGAAGTCTGCAGTGAGAAATAATTGGTGATGTTGTCGAAGGAAGAAGTGAACGTTGTGATGCGTTTTTGAAATTAATACACTGTCAAATGCTTAAAATGATCAGAATACGTTATTATGAATGTGCCTGTTACTACATAACATATACAGGTAAAAGCCAGTAAATTAGAATATTTTGAAAAACTTGATTTATTTCAGTAATTGCATTCAAAAGGTGTAACTTGTACATTATATTTATTCATTGCACACAGACTGATGCATTCAAATGTTTATTTCATTTAATTTTGATGATTTGAAGTGGCAACAAATGAAAATCCAAAATTCTGTGTGTCACAAAATTAGAATATTACTAAGGCTAATACAAAAAAGGGATTTTTAGAAATGTTGGCCAACTGAAAAGTATGAAAATAAAAAATATGAGCATGTGCAATACTCAATACTTGGTTGGAGCTCCTTTTGCCTCAATTACTGCGTTAATGCGGCGTGGCATGGAGTCGATGAGTTTCTGGCACTGCTCAGGTGTTATGAGAGCCCAGGTTGCTCTGATAGTGGGCTTCAACTCTTCTGCGTTTTTGGGTCTGGTATTCTGCATCTTCCTTTTCACAATACCCCACAGATTTTCTATGGGGCTAAGGTCAGGGGAGTTGGCGGGCCAATTTAGAACAGAAATACCATGGTCCGTAAACCAGGCACGGGTAGATTTTGCGCTGTGTGCAGGCGCCAAGTCCTGTTGGAACTTGAAATCTCCATCTCCATAGAGCAGGTCAGCAGCAGGAAGCATGAAGTGCTCTAAAACTTGCTGGTAGACGGCTGCGTTGACCCTGGATCTCAGGAAACAGAGTGGACCGACACCAGCAGATGACATGGCACCCCAAACCATCACTGATGGTGGAAACTTTACACTAAACTTCAGGCACCGTGGATCCTGTGCCTCTCCTGTCTTCCTCCAGACTCTGGGACCTCGATTTCCAAAGGAAATGCAAAATTTGCATGGTTGGGTGATGGTTTGGGGTGCCATGTCATCTGCTGGTGTCGGTCCACTCTGTTTGTATTGAGTATTGGACATGCTCATATTTTTCATTTTCATACTTTTCAGTAGGCCAACATTTCTAAAAATCCCTTTTTTGTATTAGCCTTAAGTAATATTCTAATTTTGTGACACACGGAATTTTGGATTTTCATTTGTTGCCACTTCAAATCATCAAAATTAAATGAAATAAACATTTGAATGCATCAGTCTGTGTGCAATGAATAAATATAATGTACAAGTTACACCTTTTGAATGCAATTACTGAAATAAATCAAGTTTTTCAAAATATTCTAATTTACTGGCTTTTACCTGTATACTATACCATGCAATTAAGTGATCAAACTAATAGACTAATACATGTCTTTATCATACTTGCCAACCTTGAGACCTTCAAATTCGGGAGATTGGGGTGTGGGGGGTGTTGAGGTGTGGGGGGCGGGGTTTAGGTGGTAGCGGGGGTATATATTGTAGCCCGGAAGAGTTAGGGATGCAAGGGATTCTGGGTATTTGTTCTGTTGTGTTTATGTTGTGTTACGGTGCGGATGTTCTCCCGAAATGTGTTTGTCATTCTCGGTGTGGGTTCACACCGTGGCGCATATTTGTAACAATGTTAAAGTTGTTTATACGGCCACCCTCAGCGTGACCTGTATGGCTGTAGACCAAGTATGTCTTGCAGTCACTTTCGTGTGTATGCAGACGCCGCATACAACATGTGACTGGGCTGGCACGCAGTTTGTATGGTGAAAAAGCGGACGTGTCGACAGTTTATAGAGGACGCTAAAGGCAGTGCCATCACGGCACGCCCTTAATATTGTTGTCAGGGTGCACAGTAGTTAATACTATGATCAATGTTAATTAAAATACTGAATGTGGGATGTAAATAATAATGGAAGTATAATTGTTTGTATATAGTATATAAATTGGTACAAAGGTTTAACACGCGTATAAGGATATTTCACAAGCCTTTACTGTGTATATAATTGAACAGTGTTCATATTGTGTATAATGTGTATTTATAATATGTTGTACAAAAGACATTTCATAATTTTCGGAAGTTCATCTTGTACTTGACATTGTTTATAGGGTTAGGCGCTATAAGTGTTCAACTTCAGCCTAAACCCTTTCGGTCTGCAACATTTTAATTTTCAATCTATGAATGTACAACTGTTTGTTTATTTTGTTGACCATTGACCGAAGAATAATAATAAACAAATCAGGAGAAATTCGGGAGAATGGTTGCCCCGGGAGATTTTCGGGAGGGGCACTGAAATTCGGGAGTCTCCCGGAAAAATCGTGAGGGTTAGCGAGTAGGGATGTCCTGCCGATATTATCGGCCGATAAATGCGTTAAAATGTAATATCGGAAATTATCGGTGTCGTTTTTTTTTTTTATTATCAGTATCGTTTTTTTAAATTTTATTTTTATTCTATTTTGTTTTATTAAATCAACATAAAAAACACAAGATACTTACATTTAGTGCACCAACACTCATTCACACAAAAGGGTTGTTTCTTTCTGTTATTAATATTCTGGTTCCTACATTATATATCAATATATATCAATACAGTCTGCAAGGGATACAGTCCGTAAGCACACATGATTGTGCGTGCTGCTGGCCCACTAATAGTACTAACCTTTAACAGTTAATTTTTTACTAATTTTCATTAATTACTAGTTTCTATGTAATTATTTTTATATTGTTTTACTTTCTTTTTTTATTCAAGAAAATGTTTTTAATTTATTTATTTTATTTTATAAATTTTTGTAAAAATTACCTTATCTTCACCATACCTGGTTGTCCAAATTAGGCATAATAATGTGTACAAACATATACTCGTCATACAAATTATTGTTACAGTGTAATAATTATTGTTACCTGTGGTAATGCCACTATGATACACCATCTGTATTATAATCCTTGAACAAAGTAAGAGTGAAACTCATGTGAATAATCACTGAATGGAGAACTGGGGGTGGGATTAAATACATTATCTTCTTCCCACTCCCTTTCAGGCAAAACTGGACAATAATGCACTATATTAATTTATATTATTATGTTTTGTTAACGTGTACTTTTTTGTCATTGCCTGAAATAAAAAAAATTAAAAAAAAAAAAATAAATTTAAAAAAAGTGTTAATTCCACGACTGCATATATTTGTTGATATCGGTATCGGTAATTAAAGAGTTGGACAATATCGGAATATCGGATATCGGCAAAAAGCCATTATCGGACATCCCTATTGGTAAGTATGGTCTCTATCCACACTGTTTACGCGAGAAAATGGACTCCAGTTCTGTAGATGATGACACACCAAGAGGGGACGGCACATGGAATTTGGCGATGGAAAGGGGGCGTTCCAAATACAGCTAGTTACTTAAAAAGTTAAATGATATGGGAAATGACTGCCACAATTGTTTCCAGGAGCAGTAAATGCATAAAGAAACATCTGGAAGCTGTGTGATTTAGGAATAGCCTGTCCTTTGGAATAAATAGCAAAACCTGCATGTAGAGTTGTGCCATAAAACCACATTTAGTATTTATTATCTGGATCGTAAAACCTTTTAAACCATTCGCATTTTAAGGTTCTATTCCACTGCATTGGGGTTGACTTCTCCTTTTTGTTGTGTCTGTGTGTGTCAGAGCTGTCGCCATCTTGGCTCCACGGGTTCAACATCCTGGCCTCATGCCTCCTCCATCACGGCTCTTTAGGGAGTTGACACATTCAGTGGCTCATCGATTTGTGGCGTTGTAATTAATTTTCTCAGCGTCACTGGCTGGAGTTACAGTATCCCGCGAGTTGAAGAGCATGCAACCGATCACAATATGCCAAGCGCGGAGCCACCTCTCCTCTTGTAGTGCCTTGAATTATTTAGAGCTGCTGATGGTCCCGACGAGACTTTGCGACTAATAGATATTAAGAAAACATGAGCCTCATTTGTATGTTACTAATGTGTTTGTGTTCCTGGTCCTCTACATAAACTGCACAATTACGCTCAAGACAAACGTGGCTAAATGAGACAACGGACGCAGTCGATGCACATTGATCCAAACGGAGGTGTTTGGCATGAAATTAATATTATTTCATGTTTGCAAAATATAAGTATCCCTTGAGGAGGACTCGGTGTATCAGCTTCCGCAGTGACCGCGGTTTCGCAGCCTATTGTTTTGTTTGTATCAAATTAAACTGCAATGCTCCTCCAGAGAGATATAATTGACCACTGTCTCAGATTAAATGACTGTAAAGATCTTAATAAGCCATCAGTGGATTGCATATTACATTGCAAACCACTTATGAGGACGCAGTCCAGTGAGAGCGAAATTGAGGTTCAGATTTGCACGCAACAGCATTTTTGCTCATAATTACCATACAGAATGACTGTATGAGGATCAATAGTGTAGCCGTTTAATTAGATATTGTTGATATGGCCTTTAGAAGATTAATTATAAGCTAAACAATTAGATTCTTGTTGGAGGTCTAGTATGACTTTAACACAGGGCATACTTGCCAACCTTGAGACCTCCGATTTTGGGGGGGTGGGCGTGGTCGGGGTGGGAGGGGGGCGTGGTTGGGGGCGTCAAGTATTTCAAATATATATATATATATAATATATATATTATATATATATATATATATATATATATATATATAACAAATACTTGACGTTCAGTGAATTCTAGCTATATGTATATATATATATATATATATATATATACATCTGGGCTTCACGGTGGCAGAGGGGTTAGTGCATCTGCCTCACAATACGAAGGTCCTGAGTAGTCATGGGTTCAATCCCGGGCTCGGGATCTTTCTGTGTGGAGTTTGCATGTTCTCCCCGTGACTGCGTGGGTTCCCTCCGGGTACTCCGGCTTCCTCCCACTTCCAAAGACATGCACCTGGGGATAAGTTGATTGGCAACACTAAATTGGCCCTAGTGTGTGAATGTGAGTGTGAATGTTGTCTGTCTATCTGTGTTGGCCCTGTGATGAGGTGGCGACTTGTCCAGGGTGTACCCCGCCTTCCGCCCGATTGTAGCTGAGATAGGCTCCAGCGCCCCCCTCGACCCCAAAGGGAATAAGCGGTAGAAAATGGATGGATGGATGGATATATATATATATATATATATATATATATATATATATATATATATATATATATATATACGTATATATATATATATATATATTTATTTTATTATATGTATATATATATATATACGTATATATATATTAATTTTATTATATATATATATATATATATATATATATATATATATATATATATATATAAAAAATACTTGAATTTCAGTGTTCATTTATTTACACATATACACACACATACCACTCATCTACTCATTGTTGAGTTAAGGGTTGAATTGTCCATCCTTGTTCTATTCCCTGTCACTATTTTTCTAACCATGCCCGAACTCTGATGATGCATTGATGTGTGGCACGCACAAAAGTGCTTTCATCAAATGCACTAGATGGCAGTATTGTCCTGTTTAAGAGCGTCACAACATTGCTGTTTACGGCAGACGAACTGCTTTACGGTATACAAAAAAGTAACTGCTGTTGTTGTGTGTTGTTGCCGCGCTGGGAGGACGTTAATGAAACTGCCTAACAATAAACCCACATAAGAAACCAAGAACTCGTCCCTCCATCATTCTACAGTTATAACGTGATTGGGCAGGTATGCTGGTTATATTGTGGGTTAGCGGACTCAGGTCCTCATGGACCTGAGTCCGCCTGAATTTCGGGAGATTTTCGGGAGAAAATCTGTCCCGGGAGGTTTTCGGGAGAGGCGCTGAATTTCGGGAGTCTCCCGGAAAATCTGGGAGGGTTGGCAAGTATGACACAGGGGTCGGCAACCCAAAATGTTGAAAGAGCCATATTTGACCGCAAATACCAAAAAGTAATCGGTCTGAAGCCGGAAAGAAATCAAAAGTCTTATATAAGTGTTATAATGAAGACAACACATGATGTAAGTGGCTAATTAGCTATATTAGCCTACTATCAAAATGACTACCGTATTTTTCGGACTATAAG